>NC_056733.1:447981319-448182503 GCF_019279795.1 Protopterus annectens | reverse complement strand
ACCATACTTATTTGGTACTTAAAATCTTACCTGGTCTTATAATTACAATGAACAAGACTGATTTATGGTACGATCTTACCAGGGAGGGCATCACATGGAGTGGGTGGTGTAATACTTTCCTATGTTAGTGAGTACTATGTCAAGGATACTTCAGCCTCTTGTGGGTGGGATTCCAGAGCATTTGCATTCACAAAGTCCAAAAATCTCTAGATCAACATGTTTGTGGTCATGTATGTTTCCCAGCCGATGTTAGGATAATTTAGGATAATTAAAATCATGCATGATTAAGATGCTTGGCTGTATGGCAAGTGACACCAGTAAGTACAGGTATGTGGCATGCTTTTCCTGCTTCATGGTGGGTGACTTATTACTAGTTATGATATGGCAGGGGGCTTTGCCTATAGTTAATTAGACATGGAGCAGCTAAAGAGTCATACTGTTTGACAAGTCTCAAGGTGTACTTATCCTTAATGAGGATGGATACATCTCCTTCTTTGGTTCCTTCACATTCAGTTTGTGGTCTGAACGTATGGAAGGTTTTGTAGCCCTGCATGGCTGGGATATTTTCCATGCCTTTGAGCCATGTCTTGATGACTGCATAGACATGAGATCTTTGAAGGTGATGAGTGCTTCCAGGATGTGCAGTTGCTTGTTTAGACTATTAGTATTAAGCAGCAGTACCTTGAGTACATCTAGAGAGGATTTTGTTATGTTGGGAGATTTGTTATTTTGACATGGCATAAAATAGGCACAATAGGGGTGGCTAATGCCTTTGCCAGTATCCAAAAGCCTAGAGGTGACAGGAGTAGACCATCTCTGGCAAAGCAGCCTGGCTTGTCAACCATGTCTTCCTAGGTTGACAGATACTGGATCCCATTGGACTTACACCAGAAGTTAAGCCAATTGTTAAAGTCAACCATTTTTGTTTGTACTGTGGCATCATGCTTGAAGATGGTACAATGATGCTTAAGGCTAGGCTTATACCTGCCTGTGACACATAATCTGAAAGCTCAGTCATGTCTATCTTCATGCAGATGAGTGAGGTACATCTCTAGTCATTCACCCTCACATGGACTATGATGCAGTCATACCAGTACTTGTGGTTGAGTGACTTGAGTGCTTGAGTGACTTGATGGATCCTGGCATCCAAAAGGCAGCAAACTGTAGCCCACTGCTTGTCCATCCTGGTGAATGGAACATCCATTTGTTTCATAATGTACTCAACTGAGATCAATACTTTAGATTTTCTAGTGTTAACCTTATGGGCCTATTTGTTGAGGCATTGCTGTATGTGTTATTATGTGTTGTGGTGTTGTTTGCATTATGTGTGTAAGAGGTTTTTTTTAGGAAGCCTCTGCTCATTTGGTAAGTTACTAGTAAGTACCCCCACATATATGGGTTTGTGTTGCATCTTTATTTAGTGTGAGAAGTCTGTGTTTGTGTGTGTGTGTGTGTGTGTGTGTGTGTGTGTGTGTGTGTGTGTGTGTGTGTGTGTGTGTGTGTGTGTGTGTGTGCACTGTCAACCTGTTTAGAATTCAATTTGTCCTTATATAAGAGTCTTGCCTCCAATTTCATAGTGTAACTACATCTCTCACATAAAGTATTTGTTTGTTTTAGGAATAACTCCTTGTCAGTATACATGAGACAATTGTTAGATTGCCTCAAGATGCCCATGCCTATCAGGATGGCTAGAGAGATCATGGAAAACTGGTTGTCCATGATAGCAGGCTCCTAATGTATATTTTATTAGGGAATGGATGGGTTAATTTGATAGGACTGTGCAGGTAGCGTCAAGACTACAAGAGGGACCTATACATTGTGTTGACTAAGGTTGATCAATAAGGCAATGCCGCTCAATGTTTGACTGAATATCTCTTAGAACAGCAGAAAAGATTGGAAGGGTTTCACTGACAAATTTTTAGGAAATAGCCGAGTCTCTAGGCTTTTGTGTTGGGTCTATGTTCTGTCATCAAATGGAAAAATTGCTGAATGGCATTACACTGAAAATGCCATTCAGCAAAACTCCTCATGTGAGGGGGTTGCACCCCCCACATCTCCCATTAATTATATATACTAACTCTGAAATCGCATTACAGTGGGGAAAGGGTAAATTTCCTGATCCCTACCATAATTCGATCTTACTGAGATGGCTTGATGAACAGCATGATCGATGAAACATGCCATTCAATGCTTTTTCTGTTCAATAAGTGAATATACAGTGGATATAAAAAGTGTACACACCACTGTTAAAATGTCAGGTTTTTGTGATATAAAAAATTTGACCACAATAAATCATTTCAAAACTTTTCCCACCTTGAGTTCAAGATGGCCACTGTTCTGTGAGCACTGAAAGCACGTAGCTCTCTGAAATACCCTGGATTATAATAAACCCAGAAGTTAGCGCAGACTAAAAAACAAATAAATACGACTGAATATCTATTTCAGACAACAAACAACATTCAAAAGAAGGGAAAAAAAACAACAGCTTCCTTTTAATACAAAAGGATTAACTAAGATTCTAGAAATCATCTGTAGCCGTGTGGTGCTCTGGCCCTGCAATCATACATAAAGTCTGCAAAACTTACTTAAAAGCAAGATGTTGAAAGAAGAAAATAATATGGAGACTTTAACAACTAAAACCAAATTCTCGATACTAGCCTCACCAGACAAAGACACAGCTCCAAAAAGACAGAGGACAAATAAGCAATCCGACAATTCCAAGCCTGCAAATGAAACCAAGTCAGAACAGCCAGCTAGCCTAGAAGATATAAAAACAGCTTTATTGCCAATTCACCAAGCAATACAGAACCTATCCATACAGTTTCAAACATTTGGAGACTCATTTAATCAACTTCTAACCAGAATTGAAAAATCTGAAGCAAAAATACTAGAAAATTAAATAAAATTAGACTCTATATCTCAGAGAACTGATTCCCATGACAAAGAGCTGCAAAGTCTACAAGCAAAAATAATAGATTTAGAGGCAAGAGCTTGGTGAAACAATATTATCATAAGGGGAATACCTGAAAGTGTGTCACACATTGATCTAATACCAACTATCAAACTCATACTAAAATCTTTACTAAATGATTCTGAAGCAAATAACACAGATTGAAATGGAATAACTTGCTATCCATGTTTTCCTTGTTCAAAAGTAATTACTGACATGATTAAAATGACAACCACTGCTTAAATATCAGTTAGGAACTCTCAAGATTTTTCCATAACCTGTATACTTCCATTTCGCCTAAGTTACAGTTGGTGATCAGTGTCTGACATTCTGCAAATGAAGAGGAGGAAGATAAATGATACAGAAAGAAGAAGATACAATTGGAGGGGTTGGCAGGGACCAAGTAGCTTATGACAAAAGCAGGATAATGGTGGCTCATAACAATATGTAAGGCACAGCTGAACATAAAACAGTGTACTAAAACAATCCATAATACTTAAGTAATGTCTGGATTCGAAGCCTTGAAATTATACAAAAATCTGTCTATAGAGCTGAGCATTATCTCATTACATCTCAATGGAACTCCTACTTTGTATACTTTAAAATCACACAATTGAAGGGCTGTGACAACTTACTAAAGCAGTAGGGGTGAAGACAGAGTGAAAGAGAGATGGAGAGAGCCATAACAACAATTTTTTTCCCCTGGGATATAAAGGACCATTGGCATGGTATGTTACTCTTACTTATTTTCTCATTAATAAACTGCCATGCTCTGTACAATAAAGTGTTTGTTACAAGGAACAAGAAGGGGTAGGTGAGTACAACCAGCATAAAGACATAAGCAGGATAGTGATTCTTACTAAGTCTCCCTGATGGGGCTGGCATGGTTTTGCAAATGCTTTCTAGCTGCACTGTTCAAATGGTATCAGCTGAAATGTTGGAAATGGAGGAACCTCTATATTACTGTGAAGCTTTACTCACCAGGCCTCTGCTGAAAATGGGCTCAGCTTGGCCCAGTGGACTCCCCCGGTCAACAAACTGCAAATAAATAAATAAATAAATAAAATAAATAAATACATTTACAGTTAAGCATATGATAGGAATATAACATGTCAAGAAATAAGAATTTGACCTTCAGCTGTAGCTAAACCCTGACACTGCAAAGTCATCAGTTTGCAAAGAGGAGAGTTACCTCGATTTGCCATAAAGGAATGTTTATTTCATTACATCTGTCAGCCTAAGAAGTGTTACAGTTAACCAGTTTACAGTATTACCTTTAGTCTACCTTTATTCTGTATTCCCATACTGCAGCAGATTAAAGCCAATTCACATGAAAGTAACCAAACTTCCATCGCTGTAATTAAAATTTCCAGCTTCTGCCATAAGAATTAAAATAGCATTCATCATTGTTCAGCAGTATTGTGCGATATCAACCTCTGCGCAAATTCTGAGGGATACAAATGAAGGCTTTTCTGTCAGTTATTTTTGGCCATGTGTTCATAGGTTCATGGGGGGTTACTAGGCTAATGGCCCTAGAGACCTTACAAACCTAGCCATGTTTATCCTGAGTTGCCCCAATTGTCTGCAGGTAAGTGAGTGAAGTTCACAGAGGTAACGGTCTGTGGTAATTAATACTGATTTTCTCTGTCCAGGAGGGATGTGGACATTACCCTAGGTATGAATTTGAGGTCACACATCCATTGACCTAGGTTCAGTTTGAAGAGAGTCAGGGAGGGGATCTGTTTCAAATGAATTTGGAAGCTTGTTCCAGAAAAGTGGCAGTCTATGGGAGATATATCTATCTCTCCAGCATGACCTGTTCATGTCACATGCTAGGATAAGATCACTGGACTGAGTGACCTTTCTGCAGTTTGATTTACAAATGTGTAGCATTTCCATCAGGGCTGGGTTAGAGTCTGCCCTGTAAGCCAGGCACAGGTCACCCCTTAGCAACCTGCAGGAGACAGAATACAGTGACAGTGCTTTCAGTCTTTCCATGTAAGACTTATTTTGTATAGCCTATAATTTCTTGCTGAGAAACCTCTGTGGGTTCTCCGATTGTTGCAGGTGTCTGGTGAGGTACATGCAAAAGAGGTCATTGTACTCAATTATTGGTCTGATGAGGGCTGAATATAACAGAATTAGAATACCCTTAAGAAGTGATGCCTTTACTTATAAGATGTGCCACATAAAAGGATTTCCTTACTACTGTGGATACATGGTGGTCAAATTTCAGATTGCTATCAACCAGCGTACCCAGATCATGTACCACTGGGTCTACACTTGAGGGAGGAGCTGTCTATAATGTATATAGCAGGGTTGTCAGCTTCTCCAAACAGAATAATAATGGATTTTTTTGCATTTAGTTTTAATCCATCGTTTTGGTACCAACTATTTGTCTGTGTTAACCCTGTCTGCAGTATATTAACATCATTGGGACACTCAATGATTGCTCTTAATTTCCAAGCAGCAGTGAAGTTGGTCAGCCGCAGGCTGTCCAAGTTTGCCTCAATGTCTGAGAAATAAATTCTGAACAGTAAGGGGGCTCAGCAGAGAAAACTGTGGTGCACCATGGATGACTGGTCTTTTGGTAGAGGTGCACTCACCCATTTTGACAGTATGTGTCCTGCTGGTGAGTCAGGTGCCTACCCATCTGGTAATATAGGGGTTAATTCTCAATTGGAAGAGATTCTCTATCATGTCTGAGTAGGGAATTGTGTCAAATGCCTGGGCTAGCTCATGATAGGTGGTATACACTGTCTTTCCCTCATCCAGGGTCTTGGTGACTTTCTCAAAGAAGCCAACCATGTTTAGCAGGTATGATCTATCTTTAATGAATCAGAACGGGGTTGGATCTAGAGTTTGAAGATTACCTATGCCCTTGTTAATAATGTCCATAATGATTCTTTCCATGACCTTGCAAATGAGGCTAGTCAAGCTTATGGGTCTAGAATTCCCAGAGTTGGTTGATGGTCCCCATTTGTGCAGAGGGATTACTGTTGCTATCCTCCATTCTGCAGGAAGATAGCTAGTTCTCAGGCTGTGGTTTAACAGGGATCTAAGTGGTTCTGCTAGGTCATGTTTTAAGTTGTATAAAAGGCAATCTGGGATGTTGTCTGACCCCATTGATGCTTTGTTCTTGGAGAGTACCAGAATGATCTGCTGTCTTGAGATAATAGGCTGAAGAATGGGGACAGGTATACTTTGGGGTATGACTGGAGGGGATGGGTGGTGAAGTTTTCTCCAAATATGTCAGCTAGCAGGTTGGCTATTCTTCAGTTGAGTATGGGTGGTGCCATCCACAACCCATTCTATACATAGCTGGATATTCCCTTTTAGATGTCAGATGTAATTAAACAATGCCTCGTGATTATCCTTAGCTAGGAAGCTATTTTTGTTTTGTAATTAGCTTAGGAGGACTTGGCAAAATCTCTAATTAGTTTGTTTACACTAGAGAGAGATTTCTTCCTCTGTTGAGTCAGTTCCCTCTTGTTCTTGGACATTAGTTTTTTATCTTGTTGTATAGCTTGGTTATATTAGGGGTCCACCAGGGTGGCTTGTTTTTTCATCAAGACCTGGTTTTAATCAGGTTAGGTACAGCTGATGCTATGCAACTGCTTAAGTGGTTATACAAGACATTGGTGTGGCCCTCTGCATAGGAGTCCATGTTATGTGCATTTGTAGGAGCTTTGAAACTTCTTATACCATTACTTATTTGGAGGTACTTAGAAAAATGCTTAATCATTTTTGAGTTTGATGGAGTTTCTGGTCTTATAATTACAATGAACAAGACTGATTTATGGTACGATCTTACCAGGGAGGGCATCACATGGAGTGGGTGGTGTAATACTTTCCTATGTTAGTGAGTACTATGTCAAGGATACTTCAGCCTCTTGTGGGTGGGCTTCCAGAGCATTTGCATTGACAAAGTCCAAAAATCTCTAGGTCAACATGTTTGTGGTCATGTATGTTTCCCAGCCGATGTTAGGATAATTTAGGATAATTAAAATCATGCATGATTAAGATGTTTGGCTGTATGGCAAGTGACTCCAGTAAGTACAGGTATGTGGCATGCTTTTCCTGCTTCATGGTGGGTGACTTATTACTAGTTATGATATGGCAGGGGGCTTTGCCTATAGTTAATTAGACATGGAGCAGCTAAAGAGTCATACTGTTTGACAAGTCTCAAGGTGTACTTATCCTTAATGAGGATGGATACATCTCCTTCTTTGGTTCCTTCACACTCAGTTTGTGGTCTGAACGTATGGAAGGTTTTGTAGCCCTGTATGGCTGGGATGTTTTCCATGCCTTTGAGCCATGTCTCGGTGACTGCATAGACATGAGATCTTTGAAGGTGATGAGTGCTTCCAGGATGTGCAGTTGCTTGTTTAGACTACTAGTATTAAGCAGCAGTACCTTGAGTACATCTAGAGAGGATTTTTTTATGTTGGGAGATTTGTTATTTTGACATGGCATAAAATAGGCACAATAGGGGTGGCTAATGCCTTTGCCAGTATCCAAAAGCCTAGAGGTGACAGGAGTAGACCATCTCTGGCAAAGCAGCCTGGCTGGTCAACCATGTCTTCCTAGGTTGACAGATACTGGATCCCATTGGACTTACACCAGAAGTTAAGCCAATTGTTAAAGTCAACCATTTTTGTTTTGTACTGGCATCTCATGCTTGAAGATGTACAATGATGCTTAAGGCTAGGCTTATACCTGCCTGTGACACATAATCTGAAAGCTCAGTCATGTCTATCTTCATGCAGATGAGTGAGGTACATCTCTAGTCATTCACCCTCACATGGACTATGATGCAGTCATACCAGTACTTGTGGTTGAGTGACTGCATCCAAAAGGCAGGCTTGTCCATCCTGGTGAATGGAACATCCATTTGTTTCATAATGTACTCAACTGAGATCAATACTTTAGATTTTCTAGTGTTAACCTTATGGGCCTATTTGTTGAGGCATTGCTGTATGTGTTATTATGTGTTGTGGTGTTGTTTGCATTATGTGTGTAAGAGGTTTTTTGGAAGCCTCTGCTCATTTACCCCACATAGAAGTCTGTGTTTGTGTGTGTGTGTGTGTGTGTGTGTGTGTGTGTGTGTGTGTGTGTGTGTGTGTGTGTGTGTGTGTGTGTGTGTGTGCACTGTCAACCTGTTTAGAATTCAATTTGTCCTTATATAAGAGTCTTGCCTCCAATTTCATAGTGTAACTACATCTCTCACATAAAGTATTTGTTTGTTTTAGGAATAACTCCTTGTCAGTTAGATTGCCTCAAGATGCCCATGCCTATCAGGATGGCTAGAGATCATGGAAAACTGGTTGTCCATGATAGCAGGCTCCTAATGTATATTTTATTAGGGAATGGATGGGTTAATTTGATAGGACTGTGCAGGTAGAAGACTACAAGAGGGACCTATACATTGTGTTGACTAAGGTTGATCAATAAGGCAATGCCGCTCAATGTTTGACTGAATATCTCTTAGAACAGCAGAAAAGATTGGAAGGGTTTCAGGCTTTTGTGTTGGGTCTATGTTCTGTCATCACTGAATGGCATTACACTGAAAATGCCATTCCCCACATCTAAATCGCATTACAGTGGGGAAAGGGTAAATTTCCTGATCCTACCACGATCTTACTGAGATGGCTTGATGAACAGCATGATCGATGAAACATGCCATTCAATGCTTTTTCTGTTCAATAAGTGAATATACAGTGGATATAAAAAGTGTACACACCACTGTTAAAATGTCAGGTTTTTGTGATATAAAAAACCACAATAAATCATTTCAAAAAGCTCTCTGAAATACCCTGGATTATAAAACCCGAAGTTGGCAGACTAAAAACAAATAAATACGACTGAATATCTATTTCAGACAACAAACAACATTCAAAGAAGGAAAAAAACAACAGCTTCCTTTTATACAAAGGATTAACTAAGATTCTAGAAATCATCTGTAGCCGTGTGGTGCTCTGGCCCTGCAATCATACATAAAGTCTGCAAAACTTACTTAAAAGCAAGATGTTAAAATAATTAACAACTAAAACCAAATTCTAAGACACAGCTCCAAAAGACAGAGGACAAATAAGCAATCCGACAATTCCAAGCCTGCAAATGAAACCAAGTCAGAACAGCCAGCTAGCCTAGAAGATATAAAACAGCTTTATGCCAATTCACCAAGCAATACAGAACCTATCCATACAGTTTCAAACATTTGGAGACTCATTTAATCAACTTCTAACCAGAATTGAAAAATCTGAAGCAAAAATACTAGAAAATTAAATAAAATTAGACTCTATATCTCAGAGAACTGATTCCCATGACAAGTCTACAAGCAAAAATAATAGATTTAGAGGCAAGAGCTTGGTGAAACAATCCTGAAGTGTGTCACACATTGATCTAATACCAACTATCAAACTCATACTAAAATCTTTACTAAATGATTCTGAAGCAAAACAACAAATAATAATAGAGGGAGCCCACAGAACTCTGAGAGAAGCTCAATCATCCTTGAGACCAAGACCTGTGTATGCCAAAATCTTAAACTATCACGAAGGAAATAAAATACTGTTTGCAGCAAAGAAGAAAGGGACACTTACCTGGAATAATAATAAAATTTCCTTTGCTCAACATCTGCCCATTCAGATAAGGCAAGCAAGGCAACTTCTATCTCCATACTGCAAGTTTCTGATAGAAAAGAAAATAAAGTTCCAGATGAAATAGCCAAACCTAGCAAATTTCAATGTAAAAGATGTTAAAAACAAGATTGCTAACCGCAAGGAAGCAAAATAGAGTTTCCTGTCAGTTTTCAAGCAGATTCCAAATTAAAAAAATTGGAACAAAGCTTTCCCTTGCTGCCAATGATGGGAGCCACAAGGAAAACAGGAAAAGGAAATGAAAACTGAGTAGAAACTAAAATTCAACTGCGTTTCGTAATATAAGTTAAAACAGTCCCCCTTCGAGCTCAAAATCTCCACTATAAAACCAAAACGACCTGAAAGGAAGGTACAGCAAGACCAAGAAGTGATTTCTGACTCAAAATCACAAAAATTGACATAAAACCATTAATAAGACAACAACTGACTGAAAGATGGCTAGTAAACCCTGCAAACATGACTTTAAAGAATCAGAAGAATAAGGTACTGTTTTACCAAAACAAAACTGTGACTTTGATTCTCCAATACAAGCTTATTGTAAAGAATAAAGTCTTAATTTCTGGATGTGAGTCTGGCAGAACCAGACTAAGTAAATGGTTCTTGATTGAAATAATGATGTTTAACTGGAATAACTGCAGGAATGAGTTTAAGTAGTTTAGAGGAGAGGAATTATATGACAATATGAATACAACCTAGTTGACTGCAGAAGATATAAATCTAATCTAAACAAGCAAGTTTTAACAGGATATACACCTGCCTAAGCTTGCAAACCTTTTTTTCCTCATATACCCACTTCTATTTAGATGCCAATAATGCAATCTGAGTTTGTTATAGATTGCTACAGAAGAATGCCTGAACTCAGAAGTTATAATTTATATATATATATATATAGAAGAGAAGGATCATTTAAATATGACATGTCTGTATAGGTTACATTGTTGTATATTTTGCCATATCTAATTGAAGGAATAGATCATAAACTTATAAGCTGTATGTCTTGTACTTTAACCGCAGTACTCTAATGGTATAATAGTTTAAAGGTTGAGACTAGGGATATGACTCAGCAGTGTTTTTTGTAGAGAACTAGTCTGATAAGCTTTGTCCGTATTGTATTTAGTAACATAAGGGGGATACCATGTCACAAACTTATACATAAAGAAAAAACACAATTTAATATTAGTGGGAATCTTATGGTACATATTAAAATCACATTGTATTCCCCCATTTATTCCTAGTCCAGGGGTATAGTGGGTAGGCACAGTGTAGGGATGGGAATAGTTAGATGCTTTCCAATGACACACTATAACAACACATACAAAGACCATAAGTCTAAATTAACATACAGATCAGTTAAAAGAAACATATCTATCACATAAATGGGGGAAATTAAAATGCATTTAGCCCTGAAAACCAAAGCTAATCTCATCTTAATACAAGAAAGCATTTAACTTCAGGACAGATATTGTGGCTATGACAAATCCTTCTGCAGACAAAACTAGCGGTGCTAAAAATAATTTTCAGGATAAAATACTTGAAACTAAGAAAGAGGGAAGGTTGTGCTATGTAACATTTACTAGTATTTCCAAAACCCATAATGGTGTTAAATGTATATGCACCTTGTACATGTCACTGTACCCAATTCTAAACCAACTGGAAGATCATTATCTAATAATTGGTGGTGACTAGAACACATATCAAAACCCAGGAAAGGATAAATCAAACCCGACCAATCTACATAATAGACAAGCTACAATAGCTTTAAATGAACTTAAACAAGACTTCAAACTATATGACCCCTTTAAATATGAGGATAAAGATAACAAAACTGGGAACTACACATTCTACTCCCAATGCCATAAAATGTGGGTGAGAATAAACTTCTTTTTAATCTCAGACATACTCATTAACATGGACCCTACAATAGTCATACACACTAAATTTCTGTTGGATCATTCCAAAGTGACAGTATCAAAAAGGTTTTTAAACAATAGAGCTAATAACTGGTCATTAAATTCTAATCTATTCTTCAAAACAGATGTAGTATAAAGAGATTGAGGATATATTAAAAACATCCCTTGTAAAGATCTTCAATTCCCAAACACCAATGGATATAGAATGGGCATCGACCAAAACACAAATCAAGGAACTTTCATTAAAAAAGCAGCATATTATAAAAAAAATCCAACTGATAGAGGAGCATAAAATAAAGGAGAAAATAGAACAATGTGAGAAAAAATTGATAAATAACCCTAATAATCAAGCGGATCTTTTTATGAGAGAGACAATTATGCAGAAGAAGCCCAAATTCCTTCCAGAGCATTGGCCAGACCACCCCAATTATAGCAGAAGTAAATTACCAAGGAAGAAACTATATAAGAAATGAGGAAATTATCAAGTATTTGAAAAAATATATATTCAAACATATGGTGAACAAACTCTACAAGCCTCAAAGGAGGATAGGGATCTTTTAAAAACTAAAAAAAAACTAACGGAGCCCATTTCTATTAACGAGATAACCACAACAATTAAACATCTAAAACAACACAAGGCCCCATGAACAGATGGTCTTACCTCAGAATTTTATAAATCCTTCAGTCCAAAATTATTATACCACATGCTGAGCTATATAATAAATAACAACATACATGATATTCACTTTAATGCCTCTAAAACTATTTTTATATTAAAAGACCAAGCGTACCCTAAAAATCCAGATAACTATAGACCCAGCTCTCTTCTAAATATAGACACCAAGATCCTGACCTCAATACTCGTAAACAGAGTTAAAAATCTGATAGAGAAAATCATTTCTCCAGAACAATCTGGGTTTATACCACGTAGACAAACCAGTGACAACACGTTAACATTAGAAGCATTAATATCCTTTGCAAATCAGAGAAATACCAACATCTTCACAATGGTAGTAGATGCCCACAAGGCTTTTGATAGGGTCAGTCTTGAATTCCTGCTGCAAACATTATCTCACTTTGACAAACCCAAACATTTTATACAGATCATTCAAATTCTCTGTAGTAATCCATATACATCCCTATATATAAACAAAACATGTTCAAACAGAATTTCAATAAAAAATGGAACAAGACAAGGTTGCCCACTATCACCCATTCTTTTTAAACTATATCTAGAACCCCTGTTCCTATATATTAAACAAAATACATATCATAAGCCCCCCTCAATACATAACTTCAAGGTTTATCTCTCAGCATTTGCAGACAATTTAAACATATACTTTACTACACCTAGTTCAGACATGACCAAAAAAATAAACACAAATGAACAATTCTCATGCATGTCTAACTACAAATTAAACCTTAATAAAACTAATATATTCCCCTTAAGGCCACCTAGACTCATCTCCCTAATACCTCTCTTAGACAAAATAAAAATAAAAGAAGAAACCAAATACCTGGGGATTACTTTCTTTCAGAATAACAAAAAATTCTACCAACATAACGTAACTCTTAAATGGCAAAACATAACACAAGATTGTACAAGGTGGAAAAACCTTAAGCTACCACTTTTGTCTAAAGTATCAGTAATTAAAATGAACATACCACCTAGATTAATATATCTATTTATGACATCTCAGATCATAATAAATTCTTCAAACAAATTCATACTTTTCTAGCAAAATTTGTATGGGAACCTAAAAAGACCAGAATCTCTTATCAAAAACTAACACTTCCCAAGAACAAAGGGGGTCTGAACTTGCCAGATTTCAAAACCTACTACTCTATTATCAACACTAATAGAATGCTGAGAATAGCAGAGTATGACCCCTCAGCAAAGATTGGTTCACCGGTCTGGGTAACAATATACTATAGGTATATAAAAACACTAGACATCAATCCCAAAGCGCTTCCTTTCTTAAATAAAAAAAGATTTACAAGCCTATAACATAATAGAGTTGCTAAAACATTCTATAAATATAACACAAAAACGTTTTCAGTCCTTACACCTTGGACAAGCTATGTTAATACTACAACCTCTCCATAAAAGTCCTAACTTAAAAATAAATAACAACATGCCAAACCTAGACTCCTTCCCTCGGTTAAAGCATAAGAGAATCTAGGATATCTACCCATTCCTCAACAGCACAATTCATGAATTAAGAAGTAATCTAAACTTACCTAAATTATATATAATAATTTTAAGACAAATCAAAGAGGTATGTTCCAGTTACCTCCAAAACCTTACCATACTCGAAAGTGACACTGAAACTGTACCCTACTTTGGAAGACTATGTTAATGTCAAGAAAAACAATAAGGAACTCATACAAAATGATAGCGGACATCAAATTCCAGAAAGAACTTCTCCTCTCTAATTATTGGAGAAAATTAAAACCCAATATGGATGACCAGCAAATAGAAAAGGCAATAAAATTAACATTGAAAAATATTCCACTTAAAAAACTCTCTTACACGCAACTCATGATTAATAATAACGATTATTTCTCCCCAGCAATTCTTCACAGATTCAATGCAACTAAGTCCCCATACTGTCCACACTGTAAAGACCAGATTGCAGACCTAATACATATATTCTGGAGTTGTAAATGCATTTTCAAGCCTTGGAATTCCCTTAAGTTACAACTGTAAAAAACGGGGTATCAAGCATCAACACTAACATAGGAATTTACTCTTTTACACATACTCCCAGCCAATATCACAGGAAAACAAGCTAACCCACTTATAATGATTTTCTTATTAATGAAGCTGTATATAGCTTGCAAATGGTTATATACTGTAAGTATCTCTTGGGAGAAATTCAAGAAATCTGCTCTTAAACATCTACTAGCACATAAAATAGTATTGGACAAAAGAAACAAAAATATGAAAACCCGAGCAATTGGGGAACAGTCCTATAACATCGTATTAGCATAAAGCACCAGGTACACCATATCTTAAATGAACTGGAAGTATGCCCACGAGTACACAGCTTAACTATGGACAAAGTATCATTTTTGTATGTGCTGTAGTTAGACTAATGAAATTAATTGGGAAAGCATCTTTGTAAATATTGTAATTAGGTATGTTGTATGACCTACATTTCTACTTTATCCACAATGTATAACATGCAAATATGGCCATTTTGTAAATATGGAATGGTTATGGTTTTTACAAATGTAAAACAAAAATAAAAATTATTGAAAAAAAAAACTTTTCCCACCTTTAATGTGACCTATAACCTGTACAATTAAATTGAAAAAGAAACAAATCAGTTAGGGGGAAAATATAAAAAATAAAAAATGTACAATATGCTGGTTGCATAAGTGTGCATACCCTTAAACTAATACTTTGTTGAAGCACATTTTGCTTTAATTAGAGCATTCAGTCTTCTTGGGTAGGAGTCTATCAGCATGGCACATCTTGACTTGGCAATATTTGCCCACTGTTCCTTGTAAAAGCACTCCAAATGTGTCAAATTACAAGGGTGTCTCTTGTGCACAGACCTCTTCAGGTCACCACACAGATTTTGCATTGGATTAAGGTCTGGGATCTGCCTGGACCATTCCAAAACTTTAATTTTCTTCTGATGAAGCCATTCTTTTGTTGATTTGATTGTATGCTTGGGGTCATTGTCATGTTGAAAGGTGAAATTCCTCTTCATCTTCATCTTTCGAGCAGACCCCTGAAGGTCTTTGGACAAAAGTAACTGGTATTTGGAACTGTTCATAATTCCCTCCACCTTGACTAAAGCCTCAGTTCCAGCTGAAGAAAAACAACCCCAAAGCCTGCTACTGACATCACCATGCTTCACCACAGGGATGGCATTCTTTTGGTTATGCAAAGTGTTGTTTTTGGGCCAAATGTACCTTTTGGAATTGTGGCCATAAAGTTCAACCTTGGTCTCATCAGACCATAGCACATTTTCCTACATGTTTTTGGGAGTCTTGATGTATTGTTTTGCAAATTTTAGCTGGGCCTGGATGTTTTTCTGTGAAAGAAAGGGCTTTTGTCTTGCAACTCTGCCCCATAGTCTAGACATATGGAGAATATGGGAGATTGTTGTCACATGTAGTACGCAACTAGTACTTGCCAGAAATTCCTGTAGCTCCTTCATTGTTGCTGTAGGTCTTTTGGCAGCCTCCCTGACTAGTTTTCATCTTGTCTTTTCATCAATTTTGGAGGGATATACAGTTCTTTGCAATGTCACTGTTGTCCCATATTTTCTCCAGTTTTTGATGACTGTCTTTATTGTGTTCCATGGTATATCTAATGCTGTGGAAACTTTTTTGTACCTTTCTCCTGACTGATACCTTTCAACAATAAAATCCCTTTGATGCTTTGTAAGCTCTCTGTGAACCATGGCTATTTCCATAGCAGGCAACTGGGTAAATTTCAGGAAAATCCTACTAGGACAGCTGAACTTTATTTGGGATTAATCAGAATCTCTTTAATTGATGGCAGGTATGTACGCAAGAAGACTGAATGCTGTAATTAAATCAAAAGGTGCTGCAACAAAGTATTAGTTTAATGGTGTGTAGACTTACGTAACCAGCTTATTTAATGTTTTTTATTTTTTATATTTTTCCCCTAACAAATTTGTTTGTTTTTCAATTAACTTGTACAGGTTATAGGTCACATTAAAGGTGTGAAACATTTTGAAATGATTTATTGTGGTCTCATTTTTTATATCACAAACACCTAGCATATTAACAGGGGTGTGTACACTTTCAATACTGTAGACTCTTTGTGTCTATACAAGGGCATTGATAACCACTGCTGTATGAAGAATAACACCGTGCACATGTGAAGTTTAAATATGAGCAAACAGAAATACATTTTAAACTAACTACCAATCAGGAAAGCACACCATAAGCCTTCCACCAGCAAACCGCAACTCAGACAAGTCAGATCAGCAAACTTCTGCCACAAGGGTGCAGAAAAGTACCTTAATGTAGAATAACTGGCTGGTTTGGAGCCCAAGTGTAACAAAACCACACAAACTACCTACAACAACCTGACAACTAATAGATACAGTGTAATACAGAGCAATTAACTACTTAAAGCAGCAAGAGACAATACATTTTTTGGAAACTGTGAAATTGCAGTCACAGTATATATATATATATATATATATATATATATATATATATATATATATATATATATATATATATATATATATATATATATATATATATATATATATATATATATATATATATAAACACAGTAAAGAGGTGCCTGCAGTGAGATATTACTAGAAATAACTTAAAAGATGCAAAATACTACCACAAACTTAAAGATATGGATACAGCAGTGTAAAAAGTGTGATTATTCAATCGAAGTTTTTGCTATATGTTGTGTGTGATTCTATTTTTTTGATTAGATTAAACATGTGAAAAAGGGGTTGGTAGGACTGTGGTGAGAGTGGGGGTAGCAACCAGAGGGTAGAATACAGGAGAAAGAATACAGAAATTTGCAGGAGGGTGGGGGGAGAACACCATAGCTGCCCACTTCTTATGTAGTATTGCACACACAATATCATGACTTTGGATAGTCACCACACAAGAGAAGGTTATCAACACCAGAAGAATGTGTAGCCAATTGGAGCAAATCAAGTGTGTCAAGATGACAGATAGGTGAAGTGGAGAGCTGTATATGGGGTGTATTTTTTTCTTGGACAGGTTTCCAGTTTCCATGTTTTTTGAAGAGGGAAGAATGTCTGAGATGGTGCTTAGCAATGGGAAGGTTAGGTAGTTAGGAAGGTTTAGGTAGGGGGCACAGACATACATGGCATACAAGACAGATAGTAATGGTGATGGACACATAAGGTTGGAGGACACTATGATTGATGATAGGTAGGAGCACCTCATAGGCATATCAATTTCCAGCTTAAGAATAGTGAGAATCTGATCCTCACCCTCAGAACTGTCATCACTGTCTCTTGTGTCAGTTGCCTGGGTCAGTGTCAGACATGGCATCATTTTGGCAATGTGATGCAGTACTTATTCAACACTGCCAATTCAGGCACTGATGCCCATCTCCATAATGCTATCCACAAGCAGTGGCAGCTCCTGAAAGAAATCACCACCTCCACTACTACTGCTTCCAGAGGATACTACTGTGCTAGCAGCCAAGGCAGGGCTACCTGCAGGTGGAGCAGGTAGGGCAGGAGTTGTGGAGAAAATGAGGACAGGTTGTGACGCTAACTATCTATGCTGCCTGTGGTGGTATGGTAGAGTAAACCCCAGTGGTCAGTCCACCTCCCTGTACTGGTCATCATTTAGATTTGAGAACCAATATTTAAAAAAATAAATAAAAGGAGAGATAAAGGATGGGTGGAGACAAAAAGAGATAATTCTGTCAATGGTATGTCACATTATTTAATCATTTCAATGCATAAAACAATATGAAAAACATATAACTATACCTTCACCACATCCAATCAATCATCAATCACAGTGGTATGATACGACTAATAGAACAATGTATTTCACTGTGCCATGTCAGACATCTGCCTTCTTTGGTAATAAATGTATTTTCAAATATTGCATTGTTAATGCCATGTAGTAATGAATTTATAATATCTTATAAATATTAGTCTGTAAAAAATGAATATCTATTTTGGATTTTGAAGCCACACACAATGGATCTGATGTACTCGTTGCCTAATGCAATAACCAAGAACTATTGGAGTAGGCATGTAGATTTGATATAAAACTCGTGGTATGCCTGCTCAAGATGATATGGAGTGATGGACTGAGAAAACATCTGTGCTTTGCAATCAGATTAGATCCATACTTACCCAGTTCCTCTCTGAGGTGATTTAGTCTTTCCTGATGAGCCTCATGATATTCTGCAATCTCTGATACAGCTGTGCAGTAGAAAAAGAAAACAAACATGCATATATGAAAACATAATGAATAACTGTGCTGGCTGGCTGACTGGCTGGCTAATTAATACCATATCATAGGCAGGTTATGGGTCAGCATACTTACACAATTGAAGGGTGCTTACAGTCCTGAATTCATCCACCCATCAGACATGTAGGTCCCTCTTGTGCTTCTTCATGTCACCGTCATGGTGATGACATTGCTCCACAAAGTGTGAGATTTTAATTGCACTGTAGACAGTCTTGGACAAGTTATTCCAAGCCTCAGGCTTATACTGAAACCTGATCTATTCCTCCTGCAGCAGCATCTGGCTGTAGTGCTTCACAAAGAGTGTCATAAAAATCCTGGACTCCTCAATATCACATCTTTGTTCTCAAAGTAGAATAAAATCTCTGTTGTTGTCAGCCATGTCTGCAGCAGTCAAGCTAAAAATATAGACCTGTATTGGCACCCAATTCAGATCTCATGTGTATCAGCTTGTGCACAAAGGCACACAACCTTGCCGACTGTATTTGAGCAACTGGAAGCACGGCAATTGTTTACCAGAAACATTGGCAATAAGTACATCAAGAAGCACAAAAGGTGTTAAAAATGGCAGTGACATTTGGCCATGTGATGCTCAAACTATTGAGACATGTTGTAATGTCAAACCCTGATATGCTTTATGTTGGTTATAATAATGGCTATTTGAAGGAAACATTGTATGACTTGTCAGCTATTGGTATGTTGGGAGTTAGACAATGACAAGATCTAGTAACACCACCAGGGATTCGAACCAAAGAGAAAAAAGGATAAAATATTAAACTTTGCTCATTAACTGTCACTGCCACAGCAAAACATATTTGGTAATATGGTAATTAGTGGTATACAAATTTAAGACTGAATGCAGAAATAATGAAGCCTGTCACTTTATTTGTTCAAGGGAATGCATTTCTATGTGTTTGTAAATATGTCTCAGATGACTGCATTTGCATGACTTGTGTAGCACATGGTGGATTAGGTTGCATACAAATTTTATAACACATACTTTCATAAACACATATTACGATATGTAAAAATTCAATAACTACAACAGGAAGTGAACCATATTTGCTTGCTGCCAAGTGTAGAGCAAATGCAAAAGGCATTCAGAAAAAAAAAGTACAGTGGAAATAAAGATGAAAAGGAAAAAATAATTCAAGCATAGGTTATACCTAACAATGACCAGAGCTAGAAGTGAATTACAGTGACACATTCATCCTTCTCACATCACCTTGACATATTAGAATTTTATTTCTGGTTCACATGTTCAGGACTGCAGATGTTGCCTTATAATGATAAATGGGACAGACAACAGCTCACATGTCATTAGCAATATTAGGAATAATTGATTTTTAAACAATGCAATGATATCACAAAATGTGTGTAAAAATGTACTCAGGACATCTCTTTAAAATTAAGAAATCTCTGGAATCAAACATGCATCAGCTGTTTCATTTTTCTAAGATCACTGCATTTATACCTTGTGCTACATAGAAAGTTACCTGATAGGTACATTTTCATCAAGTACTATCCAGAGTGCTGAAGGCCACACACTATGGCCAGGGTTGTTTGCACTACAGAAGGCTGCCTAAATTAAAATTTTCACTTATTTCCTTAGGCAGACCATTGCCATTTGAGACTGCATGATGTCAAATGGTGACAAATGATGAGGATAAAAGAAAAATACAAGCTTCTGCAATAAAATAAACATTATGAAACAACTAGTTAAAATATATAGTTCTGATGTTTCCTCATCTTGGTTGTGTTTCAGCATGAACATATACTCATTAAACAATGCTATGTTCATATAAACAATGCCATCTCCAGATTAGAACTTCAGAAAGTCAGGACATTGACAAGACATGGTTCAGAGTCATATCACTATGTGCCAAATGCATTATACTATGATAACAAAAACAAGGTTACCTATACTCAACATGTGACATAGTATCAATTGACATTATAAGTGCAACAGAAAAAAATCCTGACCACTGTCCTGTGTATTTTGAATTAAGATATGTGGATGACTGTGTTACTGGCAAGAGGGAAGATAATCTTTCCTCAGATAATGTAAAATAAAAAAATTGAACAATGTACCTATTTGCTTCTATTTATTTTGTAAATATCATTCCCAGCTGTATGGTTCTTTAAGAAGACAGTTATGTGCTTTGCCTTGCAGGTGACATATGTTTCAATGAGTAAATTACTTCCTTAGAATTGCAGACACAATTGTGTTGAAAGGCAGAAAATGTTGTCATAAACAATTTATATCAAGTCAGTCAATGGTAGTTACAACATTTTTATAAGTCACTTCTTCCTTACAGAACCAGATTGATTCTGCAGTCTGACTAATCATTCACAAAAAAAACCCACTTAGCAGGTAACACTTATTAGTGCTCATCCTGGCAGAGGTAGGATGCATGCATGCAATCATGAATGTCCTTATAACATTGTTACATTGCCTGCATTTGGTGCAAATTTAAGAATTTATGAATGCTAATTAGTTTACACCTCATTTGCATATTCACACTGCTCACTGGGCTGAATCTGCATTATATCAAGGTAATCGTGTAAATAAGGAAATGTGTATCTTGGTATGGTAGACTGTGTGTTGTTAATTGCTTGCAAAATATTTTTCTAGTTTTACAGGTAACTTAATGCAAAGGTAAGTTGTTTTTTTTACAAAATACTGTAGTTCATCCTTACTGATGTTTTGCATTTCTCAACATACCCACAGCTTAGTGTATGCCTTGTCTATCTCTTGCTGATGGCATAGGCATGTTTATCAGTGATTTGTTACATTGCAAAAGATTGTAAAGAATATAACATTACTTTAGGGAACATTCTGTATGCAGAAGAGTGTTGTATCACTAACAAGGTTAAGGGTTTGATGTTTGTATCCCACAAATGTGTTAAGCCTGTGATATATAACTGACCACTCTCCATACAAGTGGACATCCAAGTATACTTTTAGTTATTTGTACAGGAAAAGTGCACATTGCTTTGGTTAATGCAGCAGTGTGCCACTCAGTTACATAGCTGTTGCCATCCTTATGTAACCTGTACACTTACTTTTCATTTCATTTCCTTTCCTTTTTTTTTTTTTTTTTGGTTGGGGTGGGCTGTATTTACTTCTGTATACTAATATGGAGCCTTAATTTTTAAATGACTTTGTACATGATTGATGCATACATTCACACATATCCATGTTTTGTTAACAATCACTTGCATCTTTGTTGTGTATTATATATTTCTTTTATTTTTCATCTCATACAGGACAATGGTGCTCTGCATATTAAAAATGCCACATAGTGCTCAGTGAATGAAGTTATCATTCAGGCATTAATTCAACATGGCTTCTTCCTCTTAGAAAGAGACAAAGGTAAGAAATACTCATGTGACCATATCTGGGTGCAAATGTTGAACTATTTTCAACTAAGTAAATAGTATCAGAGCCCTTGGCCATTCATATCAGTAAACCTGACATAGGGCCAGTGTCATAATAACGTATGTGATGTGAAGGGTGTGTAAAACTGGCCCAGAACATTTGACTGTAGCGGTGGGGGAGGGGCTGTTAGCAAATCACCAAGGACTAAAACTGAGGAGTTCCTGCCCACTGTCAGTGATCACCAACACTTTTGCAGAAGATTCACACTAAATCTTTGATGCTGGTTCTGACATGAAGGACACAGAACTGCTGATGCTGGTTCTGATATGGAGGACAACACCAGTGTATATGCTGCAGAACTTTCAAGTAGGCAGTACAATTCAATAATTCAAAATCACTTGTTTGGTGTTAGGCTTGCCTTCATACCCCCCCCCATCGCCAACACGTGCCAGTGAAGATGACTGTGCACTGCCCTTTGCACCTTTTTAATTTACTTTTTGCTGCATATATGTGTGGCAAAGTGAAATACTTGATGCACATCATTGTGCAAAGTCCATTGGTAGTTATTGCAGACATCACTGTGGTGTTAGGCTTGCCCTCATATGCCCCCACCACAACCCCATGCCAATGGGGATGACTGTGCACTGCTCTTTGCACCTTTTTAATTTACTTTTTGCTGAATATATTGTGGGAAAGTGAAATACGTGATGCACATCATTGTGCAAAGTCCATTGGTAGTTATTGCAGACATCACTGACATACATTATTAATATCATTACAATAGAAAGGACAGAAGTCTAATCTTAGGGACATATAACTACTTGCATATACGACTAAGCAGATCCGCGGTGGTGGTGGGTGCTGCTTGTTGTGTGTCGCTTCACAGGACAGACGGGACCCTCTCGACTTTCGTCTGCTGTGTGGAACTGGTGTGGACATGCGTGAATGGGGGCGTTTGAAGGAAGGTTTAGGGGTGCAACTCAACACGTAAAAATCAATCAACTGCATTAAGCGGACGGCGTTCCGCTGTGTAGCAACCTAAACGGAAAAGCCGAAAGACACAACAGTTAGCTATTTTCTTTTAAACAGTTTCCAAACCTACCTTGAGCCCTAGATGAGGGCCAAGAAGATTGTATACTTATTATAGGGTTTTCCTGTTTTTCCAGTTTGGCTGTACAATTTTCTGAGTCATGCAGCCCATACTAAGTCAAGCAGGATATAAAATCCCTTCTGCTTGGCAGAAATCTGGCAGCCACAGCAGCAACTTTAATTAAAGCCTGTCACACAAAAAGACTTCTAATGGCAGCAGCAGCAACTGCTAACAGGTATTGTTTCTAAATGTAATCATGGCTGTAATCAAAAAAATTTGGAATTTCAGGGCAAATGGCTACACTGAGTGCACATGATTGCTTTATAGCTTCATGAATAGTTTTACCATGTTTCATTGGTTAATTAACAAGTAATTCAGCTACTTATGCTTTTGTTAGCATATTCTGCCATTGATCTTTGTTTGAGGCTCTACACTAAATATAGAACCATTTAAATAATATGCAGTGGTACTCTATCACATGTGTGGGGCACCATGCCATGTACATGATAGCTGCATTTAGTGTAGCTGTTAATGAATCTGTCCCATTCTTACAAATTTGATAACTATGTCATTTTTTTGTCTGAAAGAGAGTTAATGTATCACATAACTTCCTTGTACAATCCATAACAGCGCTCTCATTCTCTCTAGCCAAAGTTCTCTTGTCTGAATAGGATAAAACCCTTACTGAATCATTATCCCCAAGTAGAAAATCTCATTGTGGTTTGGAAAATTTTGATATTTGTTGGAAAGGTTTGCTAATAAAGTTATTAAACAAAAAGCTTTTTCCTAGTTAACAATCACCACCTCATCACCTCACTATTATCCATTGTTTTAAAGTTAGTGATTCTGCAGATGGTTGCTGTAGTGCTGCATCTGTTTATAAAACAAAATTGATTGTTACTTTTGCAGAACACAAACCAGGCTTATGAGTGAGCTTTTTTGAATAACTTAGCTTTTTCTCAGATTTAGCTACATGTGTAGAAAAGAAACAGACCTATGGGGAAAAAAGACATGCTACTTCCTTCTTTAGAAAGGGTTATCACACTTATTAACTTCCAAAGGTCAGAAACAAATCAACATTGAATTATTAATAATATGTCTTTAAGGTAAAGCAATAAAAAGTATCATGGGCTTTAATGGAATTCCTGGCAACCTGTAGTTCAAGTTCTCCATCCGTCGTGGATTTTCACTTTGGACATAGAGACTTCCCTAAACTGAAAGCTTGTTTTAAAATCCATGTTTCCTTCAGCTGATTTATTAAAGTTTGTTCTGGAGTCAGTCAAAGACTAGGGAGATAGCTTCAGTTTGTTGACATGAACTGTGTCTACTATTCATTGATGTTTAATGAACTTCATTGACAGAATTTCTTCTCCCAGTTAAATAATTGCTTTTCTTCCAGAATTATTTGGTATTTTCAAGTAAGGAAGTTATTTTTTTGTTTCAGTAATGTTACTTTGTTTTTCTTAATAAGCCAGTGCTGCAAGATTTATTCTGTAATACTCCAGAAAGAAATTTTGAAAGTTGCTGTATGAAAACATAATGAGCCGGATTCATGAAGGCTTGCACCAAGTCTAAGAGTAGAGTAAGACTCCATGCAGCCAACATGTCTGCCGAGCGATCCAGGAACAGCTGGTAGGGGCATGCAACAGAGCTCCTTAAACGAGTCCTACATGGACAGGGCTTGGATATGCAAATTACCTCAATTGCAGGCGAAAGCTATGCAAATGAGGTAAATTTGCGATCCAGGAAACCCAAACCTGTCCGAGTAAGAGTAGTGTTATTTGCAGAAATGTACTCAGTTGACAACTGAGTACGGTTCTGCAAATAGCAAAACGGAGCTGTGACAGCTGCAAAAAAAGGATGCATTTACATGAGGAAGCATGCCAATGGCCAAAAATATGGCCATTGGCAACGTTAAGTGATGCAAAATAAAAAAAAAAAAAACTTTTTTTTTTCATCCCGATCTCCGGGGTTTAAGTGTAGCGCAGCGCCAAACCAGAAACTCAATAATGAAAATCCACAAATGTGGATTTTAATGCTAATATGAATTTACAATGCAAGTGAATGGCAGGCTGAAGACAACATGGCCACCGAGTAGAGGTTGCTAAGGGAGGAAGCTCAGTCTAAGAGATGTAACCAAGCATTAGTAGGCAATCCAATGCAAATGAGGGTTAGGATAGTGAATTGCAAGTTTACATAGCAAATGAGCACAGTCAGTGGAGTATAGGAGTAGGATAAGGTGAGTAACAGAGTAGAAGATAGGTGACATCACGAGGGGGGTATGTATGAAAGAATGTAAGCTCATTGGAGCAGAGTGGCATGTGTAAGCTGTAATTTACACATCATTGAAAGAGGTGTGTCAACAGGTAGGCTAGATAAAGGCAAGAAATTGAAGGTGTATGCCGTGGATAACACCAAAGTTTCTTGCTGAGCGTGTATGCGCGCGTGTGACACCTGTAAACCCGAGTAAGACAGTGTGCGCGCGTGTAAGCGTGACTGCGAGCGTTTAAGCCAGAGTAAGCATGTATAAGGCTGTTTAAAGAGTTGTAAGTGCATTTGCGCTGGTGTGCATGTGTTTTAACAAGAATAAGCAAGTTTTAGTCTGTGTAAGCATGTGTGCTCGCGTGTGAGCTGGTGTGAGCATGTTTGCACTTGTGTGCGTGGTGCTGCCCCCCCGAGGAAACAGAAAGGAAAAAGGAAGCACAACAAATAGTAGGAAGCTACCAGGGAGTACTAGCAGAGCTAGCAGGTGAAAACAATCAGAAGCAGGCAATTACACAGGCAGTACACTAGCCCAGCACTTAAAACACTGCAAACAACAGTCCATTATGTTTCTCTCAAGAGACACTGCAACACTGCAGTAAGCTAATAGAAGTGAAAACTGAAAAAGCTTTACTGAGACAAAGAAATGTTAGGGGCTGCCATTGCTGTGATAAGGCGACATATGCAACATGCTGAGGGTGGTGACAATGCGAATGCTGCTGGACAATCCACAGTGAGGAGAAGAGTGTACAGGCCCAGGGTAACCTACCAGGGGCTACATGAGCTGGAGATAGTGGAGTGCTATAGAGTGGACAGAGACCTCTTGCAGCAAATTGTTGAGCTGTGCAGGCCACACCTCACACACAGAACCAACAGAGGGGAACCCATCCCACTGGAAACCAAGGTATGTGTTGGTCTAAGAATATTAGCAATAGGTATCTTCCAGAGACCAACTGGTGATATGATGGGGATATCACAAGCATCAGCATCCAGGGTACTGCACCAGTTCCTGGATGCCATGTCAGCACATGTCGGTGATCATGTATATTTCCCCAATTCCAGTAAGGTATTGGCCAGCAATATGCGTCTCTTCCAGCAAATAGCGGAATACCCTGAGGTAGTGGGTGCAATAGACTGCACGCACATACGCATCAAAGCACCAGCTGGTGAGTGGGGTAGAATCTACTTCAACCGCAAGGGCTTCCCCTCCATCAACTGCCAGGTCATGTGTGATGCCCAGGGCATAATACTGAATGTGTGTGCTGGCTGCCCTGGAAGCTACCATGATTCCCATATCTGGCATCTGATGCAGCTGTACCAGACATTTGCCAACAGGGACATCCCACATGGTCATCTAGTGGGGGATGCTGGCTATGCACTGGAGCTGTGGTTGATGACACCCATCAGAAACGCACACACACACACCTGAACAGGAATGCCATAATGAGGCACACGCACAAATACGAAATGTAATCGAGCATGTGTTTGGGCTGCTCAAGTCACGGTTCCGGTGTCTGGGCACATCTGGTGGAGCCTTGTAATACTCACCAACTACATGTACCCACATTGTCATGGTATGTGCTATGCTACATAATATGATCCTGTGAAAACAGCTGCAGCAGGACCAGCATAGGCCCAGGCCAAACAGCCCCCCACCATTGCCAAGGCCATCACAGGCAGAGCGTGACTCTGAAGAAGAACAACCTGAGCCTGCCCCAGTAGGCAGAAGGAGGCATGCCCAGTATGCTTTGGCCTTGGCAAAGAGGCAATGCATAGCACATACAATGGCTCAGTAGGAACTCTGGAAATCATACCTCTCTCTGACTCGCACATATAGTAAAAGGGATGCCTAAGTTGACACTACCTGCTTTCAAACATGTATAGGGAGTGTAGTATGTGCATCCGACATAGGCAGCCCTGCAGCACCACCTGAGGCATGATTGCCATGTGTTAAGCAATATAAAGCAGTGCTAAACAACATTTACCACCATGTAGTATATGTAAACAAAATCGCACACACCAACTAGCACAACTGTGGTCAATGTTGAGTAATATTGGGCAACGTCCAGCAATGTTGGTTAATATTGAACAATGTCAGACAAGCTTGGTCTAAGTAGGGCATAGCTGAAAAAAAGCCAACATGCTCATATTTGCTCTACTGGCCTTTAAGCAGCCTGGTCTGCTCAGTATGAAAATATAAAGCAGTGAGGGGCCTCAAACCCAGGATACTGTGCACTATAGTCATAGTACTGAACCACTAAACCATGACAGCATTGCAGTGGTCAGCCTGTATGAAGAAAGAAGAAATGTTGATAAGTCTATGCAAAGTATCTCATGGAAACCCTGCAGGCACAGCATAATCCCTGTTGAGTTATGACACAAAGGTGAGTCCTGCAGTAAGAATAGAACCTGACTTTCAATACACACAGTATAAATGTTAATATTGGTCATGTTCACACACATCAACAAATGTAGTGGACCTCAGACAGCAACATACTGAAAGGTCACACTGGGCATGCTCACACACTTGAATAAATGAGACAAATGTCAGGCAACAAAACACGGAAAGCCTGAACTGGGCATGCTCACACACTTTGGCCATGTCTGAGTACAGCAGTGGGCCACACATATCTGGCAGTTGCATGTGTTAACCCAGGAACCACTCACCTTCCAGCAATCCTCCCTCTGCACACAGTTATATGACAACAGACACATATAAAATATAGTGGAACCCTGTCATAATCAAATATGTTCTGCAGATACCTAAGTTGTTCATAGAAACTGGGAAAGCAAAGATCATAAACACCTGCAAACAGTATCAGCAATAATCATTGTGCATCCCGAACATTATCATAGGTTCAGAGGTCGATACTAGGCTATCTGCCCTAGGGCATGTACAAGCCTAGCCAGAGTGTGTTTGGCTTTCGCAACCCTGTCAGATTACTACACTGTGCCTGTGAATAGTAGGTCACACAAGACAGCCCATTTACGTTTAGTCTAGTGTGCCTCTGTCTAGCAGGGACCCAGAAGATATCCCAGGGGTAAGCATACGATCACCCATCCAGTTGTCAAGATGTCTCCTGTAGGTGGTCAGTGGGTGGCTCTGCCTATGCAAAACCGGGATTACAATCCAGAGTGAGTGGAGCCTCTGGGATAAGAATCTGTCCCTCCAGCATGTCCTATTAACATCTGCGCTGAGGTATATGTCCCTGGAGTGTGTACCTCCAAGGGAGTTGGATATCCTGAGGTGGAGCATGTCCATTAATTCTGGGTTGGGTATTTCCGTAAACAACAGGCACACATCACATCCGAGTAGGTGGTAAGCGACTGAGTGGAGCTTGAGTTACTGTATCCGAATTGTGCAGGGCATCCATGTGAGTCCCTAGATCTGCTTGTTGAGGAACTTTTGTGGCCATTAAAGTTGCTGCAGGTGTCGGGTAAGGTACATCCCAAATGTGACATTGTAACTAAGCATGGTCGTGATGAGTATAGGGGCACAATGACCTCACTTGATCTAGATGTGAAACCATATGGGATAAGGTGGGCTATATAGAAGGTCTGTCTAACCACTTTGGCAACGTGATTGTCAAAGGTGACAGTATGAACAAGTCGTGTCCCCAAACCTCTAACAACTCCTATCATATGTAATGGATTACTACCTATGTGGTAATGTCTGGGCATGTTGTTATTTCCAAAGGAGATGACTATGCAACTAATGGCATTTAGCTGTAAGCCATGGCTCAGGCACCAGTCATCCATCTCTGTGAGACCCTGTTTGAGTATGCATGTGCCAGCTGGAGAGTTGATTATGGCACCCAGTTTGAAGTAATCTGCGAACATGGTCAGCCATATTCCTCCTGTATTAGCCTGTACATCAGACAAATATATACTGAACAAGAGAGGTCCCAGGACTGATCCTTGTGGAATGCCACATGTAACTGGTGTATAGTCAGATATGGCACCTGCAATACTGACCATGTGGGTGCTATCCCTGATCCAGGTAGCAATCCATCGTGTGAGATATGTGTCGATATCGATGCTGGTGAGCCTATGCATAATGGCCGAGTGGGGTATTGTGTTGAAGGGTTTTGCAAGGTCCAGGTAGGCTGTGTGGACAACCATCCCTATGTTGATGGACCTGGTAACTGTTTAAAGAATACAAACAGGTTCAAGAGGCAAGATCTGCCCACAACAACGCTGAAATGTGTAGGACACAGTGTCTGTAAGTTCCCGATGTCTATGTGTATGAGTCCCATGACAATGCGCTCCATAGCTTTGCAGAACAGGCTAGTTAGGCTTATAGGGTGATATTGTCTGTGGTCTGTTGTGGCACCAACTCTGTGGAGTGGGACCAGTGTTGCTGTATGCCATTCCTTGGGTACATATCCTGTAGTAACTCTGATATTGAACAGTGACTTAATGTGAGGGTTATGTCTGTCATGAAGCTCGTGTAAGACGCAGGCCAGGACACCATCTGGTCGCATTGATGCTGTGTTGTCCGCTTTAGGGAGGGCAGCACTCACCTGTTTATTTGTGATGTCAGGGAGGTTACACTCTGTTGGGATGGATAGTTGCTCCTTAGGGGGGATGGGGGGGAGACATCTGCACTGAACCTGTTTGCCAGGATGTTGGCAATGTCAGTGGGTTCAGGGTATGTTTTGTCAGAATGCAGTAACTCACAGCATATCAGTGAGTGTCCACCCAGGTTCCTGACATAACTGAAGAAGGCCTTGTGATTGTCCTATTTGTCTGGTGCAATTGTCTGTTAGAAGAGGGCCTTAGATAAATTCATGAGTGATCGTAGCTGTCTGCTAGTACAGATCACAGATGCCTTCCCTGTCTGGAATTGTGCTCTATCGTGTAGTAGCTTCCTCCTTTCGTTGTATAGCTTATTAATGGCTGGGGTCTACCAGACAGGTCCCCTGCCATTGGAGGAGTGAGTCTTGTTGTTATTTGGGATAGCACGATCCATGCAGTCCACTAGGTGTCCATAGAATGTGTATGTAAAGGATTCAGCAGTCTGAGCCGTATTTACCACTGTCCCAGGGTCTCTGAAGGATACCACCTTGCTTTGGAGAAGTGAGACGTTTGCTTATGAGAAGTTCACCAAGATTACCCAGGATGGGTGTGGGGATGGGATATGGATGTCCAGTGAGATAAATGTATGTTCTGACCTTACCAATGAGGGATATATTGCTGGTGTGGAACATAGAGTCCCCATGTTGGTGATGATCAGGTCCAATATGTTTTCCCCTCTTGTGGGTGTGGTGACCGGTTGTGCCATAGCATATGAGTTTACAAATAGTAGCAACTGTTGGGTGAGGGTGTTGGGGCTTGAGTAGTATTCCCAGTCAATGTTTGGGTATTTGAAGTCACCCAATATAATGGTGTTTGGGGAGACCTTCATATTCTCCAGTGTTCCCAGGACAGGCCACTAGGTCCACTAGTCTTGAGTTTGGGAGGGTGGTCTGTAGCAGGCAACAAACTGAAAGGCAGTTTTGCACAATGTTAGTTGCATATGTATGGTCTGTGATGCTTCGTGCAGTGCTACTAACCCGGAGGTGTGTGTATCTGTGATGTATATGGATACCCCCCCTATTTGTGTTGTCCTTTCTGAGTCTTGTGGTCAGAAAGCATGTTATGAAATATAACATGGTAGTGCTGGTGTGCATTTGTGAGCCTGAACCAGGTGTCTGTTAGTGCACAGGTATAACTATTCTCCATACTGAGGAGAGTCCTGAGTGGGCATAATTTGAGGGTAACATATCTGGTGTTGAGCAGCATTACCCTTAGTTTCATTTACTCTGTAATGTCTATGGAGGTGGATTTGTCTGTTGAGCCTCGCTTAAAAAGGCACTATGGTGGTAGCAAGAGCCTTAGCCAGTATTCGAAAGTCCAAGGGTGACAGGTGCAAGCTGTCCATAGCAAAGCTATGTGGCATGTCACCCCAGGCTGACAGATACTGGATCCCCTTTGAATGACACCAATATGTTAGCCAACTGTTAAACGTGATAAGTTTGTCTGTATACTGTGACATCATACTTGGTGAGTGTAAGATGCTACACAAGGTCAGGGTCATACTGGCCTGGCCTACATGATCAGAGAGTTCCTCTATGTATCATGTCATGTGGTCCAGGGAGGAACGTCTGAGGTTTTACGCACCAGCATGGACAATGATGGAGCCATTTCTGTAGTTGCTTTGGAGTGACCTGAGTGCATGTGTTATGTGGCAGATCCTGGCACCCGACAGACAGCTCAAAGTGACCATCCCCTTGTTCGGCCTGGTGAGTGGGACGTCAGTGTGTCTGACAATAAGTGTCACCTATTACAAGTGTATTAGGTGTGTTGCTTAGCCCGGAGGGCAGTGACTGTGTGGCACACTGACATTGTGAACTATGTGATATGTGGGTATTGTAGTGGGGTAGCAGTTGTTTGTGTGTCTGCTTTGGAGGTCTCTGCTTCTTAGGAAGAGTTTATTTAGAGCCTCTGAGTATGTTTATGTGTGATAATGTGGTTTGATTGCTGTCGCTATAGGTTTATGTGAGACTGATATGTGGTGTGTGTGGTTACCTTCACCACCTGATAGACTGTGCCAGTCATGTGTCGAGAGAGCTCAGCCTCCTCTATGTCTATATAGTTGCAACTCTCACATATATCTGAGTTTGTTGGGAGGAGGAGAGGGTTGTCTGTGTACATGAGGCAGTTGTGAAATTGTGTCAAAAATCACAATATTCACCAGCTGGACTGGAGAGTACACACGAAACTGACCCCTGGACATGCCAGGATATTATGATGACATACTCTGTAGACTGATCACAAAGGATCAGTAGGGTGTTAAGTGTGTAAAAGAGTATAACAGAGATTAGTGCTCAGGTTTATCAGTGTTTTGTAAAGAGTAGCTGCGAAGGAGTCCAGACGGAATCATGACACCTCCTTCAGCTATGTCATAAATAGCAATGTACACTCATATATGTCCTGAGTCAGGGCCAACTGTAGCTGACTGACAATGCCGACATCCTGTCAGACAGGCCCATATATACATACCTACCTCCCACTGACGAAAGTCCCTATCATCATACCTGGAGATATCACATGTAGAATGGGTGAACAGCTCTCCCCAAAGCTGAAAGCATGGCAGCAATTGGATTACATTGTTTCCCTATGTGTCATGAATGAACTACAGAACAAACAGACCCTGCACCCGAACAATCTGCTGAGCCTCACCATCTCCACAGGATCTGGAACCGTTGAATGTGTTACAGCAACATATGGCTCTCCCCACAAGTGTTGGTGCACAACACACCATGGGAAGTATAGTCCAGTAAGCTTATGAAGTCTGATTTGCAAGGCCATGGAGTCCATCATGGTTGAAGTCATAAACAGAGCTATTGGAAGCTGACAAACACACAACCGTACCAACTGTGGTATGTTCATGTGCAGATCATGGCTCCCAAACATGCTAGACTGTTTGCAAGGCAGCCACCCAGGATATACATCACTGAACGGAGCTACACATGTCTCACATAGACTTTGAATAACCCTTTATCAACATCCCAGATACATGTCGTATCTACAAAACCAACAATCTGTGCATAAATATGTGTTGACATATGAAGGAATGTCAATTTATCCTCAGATAGATCACACAAGCTAAGAATTATATGGTCCTGTTTAAGCTGTTGACACCTGCCAACCCACATGGCTCATTCCTGGGATTGCATAAAACAAAGTGTACACACATTACCATGTCCAGTCTGATGATGTCAGCATCCTACAAATATAGCAGGAGAAAACAAATCACCCAATAAAGCATATAGCGCACCGTGTAAATCCTTTTCTTTCTAATATCATAACATAGTTAGGTAGGGGTTTGAATTCTGCAATTGCTGACTGTGTGGTGTATGATTTCCTTTGAGAGGAGTGCCCTTTTTGGAGACTGAGAAAACACATTGCAAGAGGTACATTCCTCTTTGGAAAGTCTGATGATGTCAGCATCCTACAAATATAGCAGGAGAAAACAAATCACCCAGTAAAGCATATAGCGTGCCGTGTTAATGCTTGTCTTTTTAGTATCATAACATTGTTAGGTAGGGGTTTGAATTCTGCAATTGCTGACTGTGTGTGGGGGTGTATGTGTGTGATTTCCTTTAAGAGGAGTGCCCTTTTTGGAGACTGGGAAAACACATTACAAAAGGTGCATTCCTCTTTGGAAAGTCTGATGATGTCAGCATCCTACAAATATTGCAGGAGAAAACAAACCACCCAGTAAAGCATATAGCGCGCCATGTTAATGTGCATTTCTCTAGTATCATAACATAGTTAGGTAAGGATTTGTATCCTGCAATTGCTGACTGTGTGTGTGATTTCCTTTGAGAAGAGTGCCCTTTTTGGAGACTGGGAAAACACATTACAAGAGGTACATTCCTCTTTGGAAAGTCTGATGATGTCAGCATCCTACAAATATAGCAGGAGAAAACAAATAGCCCACTAAAGCATATAGCGCACCGTGTAAATGCGTATCTTTCTAATATCATAACCTAGTTAGGTAGGGGTTTGAAATCTGCAATTGCTGATTGTGTGATTTCTTTTGAGAGGAGTGCCCTTTTTGGAGACTGGGAAAACACATTACAAGAGGTACAGTCCTCTTTGGAAAGTCTGATGATGTCAGCATCCTACAAATATAGCAAGAGAAAACAAGCCACTCAGTTAAGCATATAGCATGCCATGTTAATGCGTATCTCTCTAGTATCATAATATAGTTAGATAGGGGTTTGAATCCTGCAATTGCTGACAGTGTGTGTATATGTATGATTCCTTTTGAGAGGAGTGCCCTTTTTGGAGACTGGGAAAACACATTAAAAGAGGTACATTCCTCTTTGGAAAGTCTGATGATGTCATCATCCTACAAATATAGTAGGGGAAAACAAAGCACCAAATAATGCATGCAGCACACCATGTTAATGCGTATCTCTCTGATATTATAACATAGTTAGGTAAGGGTTTGAATCCTGCAAATGCTGATAGTATGTGTGGGAGTTTCTTTGAGAGGAGCTCCCTTTTTGGAGACTGGGAAAACACATTGCAAGAGGTACATTCCTCTTTGGAAAGTCTGATGATGTCAACATCCTACAAATATAGCAGGAGAAAACAAAGCACCCAATAAAGCATATAGTACGCTGTGTTAATGCGTATCTCTCTAATATCATAACATAGTTAGGTAGGGGTTTGAAACCTTCAATTGCTGAGTGTGTGAGCGTGTGACACTGTTGATCGGTGCGGGTGTTGCTTTTACTATGGCATGACATATCAGGATTGAAAGAGTATGTGCATTGCACACATCAGGTATCTGTGTGGCAAAGAAATATATGTACATATGACCTCAATAAGTACATAGGTGTGAAGCCTACATACTACATGAATTCATTTGACAGATTGTTCTGCTGCTTCTAAGATCGTAGGTCACATATCTATGTAGTTGACAAGTCCGGCCACTGTAGTGATCTGTGGCCAAGGTCATCTATGCCACATACACCCATGACAGTTACTATAGAGTAGTGAGAGTGAGGTTACATGCCTGGGGTATATGTCAGACATGTTCATACACAACAACTACTGGCAATAATGGACAGTCATTATAGGTGTACAACAGCCTTGTGGATATGCATTCAGGCTCCTAATGTCTTATGTGATACACCGAGGGACTCCACAATACCTCTGGATATGTGGATACCACGGGACAGATGACATAACACGTGGCTGTAGGTGCACATTGGTATGCAACATACATTTTGGGGGCTACCACCTATGTGGTACTGTCAGGATAGTATGTATAGTAAATGTGGATGACTATGCCATAGTCAGCTTAGTGCAATACAGCATGTGTCGGACAACAGGTATCTGTCTATATGATACCCTTGTGTAGGATATGTGTCCCATCCAGAGAATGCATTGTAGGCCAATGCATGCATTTACAGATGTGGATGGACATATCCCTAGTGTGTTTGCATGTACCTAAGAGGCTTATATGCCAAACAAGTGTGGTTCCAGGAACGGGTGGTGGTCAATACCACTGGTTACTGTTACAGTATAGTGCCGGAAGGATCCCACTGTTACTGAGTTCCCTACAACTGTGTGTCAGTTGTCAGGACATCATCTAATGATTGGTTAGTCATGCTGTTGAGGTTGTGTATACTACCAGAATGCAAAACATTGACAGATATAAACAGTATCACCCACAGCATAGTGTCAGCCCATGTCATACACACATGTGTACCCATGTTAGTACATATCTGTAGTAGAATGCATAATGGCCATCAAGAGATACTATGAGATGTTAACAATGTGTAAAACAGGGTATGTCACACGTCCCATGTGTCCACTATGCACGTACATGCAGACAGTGCGCACCCACCATGTTCACAGATGTACACCTGCTAATCTGTACTGCACACATCACACACGTACTGTCCACTCACTAACACATGCTGGCAACACAATACACTTCAGCCAAGTGGCAAATGGCTGGACAATACATACTCAGATATAACACTGGTGTAAACAATGCTACATTGACAATTAGAGCTTTGATGCATCATGCCTGCTCAGATATACCTACAAGGATATCATTACACTTTCCTGTTGACAACTTGCTAATATTGCTACACTGCTATAATGTCACCCTGTGCATCAGCACCATGTTAGCCTGTTCCTGCATCAATGTTACAGATGACAGGAGGTGGCACAGGTGTCATCATATGCACAGGGTGTGTTGTTGGTTTGCCAGAGCCCGACACTGACCCATCCAATCGACATGTCTGTCTGTGTGTGTGTGTGTGTGTGTGTGTGTGTGTGTGTGTGTGTGTGTGTGTGTGTGTGTGTGTGTGTGAGTGTGTGAGGGACAACAGTATAGCATGGGCCAATGTTGATGTAATGTGTGTGTGTATGTGTGAGCCCTATTGTTTGGTTAATGTGTGTGTGTCTGCATGCACACAGCTCCACCATGTGGCTGCCATATACGGGAGTTTGTGGGACAGCCACAGACTGTACCTGCCAGGCTGTACAGATCACTGTTTCTGGCCACGGACACAGTACCTGTGCCTGGCAGGGGTGCTACAGACAGTATCGGGTACCAACCTTGACTGGGTACTATCATCAGAGCAGAGGTATGTCGAGTGGACCCATGTCCCTGCTGGGACTGGCCAGAGCCATGTGCACATGGTCTACTAGGACGGTCAATTGACAGGCCAGCCCCTGTGGCTGGTACTGCCACTACGGGAGCGGCTGTGATCTGTGGGCCGTCTGCGATGACTGCCAGCTGTTGATATTGCTGGCATGCATCCGCGTCGACATTTCACCCATCTCGCATGGTCCTGGCTCATGGAAAACACATTGTGGAGGGTATCTAATGTCTCCCCCAACGTCAATCAATGACCTCAGTGTAATTCTGGATGGCACAGGCAAGGTCACGGATGCTGTCAATGATAGCGGTGTAATGGGCCCTCTGCGTCCTTAGTCCCTGTCTGGTGTACCATTCCATACATGCCTGTGCCTGCATTAAAGCCCCGAACATACTCAAGGTTGTAAGACCTGTGAGAGCATGTCTGCCAGGGGCAATACGACCAGCGGTGCTCCCCCGAGAACCCCTGGACATCCACCTATGTGGTACCATTCCAGGAATATGGGTATGGCTGCTGTGAGGGGATGCAAGTGTCATGGGTACCACAGTATCCTAGTCAATGCCAACTGTATGCTGTCCCTCGGCTAAGGCCATTGATGATGAGGGATGTATTAGCAGTATGAGTATATGCATAGATGGGGTTGAACGCTGAGTACTGTCGATTGGCGGGCCAATGACAGACCCTGTCAAACCTGCCTGTGCCACAATACATGTCTCATCATCTCCACTATTTGTGGCAGTGACGTCAGGTTCCCTGCTGCATTCAGCCACCCCAAACTCAGCACCTGTGAGAGGAAGACAGGAAACACACTTTACAATCTGTACATGATGTTAGCACACATGCACACATGCACACATGAACACATGGACACATGCACACATGAACACATGCACACATGCACACATGCACACATGAACACATGAACACATGAACACATGCACACATGCACACATGAACACATGAACACATGAACACATGCACACATGTACACATGAGCGCATGCACACATGCACACATGAACACATGCACACAAATGCACTCCTCACTACAGCAGATACACACACACACCAGCAATCCAACACATACTCAATAGTGGGTGAAGGTGGGTGACAGTATAACAAGGCAAACAGTCACCTCACACATGTCAGCATGCAGAATATGTGTTGCTCAAGACCATGCAGTGCGAGTGTAGACGGCCCTATTTAATGACAGTATACATGACTTTGATGCATGTGCGTAGTTGTTCAGTGATTGGCTACACCCTGGATCACAATGTGTACATGGATACAACATTGCTGTGAAAGTATTATCAGCTCTGCAATGTCCTGTGCACCATCACTCACAGGTATACATACCATGGCTGCATGTGTTATCTGCGTGACACATAGGTTTCCATGTCTGATTACAGTGTCTGTGTCCATGGAAGATAATACTGGGCACAGGTATAGAACATGCATGCTATGTACACACACAGGATGAGTGATGCATGTAGACGTGAAGGAATCCAAATGCTCGACATGGCCATTGTACAGTGGTTATGGTGAGTGTGGGACATATTGCGGATATGTCGGTGCCAGCCATGACATGGCATGCTACACGACTGCAACATTAAACACCACACATACCCAATGTGGGTCATGTGACCAATACATCCAATAGCATTCCAGGACATATATGTGTCACTTGCGACTGCTATGCATATTGTGTATACTGGCATATGTAAGCACACACACAACATGCTATGCATATTGTGTATAGGTGCATATGTTTGCACACACACAACATTGAGGTGCAAAGCAATGACTCCTATGTGTAGTACTGTGGTCACTGTAACTGGATGGGGTGTAGTACTATGAGGCATCATCATCATGCATCATGTGGTCACTCACGGCTACTAATGTGTGACAGACCACCGCCTAACATGCTGTACCTGAACTGCAGTGCAGTGGCTACGTTCACAATTACACAGCCACTTTGTACATGGGTGTGTGGGTGCCCAATAGGGAGCATTGTCTAACATGACTGTGTTATGTGTTGAAGAGTGTTGCACAGCCCCATGATAGGCCTCTACCCCTGAGGTTTATCATGTGTGTGTGGATGACGTGGGATACTGAAGTGTGACCTTACAGCAGGTGTGTGGTAATGCCATATGTAACATGTTGAGGTGTACTGCGTATGATAAACACGTTATGTTGTGTACAGCTGTAGCAACTATGCCTATCCAATGTGCAGTACAATGTTGCCACAACTGTGTCTGATGCTCTGTGTATTGCATGTCATTGAGGCAGCTACTGACATTACTGGGCTGTGCAAAGTCTTACAGCAAACATGTATGGCATGCATTATGCGTCGGTGTGTTACATGTACATAGCCTACACCTCACCTATGACATGCACATTTCATTACCAACATTGCAGTTATACCACACTCACCCGTATGGATCGTCTCCCCTGCTGTCACACCAGATGGACCTACGAGAATATGAGAGAGTTTGTCAGTGGCCACAACTGTGGCATTGCTACTTTAGGTTTGCTAAACTACAGTAGAACAACAGTCGACAGTCATAGGTGTACAGATAATATTCCAAATATCAGTATTGCACAACATTAGGCAGCACAACTGCTAAACACACAGTACACATCTCACGTAGACATAATCTAACAATACATGTAACTGTAGTCCACAGATAGGGCATGTTACCTGCACGCTCCATGTGAACATGCTGAGTGGCTCCGGCCTCCATGACAACACATGTATGTGGGAGTTGCTGTTGTTAGCCAGGAGCCACCATGCTTAGGGACAGCTCCTCCACTCTGGTGAGGGGGGGGGTAATGGCCACCCCACCACCTGTGGCAAGCTGTTTTCTATGGATATCAGACGCACACCGCCGGACATGTCTAATTAAATCACTGCAGTGATGGCGTACCTGCTCATATGTCCGGTTATGCATGCCTATGTCCTTTACCCGATGAACAAGATCTTGCCACAGTGCAGTCCGCTCATGCTGGTGCTGGCTGCTTCTGGAAAACAACAGTGTGTAGTGCTGCACCAGGCTTTGCTGGATCACCTCTTCCTCCTCTGCTGTGTAAGAAGGGTTACGTTGGTGGGCCATCAGGCTGAAAGAGAAATGAACAATATGTCTGAGCGAGTCCTGTGGCAAACTTTACACCTTTAACCATAGATATCACTTCACTGCCATATATACCATCCGTTTGTCTGTCAGAGGATACACACGTTCAATACCACATATTGGTTCTCAGGCCACAACTGACTAACAGTGCCTGGCACACTCTCTATATCAAACCACTATACAACAGTACCTGGCACACTGTTTGTGACACAATGCACAACCTTGCCACAGGGGTATATATCACGCTAATGCACAAACAAAGATGTCAACCATTGCAATGAATGTAAAGTACAGTTTCAGTAGTACCAGTAAACCACCCTAGTCGTTGATGCCATAGCCCTCCCTAACATATGTGCACAGTTGTTAATATACGTGGCATACTGCTGTAACAGAGTATATATGTTGCTAGATACACACATATACCCTGTAACACACATATGATTGCGGCCATGGTACAGGCATAATTACACACACATCAGACAAACACCACTGTATGCCAACACAGATGAGCTTTACCTGTGTGCCATACAGTACTGTGTGCCACTACTTACAAACCCTTATGTCTGAGTTATGTCCTCTGTGCAGACTACAGGAAACACACAAGACAGTGTTTCCAAGCAATGTGAACACACACCATACTGTGTTGTTTAGGCCTACAGCTTCAGGTAGTACTACAGTTCATATGGGAGTCGGATTCACCAGCAGTACCACTCACTAAGCATACATGTATTGCTTTAGCCTGCAATGGAACACCACAGTCGTCAACAAGGAACCACGTCACATCATATATCGTACTACTATGTCTGCCTAACAATAACATACACATATTTTGCTGGCCTCACAGCTAGGATAGACACTACCATGTCAGATACAACTTCACACTATGCTATCCCACCTTTACAGACCTTGGACACATTCAGCTTTACACTTATTCAATCTCACATAGCAGGTATTGCATTGAGTACATGTGTGAGTGCATAGTGTCATAGGTAGGTGAGATGCTATTGGCTCTAGGGCCTACAGCTGCCTAGCCATATGCTACCCTGGCCTTTGCCACACATTTACTTTGATTTCACTTGCCCCTGTCAACCAGAACTACAGAGGGGATTCCTGGGGTGTATTACCAATCTCCCAAACAATCATCAGGGGTATTTATGACAACTGCTAATGAGGAGCCTAGTTTGCTATTGCTAGGTGGTCTATTCCAGAGTATGGCATATCTCTGAGATAGGAACCTATCCCTCCAGCATGTGCTGTTTAGTGAGCTGATGAGGTTTAGGGCCCTAGAGCATGTAGCCCAGAGGGATTGTGATATGTTGCCATGGTGGTTTTCATGCAGCTATGAGTCTGACATACCTCTGTATGTCTGGCAGAGGTCACCTCTTTGTGGGCGGTATGCAATACAATCTAGCTGTGGTTTTGTGAGTCAGTCTGCATAGGGCACCTGTTTGAGGCCAGTATTACCCTTTGTAAGGTATGTCTGTGGCCTTTCCACTTGCTGTAGTTGTCATGTGAGGTACATACCACACGGGGCATTGTGATGAGTAGAGGGGAACACTGACCTATATTTCACTAGATGACACACCTGTTGTGCCCCTGGATGAGTTAGATTCCTTTCACGAGGAAACTGACAATTTTTTAGGTCCTCGCAGATCCGAAAGAATAGCCAACAAACAAAGAAATCCCTCGGATCCAGGACCACAGGAACTAACCAATGGGACGGATTTTGTTTGGAGGACCAGAGGGAGGAGGGGGAGATAGAAGAAATAGTTTTTGATCAAAACGGTATTACACAAACATACAAAGGTTATAAAATACACAACTATACCAACCTGACAGTGGAAAAAGAACATTTTGATTTATTTTCCAAGGGGTTTAAATTTGTGAAAACCACACATGGAGACTTGGCAAATATATTACTGGAATTAAAAATATTCCTACGGAAATTAAACCTGCAGGTTACTTGTAAACAGCACAAAACAGTCAGTTCCCAAAGTATTGCACATGGTGAGCATACAGAAACATTGAGGAGAAGTAGTATTTACAACCCCCCACTACACCCTGTGATTGGGACTTTCGAGTGTATAGTTATGAATGATATTTATGATACATTCGAATCAACAAAAAGGTTGAACAAAACAAACAATTTAGACGAAAGAGAGTTCATTTTGTTCGAACAACTAAGAAAAGAGAGAAACCTTAGATTTATGCAACCAGACAAGGGTGGGGGTATGGTTATTTTCAACCAGGAAGCATATAACAATGTTCTAACGGACATACTGATGGACCAAACTACATACACCACTGTATCGATGAATGAAATACAAATTGCATATAGAAGAATAGACAGTTGGTTGGAAGAATATTTTATTGAAAATAGGATTGGAAGGGACACATATAATTTTTTGAAACAAACCCATCCCTATATACCAAAAATGTTCGCAATACCAAAGATACATAAGAACATTTTAAAACCACCCTTCCGCCCTATAGTTTCTGCAAAAAAGTCTAAAACGCAACCATTGTCAGTGTTTATTGACCAGCAATTAAAAGATATTGTCAAAACACAGACACACTTAGTGCAAGATTCTTGGGATTTTCTAGGCAAAATAACAAATGAATTATGGTCAGAGACTGTTAAAATGGTAACCATTGACGTTAAAGAACTTTTTACATGTATTCCCAGAAGACAAGGGTTTGAATTTTTTGAAAATAGTGTTTACAAACATTCTAATTTAAACCTTGACAGGAAAAAATTATTGTTAGAGTTGACTGAAATAGTCTTAGACAACAATTTCATCACATTTCAAGGGGAATACTACAAGCAGATTACAGGTGTAGCCATGGGGGCAGCTTGTGCCCCCTTATATGCAAATCTGGTCCTTCTAGAATGGGAAGAGGAGTTTATTTTCAAGAGTCCTTATCAAAGAAATATAAAAATATATCTCCGTTTTTTGGACGACATTTTTATATTGTGGGAGGAATTTACTACAGAGGACTTAAAAGAATTTATGACATATATCAATCAAACTACTTCCTTCCTGTCTTTTACTTATGAAATTGAAAACAAGGTTATAAATTATCTTGATATAACCTTGTGTAAGGGTAATGCTGGTTTTAAATCAAATATTTTTCGTAAAAACACATGGTGTAATAGTTATTTACATTTCAACAGCCAGCATCCCCTACATCAAAAGAAAAGTATCATCAAAGGACAGGCAGTCAGAATTGCCAGAATGACCTCCCAATACCAGGATTTAAAAAAGGAATTTTTATTTTTATTGGATAAATTCTTGGAAAGGGGCTATCCCAAACAGTTAGTTGTGGAGATTCTGGAACAAGTATATAAAGGATGGGGTACACAATACAGACCCCTTTTAGGTAATAAATTTACTCCCAACGAGAAAGGGGCGGATATTTCTGATGATTTTAGGGGTGCCTGTATTGTGGAATACAATGGATTTTCTGACTATTTCATCAATATTATTAAAAATAACTGGTCTATTTTTAAAACTAATAAAGAGATACACCAGACAGTAGGAAAAAAAACAAGATTTATATACAAGACAGCCACTAATCTTAAAAGATTTTTTGAAATGGAAAACATCAAACATGAATCTAAGGAAGGTACTAAAAGATGTGGTAGGTGTCGGCAATGCAATTATATTAATCCAAGTGTGGGATTCAAATTGGAAAATGGTTTAAAAAGTAGAATTGCCTTTTGCAAGGGCAATTGTAGAAGTACAATGCTGGTGTATTTAGCTACTTGTTCCAAATGTTCTGCTTTCTACGTGGGGAAGACCGAGCGGTCCCTTAGAGAAAGAATTTACGAACATATGTATAACATCAGCAAGAAAAAAGAGACCAGTGCTCTATATAAACATTCTATAGATTGTGTAGGTTTCACTGATTTTAAGTTTGGGATTTTGGAACACGTCAAACCAGACCCAAGGGGAGGGGATACCAAAAACTATTTGCTGCAGAAAGAAATTAGGTGGCAGCTAAAGTTAAGAGCAAATATGCCCCCTGGGCTTAATGAGTATACAAATATTAAGGCTATTTTAGTGGAAAAAGCCTCTAATGTATAAACAAACAAAAGATATGGTATTAAGGGTCTATACAATCAACAAATACACCTTGAGACTTTTTGAATGGGGTTAACATAATAACTGTTCAAAATACCCATGACCACATGTACAGTCCTGTCCAACATCAAAATGTTTTCAAGTAGTTTTTTAACAATTAAATACAACAGTAGTTTCTAACAACAGTTTTTAACAAATGATATACATACCTCTTTGGAATAACATATACATATATATACATTCTTACAAGTCAACAACATTCCACATTCACTTCAATTTTTTAATTTTTTAACTTTTTTAACTATTTAATCATTTATTCATATACACTTATTTATATACATTATTTAATATTTATTATTTATATACTATTAATTAAGCAACAAGTTATAACATAACACTACAAGGAAAGTTAACCTAGTGTATAACACAGGTATATGGTTATTTTTCTTATTAATCTTATACAACAAAATAAGTACTTTCCAACAAACATGTATAAAAATTATGTTGATTGAAATATGTAAAGCACTAAAGCACTTTAACTTTGTTGGTTCTTCAACAGTAACAGTTACCTAAGGGAAAATGTGGTGGACTGGCAAAATTGCATTTTACAAATGGAATATACTACAGAAAGTAAAGAGTATAGCTTTAAATTTTAAATGAACATGTGTAATTAATTGATTGATTAATTGTATTAAACAGTATAAAAATCACTGGCACCAAATATTGAGTATTCTGAAGAAGTCTGCATTCGGCAGATGAAAGCGCTAGATCGTTGATTGTGTTTTAATTATATTTGTTCATTAAAGTACGGAGGTCTGTTTACACGGAGTTGTATCGTTTGTTGGGTCTACATGAACTTATTTTTGGACACCTGTTGTCATGACACATACCACATAGACAGTTTACAAGTCCAGTGTGGCACTGTGTTTATTAAAGGGGAGGCTACTGCCCACCTGTGTCCCATGTTCCCTTATCACACCTTCAGTGTTAGGTAGATTTCTACCTATGTGGTAGTCAATGGGTACAGTGTTTTGGAAAGGAGGAATTTCACTGTAGTATTGGCACTTGTCTACAGTCCATGCCTTGGTCACCACACACCTGTTGCAGTACATATGACCCTGCCCTCTCTCTCTCTCTCTATATATATATATATATATATATATATATATATATATATATATATATATATATCTATATATATATACATATCCATACACATACATATACATGTACACATCCATTGCATATAGATGTGCATATAGGCACATGTACAGTCCACCTTTCATGGTGGGAATATCACTTATGCGAGAGTTGTGGGATGTACAGTTATGTGATTATATTGCACAGTGTTGTGCAGAATGCATTTTGGTGTCCACAGCCCATGTAGCTTTAGCAGGCCTCACTGGCTGTAACACAGCAGATCTGACAAATCAGTCCCACAGCATTTAACCACCACATAACATATATCAGCACTGCATGCTGTTTTCTATGCCTCACACTATGACCTACTTAGATATATGCACATAACAACCTTCAACGACATATATGTGTCCACCCTTCACTAACAGTTGCAGTATGTTCCTTGCCCTATGCACATGTGCAGATACAGATAGATACGTACTGCTGCCACATATGGATGATTTGCAGTATGTAGAGTACTCTTCAGGAACATCTACTACATGCCAGCACATACATATGAGTTAGTTTCCCTGCTCCGTCTGTTGTTACTGTTTTGTTGTTTTTTTTTTTTATTTTGGTTGTTTGTTTTGGGATTTCTATGTCTGTTTTTGTTTCTGTCTCTTTTCTCTGTGTCTCTGTCTGTGGCTCTGTTTCTCTCTCGCTCTCTATCTCCCTGTTCCTGCAATGATATTATTGCATGTGTGGACAGCAGGTACGGCCTGCTTTTCTAGGTATCTGCACATGTGCATGTGACAGCCTCTGCACAAATTGCTGCCCACCATTCAGTAATTGCATGCAGCCTGTTGTGTGGTGATTGCAGTACTCACTGTGATTGCAGCCCACTGCTATAAAATGCTAGGTAGGTAGGCGTAGCCCTTTCAGCTTTCCAAGGTGGGGCCCATGCTTGTTTGCTCTGGACACCGTTGTGTCAGTCAGAAGGTTGGTATATGTCTCTTATCTGAAGCTAGGGATGTAGCCAGTGATATGCATGTTGTACTCAAACCTGAATGTTGCTGCTTCCAGTACACACTTCTCAGTGTAGACATGTACTCACCCCTCCAAATGCTAACACAGGATACATGAGAGTATGTACTTTCTTTCTGAATTAGACAATTAACTGCCATACAAATGTGGTTATTGCAATGTATTCCTGTGGCACATGCACTGTTTGTGTACTGCTATACTGTAATTATTAAGTTACTCACTTCTGAACAGTTTGTGGTTTGTTTGTGTTGACATTAGCACAGGCTGCTCAAGACAACTGGTCATATTTCAGTACTGAGTATGCCTACCTACACCATTGATTTTGCCTGAATACACAGGTATGTCGTACCTTTGGGTAGGGGTGCAGAACTGTAAAGAGCATTTTTTATTATTGTGTGAGGTTTATCTTGCTGAACATACAGGGTTGCTGTGTACCTGTTAGTCTATCAAGGAAAGTAGTCTGTCTGCATAGCTCCCACCTGTGGACATATCCAGATGGTAGCTAGAGGTTAGCCTATTATTCTTTGCCTGTGCACCACACCAGTCTTTTCAGCACTGGCACAATGGCATTGTCACAGTTGGTTGCTAGCAGTACATGGCTACATCCTGTGATATTTCTTTGTTGTACTCCTACATAAGGGCATGCTTGTGGAACTCCTTCCAAAGCTATTTGCAGAGTGTGTAACAGCAGGAATGCTGATATGCCTGTGTGTTTCTGCCTCTGCCAGGCCTCACATACTTTCAGGTATATATTTGAACGGCCTCAGTGAAAGGTACATATAAGTGAGATACACCTGCAATATATTACAGACATATTGCAGTTGAGACTTTCTTGGGAATCGAAGCATATGTATTACTACACCTTTTCTGATGTGCAAGCAGTGTCTACTCTCACCTATTGACATTATTCATTAAGTGTGATTCCCCACTTTTCTGCCTAATGCTAGTACTTTTCAGAGTAATTCAGAGGTGCACAGCTAACATTTGTTTACAAATCAGGGGCATCCCTGTAAAGCAGTCACAGTTGGGAAGTCTGGCCTCTGCCTATTCCACTTTGCCAGTGTTTATCCTGGTCTGATACTGTGTGGTGTTTGTAAGGTGCTACTGTGACATTATTCCCTGCTAGAATGGCTGGTTCTCTTTTCACAGTCATGTCATGCAATTCCACAACAACTGCTGGTAAAGGCCAACAGAACAGGATTTGTGTTATGCCATTCCTAATTTCCATTTCCATTCCCTCATTGTAATGCATGATATATTTATTTCAGCACCAGGTTATTTGTATATCTGCTGTGGCTTAGTGGTAATTCATGCAGTCTATTGTGTCAATGGTCTGGGGTTCGAGACTGGCAGAGGTTTTTCTTTTGCTGCTGAGCAGAACAAGGGCCCTGACATAGAGTGACTAAGGCACTTTTAAGCAGTTGTAAGCGGGTTTGCGTGGGTTTGCGCGACGCTTAGCTAAGCACACACACGCTTAAACCTGCTTACTACTGCTTAAAAGTGCTTACTCCCACTAAGCCCTGTGCTAATTTCTTTGAAAGAAAAGAAAATGGGGAGATAGGAAAGTGGTGAAAAAGGGGGCACAAAGAGGGACAGACAGTAGGTAAACAAGCTCGGGATGTGCAGGACGGGTGTAGGGAAGGTCTATAGCTGCCCATTTCTTTACCAGCAACAGCTGTGCGTATGCAATAAATTTGGAGTGATATTTGAAACCTTCCACCCCTGGGAGAGGGGTGAGGTCAACAGACATGTGTGCGAAATGGGCAGCTATGTATGGGGCGTAATTTTTTTGTGGGTACAGATTGCCCTTTTTTTTTTTTTTTTTTTTTTTTCAGGTGAGAGTGGAAAGTGAGGTAGAGGAAGTAGGTATGTTTGGGGAGGTAGGTTGGGGAGGTTAACAGACAAGACAAATAAGACACATACAGGGGCGGTGTATGACACATGGGGTGGGAGAACATGATTGACAGGGACGAATGTTTGGAAATCGCAAGCCCATGAGCCTACAGATGGTAACAGTGGAACTGAGATCCCCACCCATGGGCAGTCACCACTGCACCTTCACAGCCCCAAGGGTGCTGTGCTGGGGGCTGCGTAGGATGGGCAGGCTCACCTTTGAGACGCACCACTTTTGCCTCGAGCTGGCATAGGGGATCAGCAACTGAATGCTGGATTTCCCTACACACCACAGCCCAGACCCTTTGAAGGGTGACAGGTGGCTCTTCTCTGCCCACGCTTGCACGGGGGGATCAGCCCCATCCCTTGGAGCTCTTACATCCGAAGGTGGCACAGGACCAATGGAGGAGGGGAGCTTGGGCTGGGCACCGGACCTGCTGGTGCCAGGTGCACTCGCCAGCTGAAGAGGGACAGGTAGGTCCGCTGGGACCGGCCTTCCCATACGTTCTGTGATTAGGTGTGTTTAATTACAGCATAAACAACAGCATTCCAGATTAGTTGTAACAGCATGCAATAATATTCCCATTAACCCAACACACCAAGGTTTCAACAGTTGAACAGCAAGCATAACACATGCATATATTGAACGACAGTGGATATTCCAACAGCATTCAGGGATGATTGATAGCAACAGGCCACCATGACTGTGGTGTCTGAACAGGGCACATGCATCAAAGTGAATGCAAATATTTATAGAACAATACGACATATGTCCAAACAAATATTTGAGATTACACATACCCATTGAGGTGTGGAATTGCATGGTTTATGCACATAGAGTAGGGTGTAGAAAGAAACCTCAATTAACATCTTATAAGTACTTATACTCTACACTACATTCCTAGTGACTGCAAGTGTATATCCCCTACATGTATTATTACACTTGCCAACATGCATTAGGTTGTGTAATGGGTTTGGCTAGTTCAGTATATACCTGACCTATATCTGACATACTAACTGTCCAAGATGCAGATGTTACTGCTACATATTTCTTGATTTCATTTATATTTCTTTATCTACATATCTGGATGTTTTCACATGACATTTTCACTTCAGTTTGTACAGAACCCTGCATTTCTTGAAGCACACTCACATTTCTGGGGAACAAATTAACATGCTACTCGTGTGCCAGATTTACTTATGCATGCCAGTCAGTAACTGACTGTTGAGGACTGTATATATGCTTCACAGCTACTAGCACTTCCATCACCCAATTTAGATGGGACTGCACAACTCTAGGTTGCCAGCACGTATTAAAACAGCACTGTTTGTATAATGCAAGGGTACAACAACATTTCAAAGTAAGTGACACAGACATACTCCGGGTTTTATACCTTTATTAATTACATTACACACTTTTCCACAGGCTCGTTCCTTTATTTGATATAGCAGTGCATATGGAAGACATATTCAAGACATATTATACCTTTATTAATAGGTTAGAACACACCTTTTCAGGCTCGTTCACTTATTTTATATGATAGTACCTGCAGAGATATTATTCCGGACATATTTTACCTTTCTTAATGGGTTACTACACTCTTTTTTTCTGGCTCTCTGACTTTTTTATATGACAGTACATGCAGAGGACTTATTCAGGGCATTTTATGGCTGTATTATTGGACTACAACACTTTCTTTCATGCTCTCTCCCCTATTTTATATAACAATACATGCAGAATAATCACTAACCTGCCTGGTGGTGCAGCCTTAGCAGCCTATTTGCATAGGCTTGCTGATTCGCAGCACGGTCACCTGCAGCTGTGAAGTAAATGAAGGGATATTGAGACATACCTATCCATTATACAGAATCAATTATCAATTCTTACATACTGCATTCCATGGCTACCTACTCAGTTGTGGGGCATCTTGCATCCCACGGGCCTCCTGTATCCATTGGTTCAGGCGGTCCTGCTTCCATCTCTTCAGGTCTGCATGGTGGTGATGGACCTGCTCACCAGTCCGAGGAATGCCTGTGGCACTGGTGAGGTCATGAGCTAACCAGTTCCAAGCCTCTGCCTTGTACTCCATCCCTTGGAACTGGCCCTGCAGGAGTCTTGACTCATGACGGTGGATAAGGAGCCAAACCATGTATTCCGACTCCTCGATGCCCCAACGGTGCACTCGGAAGTGTGTACCCTCTCCAGCACCAGCCATTCTAACTGCAGATGTGAGCTACAATCAGTTATGGCGAGTATTCCTGCCTATGGGGCTTATATATGCCGCATTTCCCGCACTTTTTTGTGATTGGCCATTTTTGTAAATTCTCGGCTGACTGCAGACCTGTTTAGTAATGGTTAATCTACCATTTCTAAGTATATGTATGTTAACAGTGGCACTTTCTCTTAAGCTGTCATGGCTTAGTGGTGCAGTACTTTGATTATGGTGCACAGAGTCCTGGGTTCGAACCTTGTTATTAATTTTATTTTAATACTGTCCAGACAGGCTAGGGGGTGTGGCTGTGTTTAAGCAACTTTGCTCTACGTTGCTCCACGTTGCCCTATGGTGCCCTGGTTGGTGCGGCACGCACGTCCGTGCAAACAGATTGCACTGGTTAAAGCGTTATTTAACTCTGGGCAACACTATTGCATTGGGTAAAGTGCTATTTAACTCTGGGCAACTCTATTGCGCTGGGTAAAGCGCTATTTAACTCTGGGCAACTCTATTGTGCTGGGTAAAGCGCTGCTTAACTGCGGGCAATTATATATCAGGATCCTTTAAAAATATATATTTTCTTCACTGATACATAGGCCATTTCACTGCTTTTTACTAATATTTTAATCATATATGTCAGGTATTATTTCATATACTGATATAAAACATAAATAAGAAGGAGAGTGGTGGGACTCGAACCATGAATGCCTCCTCTTTGTGCAAATGCTCTACCATTACACTATTGCTATTTAGTGTGAGTTGCATAAACATTCTTTCTTATGCTCTTCCATGTCGGAATTGCTAACTGCAGCTAAGCAATGGGCACACCTGCGCACACACGCGCAAATACGGGCAGCTATTTCAGGAATTTAAAAAAAAATAAAATTAATGTTTTACTTTTTATAACAGTGATGGGGGTTTACAATGTCAGGGAGTGTGGTGTTGGGTGCAAGGACATTTGAGCGGATTCGCTCTTGTGTGTTTTCATTTTACTTTTCGAACTCTTGCAGGGGCGTGGACATTTAGACTGCTCAGCAGTCTGACACGCCCCCTGCTTTCCTACATGGTCTGTGTAAGACTTACGGTTGAGTCAGAGTGTCCTCATGAATATTCATGGCACGCTGATGTCATACCGTTCAACTGCAACCTCCGAGTAAGACTTATTAAGTCTTACATGGAGGATTCGTGAATCCGGGGGAATGCTTTTCATATCCTACATTGTTGAGACTTGAAGTGGTATTCTGCTTTATGCTAACCTGTATTGCAAACATTTCAGTGTGTGTTTGCTATTGAATTATTGCAAGTGGAGTTTGTTTCCTCCAAGACTGGTCAATTTAGACTAATGGCAATGTATATCTTTTTATTCCTGCTCCATTTTTCTGGGTTTGTGAGATGTTTATGGTTGTATATGTAGATATGATGGTTGAGTAGATCACCAACATTTGGGGGTGTATTCAATTTACAATGTTTGTTAAAACAGAAGAAATGTCAGAAATTCACATCCAGCAATAATGCAAATATGTAACCTGCGAACATGAATGTGAAAAAAGACAGCTGTACCAAACAGTACTTTACCACTGTGTTGAAAGAGGTATCTTTTTAAACAACTAATTATCTGTGTTACATACATATATGAATGTCACACTAAATGGGAACCATTAATCACTAATAATGCATAATAGACCTGCCCCTTTGTACTTTTGTTTTGTTTGATCTCAAAATGCTCTGACACCTTTCTTCTACACCTTCACCAAATCAGCAATGCCATCCCTGAAATCAACATTATTGGTAATATTACTCCATAGTTCTCTTCTCCCTGAAATCAACATTATTGGTAATATTACACCATAGTTCTCTTCTCCCTGAAATCAACATTATTGGTAATATTACTCCATAGTGATCTTCTCCCTGAAATCAAAATTATTGGTAATATTACACCATAGTTCTCTTCTCCCTGAAATCAACATTATTGGTAATATTACTCCATAGTTCTCTTCTCCCTGAAATCAACATTATTGGTAATATTACTCCATAGTTCTCTTCTACCTGAAATCAACATTATTGGTAATATTACACCATAGTTCTCTTCTCCCTGAAATCAACATTATTGGTAATATTACTCCATAGTTCTCTTCTCCCTGAAATCAACATTATTGGTAATATTACTCCATAGTTCTCTTCTCCCCGAAATCAACATTATTGGTAATATTACTCCATAGTTCTCTTCTGCTTCCATTAATGCACAAGTTAACACCAGAGCTAAGCCCTAATGTTTGAATGAATACACAATGCCTGGGATAATTATTAATTTGCAATGGTTTAAAATAACAGGTAGCTTATATTAAATATTGATTTCACAGAGAACACTTTAAGCAAATACTGACTGCAAATAATGTTTAACAGGAAGCATCAGTGATGGCAAATGCTTTTCATATTATACTGGATGCAGCTTTAAGGAACAGATAGCATAGATATAATGACAATATATAAATTTCCTGTCAAGTATGATGTAAAGAAAGCTAAAATCTAAGCCATTCCTTAAGATCACTGGGTGGAATTTATAGTCCTTATGCAATGCCAGTTGTGCTGTAGTAAAGGCAATCACTGTTTTTTTTACAAACAAGTCTAACAAAGGAGTAATTCACAGATGCTATTTATGCCAGTGTCCTTTTGTCATGAAGTGGTTTGAGCAAATGAAGTTATAATGAACTGTAAATGAGAAATTATATAAAAATGTGTATGCTAATAGGCCCTTCTATCACCTGTTTGCAATTCATAGTCATAAACTGATTAATTTCAGTGATGTGTGCATATTTGCCACCTTTACTATCTACTTTGTAATTCATAATGATGGTCTTCTTTGCTGCTAGCCTAGGTATTTCCCAGCAGGAATTTTTTCTGAGCCAAAACCACTTATGCCCAGTGGTGCTCATCTGCAAAGAAGGAGAAGATATAGGCAAAGAATAACACATTATGATTTTGAGAATCAGGAAATCCTTGAAATATTCAAAGTGGACATGGATATTATAATGATTTTAGTGAGCACATATGAACCCCATAGGAAAACTGGTAGGATGGATGGCCTTGCAGATATCAAGATATGCATAACTCTCATTATAATTGCCACAGAGACCTTCCAAAGACAGATAGGGACAGGCTGGATATCTCACAGGCTTCTGTGTTGAGGATACTTCAGCAATTCCTGGATGTACTCGTGGCATGTTTGCAAAAATGTATCTATTTCCTCATGTCATCTCAGGGCTGAGCCTGGACTATGTGTACTTTTTATGCGGTGCCGCATTTCCCTGAGATATTCAGTGAAGTTGTTTGCTCCCACATTGCAATTACAACCCAATTTAGTCCACTGAGGACATAGTGCTGCTATAGGAAGGGCTACCATTCTATCAACTGTCAGGTAGTTTGTGATGAATTGGGGTGTATCACCAACGTGTCTGCTCAGCATCCTCATAGTGCACATGATTCCCATATCTGGCACATTTCCTCCCTCTACCATTTGTTCCTGCATGGGAGTATGCCCAGTGGTCGTATTGTTGGTTAGTATAATTTTTTTATGTTGTTATTATTAAAGTATTTATTAATGTTAAAATGTAATGCTTAGTATGAAACTACTTGTTTTTTTTTTGTTTGCTTATTTTTTTTTTGATTTTTTTTGTTGTTGTCTTGTCTCCCTCCTCCTTTTTTCTTTTTCTTTTCAGGCGATGCTGCACATCCACTGGAGCCATGGCTCATGACCTGAGCGAGAAATCCAGATGAGGCTGCAAAAGACAATTTAAGTACAGCACCTCCCCAGACACATATTATCACTGAATGTGCATTTAAAATGTTAAATGCTGGATTTAGATGACTGAATAATTCTAAGGTGTCCTTCAATATGATCCAAACTCCTGCATGCAGGATGTTTACTGCATGTTGCATTCTGCACAGCATGGTCATGCATTGCTCTGGTGGTGAAGTGACCCATGCTTTCACTGCTACTCCCAGTTCCAGTCCTAATATGACTAAAGATGACCAGCCAGATGCGGTAGTAAGGGACCCCTTGTAGCAAGCTCATGCTTGCGATTTGCCAAGCATGCAGCATGCTCATGCTTATATGGCAGTGCTGGAAAAGAGGTGGCATTTAGTACAGAACTATGGACCATTGATTCAGGTTAGTGTTTCCTTTCTTGGAAAAAATACATAGAGTATATCTGATGCATGCAGTGAAATGTGTGGGCTATGCTATGTGGAATGTGGTCTACTGTCACTGTTCATGAGACATTCCTTGTCATCTTTAAGTGCTTTTTTATTTCAGAAGTATTCATATTACTGTTGGTAAAAGTCATGCCTGAGTGCTCATTGACTCTTTCAGTGATGTCATAATAGGTTCATAGATAAGTACTAAGCTAAATGCCCTTAAGGAATGCCTTAAACTTAGCTAATGTCCTTTCCAAAGGTAAGAATCAAACCCTATCATTTGTGTGTGAAGTTAACACCTTAGCCATTACTCCAACCCCCAATCCCTGAATGTACGGTGTAAGAGATAATTATAAATGTTTACCTGTTTATTTTGCTTAGGTGGTGCACTTCAGTATGCACATACTGATTCTTAAGAGGTTGCAAAATGAATAAAATGAGCTATTTCATTATTTAATATGAGTTCATACTTTGCACTTCAATGAAAAAGTTTCGAGGCTTTTTTGTATTATGCAGTGTTTCCTCAATTTTACTATCATATTCAAAATTATTAGTTATTTCTTAACATACTGCTGATCAGATTATTTCATTTTCTCATACTCAAGTAGTTGTGTCCTCAGAGATTCATTATTTGAATTTGTGCAATGCTGAGGGTGAGTGGTAAATGTGCTAGTTAATATGGCAGGATAATGATGCACCCTTTTTTAAATTTTTTTAAGTTGTTTGTTATAGGTATTTGTTGGCTATAAGATATTTGAATTGAAATTCCTCATAGTGGTAGACCCTTACTGGTGTACATCCATACAATTTGAATGTTATGACATACAGCTTTCTTTCCAGATATTGCTCTTCTAAGCAGTAGTAGCAAATTAAGCATGCATATCCTAACTGCAAAATCAAGCATCCATACTTCATTCTGTAGCACAAGCCAACTGTAGGAGTCAGTTCTAATGCTGTAATCAGACATTGTGGGTTCAGATACCACAAGTAACAAATATATAGTCACATAATTTAAAAATATTCATAATAATTTCAGCAGAAGTGGCATAAACGCCCTGCTGTTAACTTAATCTGTATAATCTGACCAAGTATATGGGCAATATATGCATATTGTAAGGATTACTTTGAGCAATAATCAGTTATAGTTTGTAGCTGTTAAGAAGTATACTTAAATGTAAAGGTAGAAATAAATTCTTTATATTATAATAATTCATTGTATGTCACATATGATGATACTAATTTTCTCTTTTTTTCTTACCCAAACCCTTAGCTCTTTTTTTATTTTTATATGTGTGGTTGCAATGTTTTCATGTCATCCTTTTCTGACAACTCACAAAATACTTTACAGCACAGGGAGGTAAGGCAACCACTGTGGCTCAGCCTGCTCCACCAGCTCCTGTACCAGTTCCCAGCACATCTGGGACCCAACCTGGCAGTACTGCCTCTGCTGCCCCTGCACTACCTTGGCCATCCACATCAGGTAACATTACCCTGGCAGCTAGTGCTGTGGTACTGTCTGGGAGTAATGGCAGAGGTGAAAATTTTGTCACCTGCCAGGAGTTGCCACACTTCATGAGTAGGATTGTGCACAGAGCCTCTAAGAGCAAGAAATCTGGACAAAGGCATAAATATTAGGGGAACAGAGGCACAAAAATAAGGATACTTTTAAACTATTGTTCTTATAAACTTAGAAAGTCAATAGAATAACAGGTTTGCATTACCATGAATTTTCTGAAGGATATAAATTCTGAAACTCAAATGTGTGCCATTATGCTTTAACTTCAGTCCTCGATGACTTGCCAGTTATTTGCCAGAAAAGCACAATTTTATGAGAAACAAACCAAAAATATGAGATGAAAATCTGGACATTCTGCAAAAATCTGGACAGTTGAGATGTATGACCACCATTGGTGCATGCCTACGCCGGATGGAGAGGATGTTCTCTGTTATGGTCCCTAAAAAAGATATCAAGCACTCCAACAACCAGCAGAGTAAGAGGACAGTGATGACAGTTCTGTGGGTGAGGACAAGATTCTCTCTGTCCCATTGCTTGATGGGCATGGGCACACAATGTTCCCTCCCTATTCCCAATCATGGTGTCCCCCAATCTGTTGTGTCCCTCACCATCCCTGTGTCTTGTCTTGTTTGTCCTGTTTGTCTGCATCTGCTTTCTCACCTATCCTACTTACCTGACTAAAAAATATCTATGTCCCTTACCCAACATACCTCTCTTACTGAAGTATAAAATAAAAAAAAATGGGCATCTGTCCCACCAAAAAATATCACAACATACATTGCTGTCCACTTCACACAGGTTTCTTCTGAATACACTTGATTTGGTGCAATTGGCTATACAAAATGATTGCATTGCTGTCACCCACTTTCTTGTGGTGACAGTCTAAATTCAGCTAATATTCGGTACATATTTTCTTTTTACACTGTTGAAGAAGTTGATAGCTATGTTTTTTCCTACCTTCCTCCTACACATTCCTATATTGCTTTCCCTTTGTTCTTCCCCCTGCTTGCTTCCTATTTCACCACTGTCCTATATATCCCATTTTAATACCGTTAATCTGGTCAAAAAATAGAATTACACATCACACACATAAGTGAAAAAACCCAATGATGCCCTTCAGTTTTTGTACTCTGTGTTTGTGTGGAGTTTGGCATTGTACACCAAAGCTGAGCAACAGTGAATGGCTTTTCAGTGGTGAGGTAACCTCTGCACAATACTGCTTAAACATGCTGTACTAAGTTAACACACAGTGAAAGTAAACTAAAGGATTATGTCATTCTAAATACATACTTAAAAGTATTAGATACACCTGGATTTGAATCCTGCAACATCTGGGTTCAAAAGAAAAATTGCAATGCACTTTTACATGCTACCACAGCATCAGGTAATCAGTAAGTGTGTTTCTTACAGGCAGTATTATTCATAGTGTGCACTTTTGCTCATCACTTAACTACACAAAAACAAAGAAAACCATATAATGTGTATCTCCCATGCACAAACATTTTGCCATCGTTGATGCAAACCAGCTGCTTGGCAGTGCACTATGCAAACTGCACCTTAGCATGCATTACTTATATTTACTACCATTTAGTCTTCATCCCATAAAAGTGCATGTAAGAACACAACCAAAGGGAAGGCACGTTTTATGGAAAGAACACATATTTACACTGTAGCCATGTGTTACCTGCGTCCATGCATTGAAACTTGATCTCTCAGTACTTGTTCCCAAATATATCAACTACACTGCAGAAATAAATAAAAAAATGCATTCTTATATACCAAGTGCATCTCTATACTGAAGGTACACATTCAGAATTTCCAGAACTTGTAGTAATGTGAACAGCTGTTTGCATACAGTTTGTAAAGCTGTCTCTTAAAGTATACCTGCACATTGAAAACACAACAGCAAATGCTACAGTTTGCATTAGCCATTTATTTCATACAGGCATCCCATATTTTCTCAAGCATCCATTGATGATGTCATCCACTATAAATTGTCCTGCACCACTGTAAAAGTCTGACTTTTGCTGTGACACTTGTGTTAAGTACCGAGTTCTCTGACTGGTGTACCTAGTTAAGTAGGGGTTCTAATCTTATTGCAATCAACTGGTGTGTGTGTGTGTGTGTGTGTGTGTGTGTGTGTGTGTGTGTGTGTGTGTGTGTGTGTGTGTGTGTCTGTCTGTCTAATCAGAAGAACATAACTTTGTGTCCTTCAGAAGAATCCCATGGAGTATCAGTACATGCCTACATATCCATTTAGTTCAGGCCTCACAGCATCTTCTCTCAAACATCCACTGATGATGTTATCCCCTAGAAATTGTACTGCAGCCATGCAGAAATCATGCTTGTGCTGTTGTGCTTGCATTAAATACTAAGTTCTCTAGCTGGTATATTAGTTAGGTAGGCATTCTGTTATCACTGTGGTTAACTGGTGTGTGTATGCTCAATTGCTTGACTTTCAAGAGGCCACTTTACACCAGCATGTGGGACACTGCTATTACCATCTTCTTCTCTTCAGACTCTGCTGAATTCTTCAGCTGTAAAGTGCTGTCTGACACTATAAAAGCAAGACTTCTGCTGTGGCACTTGTGTTAAGTACTGTGCTCTGTAAATAGTTAAGTAGGGATTTTGTTCTGACTGCAGTCAACTAGTGATTGTGTGTGTGTGTGTGTGTGTGTGTGTGTGTGTGTGTGTGTGTGTTCACTTAGTTGACATTTAAGATACCATTCTACACCACCATGTGGGACACTGCTATTACCATCTTCTTCTCCCCAGTCACAGTTTATGTCATCACCTATAAAGTGCTGTCACTCTTCAAATAAGACTTGTGCTGTGGCACTTGCATTAAATACTCAGTTCTCGAGTTTGTGTACTTAGGCAGGTGTTCTATTCTTCCTGCAGTCAACTCATGTGGGTGTTCGTGTGTTTGTTCACTTGGGTGAAATTCAGCACACCATTTTATATCTGCATGCCATCACATATAAGGTGTTGTCTGACACTCTCCAACTCAGACTTGTGCTGCGGTGCTTGTGTTAAATACTGAGTTTTCTAGTCAATGTATTTAGTTAGCTATGAGTTCTGTTCTCATTGCAGCCAACTGGTGTGTGTGTGTGTGTGTGTGTGTGTGTGTGTGTGTGTGTGTGTGTGTGTGTGTGTGTGTGTGTGTGTGTTTGCTCACTTGGTTGACATTGAAGAGACCATTTTAAACCTGTATGTGAGACACTGCTATTAGTATCCTCTTCTGTCCAGATAGTGCTGAAATCACTTATAAAGTGTTGTATGATACGTGTTTGTAGTCAAATGAGCATAACTGTGTATTCTACACTCAGCAGTGCAGTTTCATGTAATACAAACATTGTGACAGTTTTACAATCCTACACACCCATTTCATTCAGTCCTCCCAACATCTTCTCTCAAACATCCAATGATGATGTCATCCACTATAAATTGTCCAGTGGCAGTGCAAAAGTAAGACTTGTGCTGTGGCACTTGCTTTAAATGCTGAGTTGTCTAGCTGGTACACTTATTTAAGTAGAGGTTCTAATCTCATTTTGGTCAACTGGTGTGTGCATATTTCTGTGATCTCTTGATTGACATTCAAGAGACCAATTTACACTAATATTTTGGGCACTGTTATTACCATCTTCTTCTCACCAGAGTCTGCTGATGTCATTACTGTTAAGTACTGTGCTTTGTAAATAGTTAGGTAAGGGTTCAAGTCTCATGGTAGTCAGTTGGTGTGTGTGTGTGTGTGTGTGTGTGTGTGTGTGTGTGTGTGTGTGTGTGTGTGTGTGTGTGTGTGTGTTTGTGTGTGTGTGTTTGTTCCATTGGTTAATATTTGAGAGAACACTTTACACCAGCATGTGAGACAGTGCTATTACCATCCTTTTCTCAACATACACTGCTGATGTCATCAGTTATAAGGTGTTGTTGAACACTGTCAAAAAAATGTTATGTAGTGTTTGCCTTAAGTATTGTGCCTTTTGAAATGGTTAAGTAGGGCTTCAATTCTAACTCCAATCAACTGTGTATGCATTCAGCAATCACTATGTTGACAATTTTAGAATGATATTGTAAGTCCGCAGCTATGTGTCAGACCCTCCTCCAAACATCTTTTTGTAGAATACACTGATTATATCATCATGTACAGCATGCATTCTGTCAGTATTAAAGGCAAACCTGTGCTATGGCAGAAACCCTAACTAGTGTGTTTTTAAACTACTTTAACTAAACATATAGGGGTTCTAATCCTAAAGCAGGCAACATGTATGTCTATACATACAACTAGCACTTTTGAGAGGACTATCTCACTTTGACAAATCCCATATCGGCGAATACCTCTTCAATGAACACATATTAATTAAAGCTCCTAATAAGAGAATGGACCTTTCAGTGAATTTCTATTCTAGGGCAAACCAATGGTAGGCCATCCTAGGGAATGAGAACAAAATCATAAAACTTAACATCTAGCCAGGTGCGAGGCTGCAGACCCCACACCTCCTAACTAAATATACCAACTCCAAGATCATACTACAGTGAGGAAAATGACAAACTCCAGATGACAGCTGACAATGTTACACAAGGATGTGACTCAACATCCATCTCCTACATTCTGCCCAACATTCTCTCCTCAGCATACAATGATGCTATCATATTCCATAAAGTGCAATGTGACAGTGTTACAGTCAGACATATGGGGTTTTGCTACTATGACATTCTATACCTACACAAGTGTAATGATCAAATCAGGCCCAATCTATTGCTGTGTGTGTGTGTGGGGGGGGGAGGGTTGCCACATTATAGTCATTGTATGATCTTTGGAATCATTCTTCATTGCACTATCACTTGGAAAACCTTTTATGTGGCCCCATGCAGCCATCATCCTCCTTTTTCCTGTGGCACCCTGACATCCTTCCTGCAGAGCAGTGAAGATGTCCTCATGTCAAATATACATACACACATCGTGAAGCAGATTCCTTCTACAAGTATCAGCAGGCCATCTTCAGACAACTGCATGTGTGATTGCTAATTGTGTCATGGTGTGGATGATATGTCATCTATGTACAGTGCAGTATGTAATGCAATCCAAGAAATATATATATATGCACAATAGTTTGACTAGCTTTCATAATATCAATACAGAGATTTTCTTTACATGGAATAATAATGGCTAGGATTTTGTGTGATGTTGTCCATTAGCCTAATAATGTCCTATGACCCAATAAACAGTTGATATGTCAATGTTGCTGTCATTGACATATGCTACATTGAGGTGTGGATGTACAGTATGGCTAAAAGAGGGTATTAAAATCTGTGATGTGAGCTAATGTATTGATGGCCATTGCTGCCACTGCAGTACATGCCCTTAAATAACAGCTGTAATAATGTGTCTCTGAGAACTGTTGACATGGTGTGACACACTTGTAAGTATATTGTTCATAGGTTCATAGGTGTGTACTAGGCTAATGGCCCTGGAGCCTTTACAAGCCTAGCCCATAGGATTACCCTGGAATCGTGCCACCCAACCTTAGTTCCTAGTGCCTCTGTTGAGTTGAGCTGGAGTGATCCTAGGATGAATTTTCTATTTCCCATTCACTCATCAAGATTTCTCTTGAAGAGGGCCAGTGAGGTGCTCTGTTTGACATGTATTTGAAGTCTATTCTATAGCATGGGCAGTCTCTGGGTTATGAACCTGTCCCTCCATCATGTTCTGTTGATTGTGGTAATGAGGTTGAGGTCTATGGAGCATGTGGTGCAGAGGGATTGGGATTTCTTTAGATGTAGCATTTCGAACAGAGCTGGGTCAGACATGGTTTTGTAAGTCAAGCAGAGATCGCCTCTAAGTAGGCGATATGAGACAGAGAATAGTTGGATTTTTTGAGTCTGTCCATATAGGACAAGTGTTTAAGGCCTAGGATCCTCTTTGTGAGGTACTTTTGCAGGATCTCCAGTTGTTGCAGGTGTCTAGTGAGGTACATGCCAAATGGGGCATTGTACTCGATGATTGGCCTAATGAGGGAAGAGTAGAGGGAGACAATGACCTCTTTCTTCCTGGATGCAAAACCCTTAGTAATGAGATGTGCCACATAGAAGAACTTTTTGACCACAGTGGCAATGTGGTGGTCAAAAGAGAGGTTGCTGTCAACCTGTGTGCCTAGATCTCGTATAATTCCTTCTGTGTTCAGTGGACTACCATTGATGTGGTAATTCAAAGGAACTGGGTTTTTCCCAAGGGGGATGATGACACATTTTTTGGCAATGAGCTTAAGGCCATGGTTCTGGCACCAGTCATTGGTCTCATTAAGGCCTTTCTCTAGGATGTTAGCATCACTTGGGGGGTTAATAATAGCTCCCAACTTGCAATTGTCTGTGAACTTTGTCACCCAGAGTCACTTCGTGTTGGCCTGGACTTCAGAAAAGTAGATACCAAACAGGAGAGGACCCAGGACCAAACCCTGTGGGACTACACTCATGACTGGTCAACAGTCTGATTTGGAGTCAGCTACTTTCATACTGTGGGTTCTACCTGTGAGCCAGTTTACAACCCACCTAGTGATATAGGGGTTGATGCCTTGCTTAGTGAGTTTTTCTATGATTCCTGAGTGGGGAATGGTATCAAAGGCCTTGACCAGATCAAAGTTGGCTGTATGAACCACCTTGCCTTCATCCACAGCTCTGGTGACTGACTCAAAGAAGTCGACCAAGTTGAGCAGGCATGATTTACCCTTCACTAAACCAAACTGTGTAGGCTCCAGAGTTTGGAGATTCCCTATATCCTTGTTTATTAGGTCCACGATGATGTTTTCCATAGCTTTGCATATCAGACTCATCAGGGTAATGGGGCGATAGTTCCTGGGTCTGTAGTTGCTCCTCCCTTGTGGAGAGGGATGACTATAGCAGTGCACCATTTGGTAGGGACAAAGCCCGAGGGGAGGCTATGATTGAACAGGGCACACATGTGAGGTGTCAGTTCACTCTGTATTTCATGTAGAACACAGCCGGGGATATTGTCAGGTCCTGTAGAAGCTGTATTCTTGGCCTTGGACAGTGCTTTTTTAACCTGTGCAGCAGTTATATTGGGTGCCTGGCAATCTACTGGTATTGTGCTTGGTCCTTTGGGGGGGTAAAGTTGGCACTGAATCTGTCAGCCAGTATATTAGCAATATCTGTTGGCTTGGTATAGGAGGTACCATTGTGCAGTAGCTCAGAGCAAATCTGGGTATTGCTGTGCAGATTCTTTACATAACTATAGAAGGCCTTGTTGGGGTATTAGGACATATGTTGTTGTAGTGGAGCAGATCAACTGTCGGCAAATTTCACATTCCCCCATCGCAGTGACACTTGCATTATGACACAGGTGTGCATGTGTCTACATACCATCATTAAAATCTTTTTAACAGACATCAATATAAATTCATATTGATTACATGGTCACATATGTCTTGTCTCATACACATTTTGTTATGCTGTGATATCTACAACCAATGTATCACCTGTTTTGTTTCAATTGTAACCTGATGGAATTCATTATATATGCAGTTGTGTTGCTATACCCATGGATTTTTCAGGTAGTCAGCAACACCATGGTGTGATTATTAGCATTTGTGTCAGGTAATTTTTTGCATGAGCCACAAGCATCTGATCTCTAATGTGTCCTGATATGGAAATAGGCCGCTCAAACACAGCTTGCCCATTAATGTAAGTATGTCGCAGTAGTACAGTTATACAACTGTGTTCATAGTACCAGTGTGTGGAGTGTGATGAATGACTAAGGTTATATTTGGAGGTCTTTTCACAAATCATTTATTCTATTAAATGTGAAATGTTAAGTGGAATACACCTAAGCACAAATCTGTATGTGGATGTCACCAGACATACCCAACAGGAGGAAAATCTATTAGCTGACAGTTTGTCTCACACATCACACCCTGTCGCCACTGGCCATCAACCAAAGTATAAATGCAAACATTACTCAGTTTATATTCTAAGGAGGGCATCACATCTGTGCACTGTGTATGGCTAATAACACAGAATTAGAGGGTTCTGACAACGTAACAGGTTGACTATAGCATGACTCACAAACTGGAACTACCAGACACAGTTGGATCCATACTTCAAGACAGCCTCCAGATGGACTATGTTCCCATAAAGGGGTGGACATCAACATGCATCCTTCTGACTTGGGGGGGGGGCACCATCCTAACTCTCTTCATTTGTGATGTAGACCAACAAGTCATCATGGACCTTTTCTAAAAGGACACTGGTAATATCCCAACTGTGTGCAAAACACGTGTGATTTGTTTAGGCTACATTATGACTGTTGTAGCCATTCAATGTCCTCATGAAGATCAACAAGAGCATGCATGATGACAACAGAATCATCCTGCATAATTTGACTTGTTCGAGGTATTTGGCACAAATCCACACTGAGCTATTACTGAGAAATTATTACAAGTGGCCATACACACCTATATCACCAAGTGGTTACACCACTGGATCACATACTTGACAAATAAATATGTTGAAGCATGTCAAGTGACCTTTATATAGACTTCACTAATCAGGTCCATATCACAGGGCTCTGTGCTAGACCCTTTCCTGTTCATAATTTAAGTTTCAGACATCAAGAACAACTTACACATCCTTTGTCCAAACAGCTTTGTGGAGGACTGCAGATTGTGGACAATCATTAAATCCAAGTGTGGTATTGTTATAATACAGACAGTATCAACACATATGCACACAGACACAAACACACACACACACACACACACACACACACACACACACACACACACACACACACACACACACACACACACACACACACACACACACACACGATTTCTGCCACAGTCATGGAGATGAAAAAACTGATTGGGAGATTAGTTATGTTATAAAACATTTTGTCAACACTTCCAGTCCACTACAATTTAAAAAAATCCGAAAAGAATAGCTATCAAACAACTGGATCTGCTCATGCATATGCCCAAGCTAACTCTCAAAACCCATAGCTCTCCTAACTACAAACCTTAGCCAGAAACACACCCTCTCCAATTTCCACTCTCACTACACCAGCATAACTGTATCCTACTTTTCCCCCCACCTTATTCTTCTCCTCCTTGTAAACCTAGCCCCATCCCTAGTCTATCCAATCTTTATACTCAGCTTATTTCCCTAACTTTTGACCAATCCCTAACATTATTTTCATAGTTAATTTCTCCACTATATGCATTTATATCTACTTATCTAAATAATTAATTTTACTAAGTAACAAAATTCTAAACAAATTGGTTATGAATATTACCTCCCTAATTATATGTCTGTAACTTTTTTGTAACTCTGGTAGTTTGTTTGTCACTCTGTAAACTTGTTGAAGTGAACCTTCTTGTAACTTTTGAACTTTGTTATTACATTGTAATCTACATATATGACCAATGGAGCTTTTTTCCCTGTGGATCCGCTGAAAATAGGCTTGCACCCAGTCGGACCATCCTGGTAAACAAATGTAAAAAAATAAATAAATAAAATAAAATAAATAAATAAAATTAAATATACAACATAATTATAGCATAGACAGCACACCCCTATGAGCAGACCAAGTGGTATGTGACCTGCATTCTCGGGTAGATGGTTTGCGGAGCATCCACCATCATGCATGTCCCCACAGTGCTGACTACTCTCTTGTATGCAACACAACTCATGAGTATATGCAGGACATCCACATCAAAGGGTATTATATTTCCAAAATTCTCAGCTGTCATCACACCAATAACTGAGTGCAATGCTCTCTTTTTCATGTACCTCACAAAACATCTTGCAGGGATGAAGCACTCAAGTGTACCACATTTGCCACAGTGAGTTCCCACACATCTTATCCGCCAAATCTAAGTATTCTATTTGTAACTTGTTGAAGAGATGACTAGGTTTGTTGCCATTTGATGGCTTGTTGCCTTCCAGATAAGTAACTAAAAACAACAACAAGGAGTATTGTGAAAGTCCTATTGAGGAGAGTTGAATGAGCAGTTGCTGGTGCGAGACAGCATCAAACGCCTTTGACAGTTCATACCGAGCTGAACAGAGGTGGGCTATCAACCACAACTCTGTGCTGAGATACCAGATGACTAGAGGCCTCTGAGCGTCTTAAAAATCATAAGTTGCCTGTTTTCTTGACTATTTTTTACTGTTTATTGGTTATTCTTACTATTTATTACACTTTTTATTGTCTGCTGCATACATTTTACTGTATCTTTTGCTGTAAATGAATCTGCACTGTTGTACTCCATTTGCCTGCCTTACTGAACCTGTTAAATTGCTTTTTATTACTGGTTTCACTGCTTACAAAGCTATTTGCTATTTTCACTGTTTGCAAAGTATTTTCTGGATATTTTCTATGTTTGTAAAGCATCTGTTTTTTTCTGCCCAACCCCCCCCCAGGATTGTGTCATATAACTGAGTTGTTTACAGTTAAATGCATTCTTTAGAGTCTCCTTGCTCTTTTTTTTTTTTTTGCTATTTAAAACAATTATTTAGTGTCTCACTGCTGTATTTTCTGCTGTGGTAAACATTTATTTAGTGTTTTCAACCTAAAATAGTATAGCTGGTAGCTATAGCATAGTCCAGATACAGGTTTGCTGCATCTGAGCCTGTTTGTTTGCAGTGGCTGTTTGTTCTAAGCACATTTTCCAGGCCATCTTGGATTGGAAAGGACCCTTCTGGAATCTAGTGAGAGGATTGTGCTGATTAGTACCTGACTGCTAAAAGTTGGGTGGTCTAGGGGTTGGAGTAAGCACCTCATTGGTTCTTTTCAGCTTTTTTTTTTTAAGTTTTTTTTAGGTTTTAACCTTCTGTTATTTAAGCCCCAACTTTGAATGGGTTTCTGCTTGTTTGCACATTGTGCAGCACCAAACACCACCACGCAATTGTGTGCCATAGCCAGACAGATACGTTTGACTATTTTTCCCTTAGATCAAGCTGTATCCCATTAGTGTAGTTCTCATCTTTAGCACATTTTCAGCTAAAGATGCATTACTAGTGAAGCTGTGTAACCCCCCCCCCCATTGTGATAACAGCCTCAAGCATTTTTCTGCGGCCCTGCTCTACTGACAAGTGTAGCCCTAAGTCTAGGCTCTGAGGTACTAACACACCTTGTCCACTAGTTATTCCTATCTGTGACCCCATATTCCTGTTTCTGTCCATATATATTTACCTAGAACTATGGGTGGACAACTTCCCAGAATGTTTCCAGCCAGCTTGGTCGACATGAGCATCCTAAGGCAGTGTAGCAATTGCCGCATCTATACAGACAACCCTCTACTTCTAGTCCACACAAACTTAACATGTGAGAGATGCAACTATAGTAAAAGCCTTGAATCCATGCTCTCTCACATGCCAGACAGTACACCTGACACTGAGCAGGTTGTCAGCATGCACACCTCACCACCTACTCCACCCAAACCCACAACACATACCTACATATGTGGAGGTCCTTGCCAGAAACTTGCCTAAAACATCAGAGACCTCCCAAACACAAACACAAGCATGCTGCACATAATACTTTTTCTTCAGAACACAATATGCACAATAGTTCATGCACCAATGTCTCACCTTTCACGCCCATAAGGCTAAACACTAAACCTAACATATTAGTTACAGGTGATTCCATTGTGAGACACACAGATGTCCCTCTCACCAAGCTGGATAAGGATAAGGTATCGGTCAGCTGTCTGTCAGGTGCCATTATCCACCATAACACACATGCACTAAAATCTCTCAACAACAGGTAGTATTACAACTTTGTCATGGTCCATGTTGGTGTGAATGACTTGAGATGTACCTCTCTGGACTATATGAAAAGAGACATGACTGAGCTCTCGGACTATGTGTCTTAGGCAGGTATGTCCCTAGTCTTAAGCAGCATTTTACCTTCACCTAGAATGATGTCTCAGTACAAACAGAAAATGATTGACTTCATTAGTTAGCTTAGTTTTTGGTGTCATTCTAATGGGATCCAGTATCTGTCAACCTGGGATGACATGATCGACAGACCATGATGCTTTGCCAGAGATGGTCTTCATCTGTCATCCCTGGGATTTTGGCTACTGGCTAAGGCTCTTTCCACCCCCACATTGCCTATTTTAGGCAGCATCACAAGGACAAAACTCCTGACATAAAAATACCAACCAAAAGCAACTTCAAGGTCATGCTGTTAAACACTAGGAGTCTTAACATTAAACTGCACAAATTGAAAGTAATCCACTCCTTGGAGGTCACAGACATTTGTGCAGTCACAGATACCTGGTTCAAGGCTGGTTTACACCTCCTTCCACACATTCAGACCGTAAACAGAAGGTAAGAAAACTAAACAAGGTGGTGTATCAATATTCATCAAAGATAAATACATCTCCAAATTGGTTAAACAGTATGATGCTCTAGAGATACCCCCATTAGGGGCACCAATACCCTGGATCTGATGCTTAGAAATATGGGAGACCAATGTTGCACCCCCGCTGTGAGTTCATCTCTTGTGAGATCTGACCACAAATGAGTCTGATTTGAGTAACTATCACACATGACCCCCCCCCCCAAGCTGCAAGTAGACTAAAAAACTTCTCCAAAGTAGATTATAATCTCTTATGAGAGCATATAAATAGCTTCACTGCACCTCCCCCCTCAGATGGAACCAGTAACTATGCTGAGCTCTACACCAATGCCCTATACAAGCACCTGTATAACTGCATTGACTCGGCAGTACCTGTTAGGACCAAAACAAGCTCTTCAAGGAGCAGCCAACCTGCCTAGTGGACAACCGCCATTAACAGGCTTTACAATAAAAGGAAGAAACTGCTGTCTAAGAGTAAGAAGGAGCAGGCTTTAAACTGGAGACACTCCCTCTTCAACTTAAATAAGAAAATAAGATTTCTTGTGAAGTCCTCAAATGCAAAGTTTGAATCCAAGTAACCTTCCTCAACAAAGGACAACCATAAGACATTCTTTAGTTTCATCCATAACCTAAAAGGTAAGGCTCAGATTTGCACTGAACTAGCAGTTAATGGTAACATACATACTGAGCAAGTGGACACGGGTCTATATTAGATAACCGAAAGAGCAAGTTAGCAAATGCTCACATGAGCGAAAACGCCAGGAATCAAACTCCTTATTGTGGGGGGCTGCACCCCTCACACCCCCTGCTAACTATATATTCCAACTCCAAGGTCACACTATAGTGAGGAAAGGGAAAATATCCCACTCCTCACTGTACCCCGACCCCACAAACACCCTTTTGATTCCAGGCATTTTTGTTCATGTGAGCTTTCGCTAACTTGCTCTTTTGGTTATCTAATATAGACCCAGTGGAAACAGCTAACAAGTTAGCTGACAGGTTTGGTGAAAACCTCACTCCCCTGTCCCTCCCACATATAACTTATGACATCCTTACCACCTGTCTTCTACCTTGTATCTTTAAAGAGTAGGTCATAAACACCCTCTCTAAGGCCAAAAATACAGCAGCAATGGGACCTGATAACATCCCAGGCTGCATCCTACATGGGCTCAAACAAGAATTAGCATTATAATTGGGTACTCTTTTCAATCATAGTCTATGGACTGGCTTCATCCTAGCTGAATGCAAAACAGCCACTATTATCCCCTTGCACAAAGGAGGTGTTTCTACTGATCCCTGGAACTGCAGACTTATTAGCCTGACTAGCCTTATCTGCAAGGCCGTGGAGAGAATCATCATGGACCTTATCAACAAAGATACAGGTAAACTCCAAACACTAGATTCTACCAAGTTTGGATTCATTAAGAACAGATCATGCCTGTTAAGCCTGGTGGACTTCTTCAAGACAGTCACCAGGGCCCTGCATGAAGGGAAATCTGTTCACACAGCCTATCTTGACCTAGCCAAGATATTAGATACTATCCTTCACTCAATTATCATTGACAAACTCTCCCAGCTAGGTATCAACCTTTATATCATAAGATGTGTCTAGAACTGGCTCAATGATAGGACCTATACAGTCAAAATAGGGGAATCCACCTTCAACAGCAAACCCATGACTAGTGGTGTTCCACAGGGATCCATCCTGAGACCTCTACTATTTGGAATCTATTTCTCCAAAATACAAGCTAAAACAAGGACTCTGTCTGACAAAGTTTGCTGATGACTGCAAACTGGGTGCAGTTATAGAATCTCCAAACTATGTCAACATCCTTCAAATGGCACATGGGTTACTCACTCTAAGGACCTAAACCTAGTATGTCACATCAATAGAACCTGCTGGAGGGGGCAGATTTGTTACCCAGAGGTTACCACACCTTTGGAATAGACTTCCACTTCACATCAAACAGAGCACCTCATCAGCCCTCTTCAAATACAACATGGATGATAGGATGGGTAACCATAAATTCACCTGGGGAGATCCACCAGTGTTCCTCTTGAACAGGGGCAATAGGTGCTGATCATGGTAACAAGGGTAAACTTGGCAAAGCTTGTAAGGGCCCTCGGGCCATTAGCCTAGTAACTTCCTATGATCCTATGAACATGGTGGACACAAGCAGACCAATGTTTGTATGTTGGTTTATTATATTGAAAACATGTAGTAGTGTAGTAGTGATGCTGTGCTGGGGCTTAAAGCCATGTTATGTTTCTGAGAGCAGGTTATTTGAGGTTAGGTATTGCATCAGCTGCATATGGATGCATTTCTCTAATATTTTGGAGAAGGGGAGCGCATCAATATTAGTCTATAGTTATTATACTCTGCAAATGTTCTGATGCAGGATTTTTTTCCACAGTGATGAAATGTGTCTTTCTGCTGTGGACCTATTAATTAGCATGGACACAAGGAAGGCTATGACTTTTATGACTACTATGAATGCTATAATGAAAACACATTCTTTTCCACTTCCCGTTTTGGCTTCTATATTTAACATCCCCATTTGGGGTTATAGTCTTTTTATCAGCTGTGGTTTACATACCCTGCACATGGAATAATTATTTCATTACTACAGCACATTCAGTTTGCTGAATGCTCTCTGCAGATTTTGCATTGTAGATTTCGAGCTCTGTGTTTGCAGTGCACTGTGACTGATTTTTTTTTCATTATTGCAATGTGGACAGTGTCACGTTTTCAGTTACACAGGATGCATAACTGGTAACAAGTTGCTGCATTGTTGAGTATGAGCACAGTCTCACTCTCTTAAATATCTTTCTTATTGCAATCACTTAACAATATCACTTTTGTTTATTTTTCCCTCTAAAGTCTATTAAAAGTAAGAATTAATACTACTTTTGTTTCTTCATCTGATGTATATTATAACTAAAAGTTCAAACTATGAAAATAATGTTAGTTAATACTTCATGTCTTTTGTTTAGCTGTGCCTCATGAATTTAAAATGCAGAAGCAGACATATTTGCCAATGTGCATTTTTGATGGAAGGAGGCCTTCCTTTGTATTGTGTCTGCTCTCAAATGATACTGAAACTGATCTATTATTTTCAGTCTTTGAAAATATAGCTTATCTGAAAATGAAATACTAAAAAAGTGGATATAGATATAAAAAGAAGAAAACCTTCAACACATTTGTATTGCAAATCATGGAACCAAATTTATCTACCTGTTAAAAACGTTCTCATGGAGCTTATTTTTAAATTATATTTTGCATTCTAAGAAATTACAATATTAGAAAATTCTAAGAATAATTTTGATACATTTTGTAACTCAGAATTAGTCACACTACCATTTCAGTTTATCTGCTAACACCTTTTATAAAGAAATATTCAGATTTTCCTTTTCGTTTTATGTTAAGCATATATTTATAAGAATAACATTTGAAGAAAACTCAGTGTTGGCATCTCATCCAATGTCCTACTGTACAAGAGGGTCAGGTTTCCTGAGCACAAATGTCCTATGAAAATGGGCACTTTCCCATGCTGGGAGAAAGTCTGTTTATATTATGGTCAACTGATGTGGAGTCAGAGCAGTCCTGCTTTGTCTATTAATTTTTCTAGTGGTGATACAACTGCTGAAGCCAGACAAGAAATGGAAGGTGTGATGTCATTCTTCAAGAACAGCAGATTTTTACAAGAATCTAACCTGTCTCGTCTTCTTGACCTGAGCAGTCACTAACTGGCTGTTTTTTATTTAAGTCTGCAAGGACTGCAGATGAATTAAATGATACAGTAACTGTGTCTGGACAGGCAACACAAAATAAATTCACTTGCAAACAGGACAGTGTATGTTATGCTCCTCGTTACTCCACTCCAGTCCACTGATGTTTTGGTCACAGTACCAGGAGATAATACTAGGGATACTATGGTGCAAATAAGTTATAGGAGGAACACTAGATAGTAGCTGAGAGTTAGCCAGTCAACTGGACAGGATGCAAAGTGAGCTAAAAAAATAGATAAGGTTCTTAAATGTGTGCATTCCTTCCCCTGGTCCAGAAATTTTTTGCTTTCTTTTCAGCCACCAGAAGGAGTTACTAGAAGGTGATCCTCTGTAAAACACTATACGTATTGCCTCTACATTATATGTGCAATAATCACTGACTGATGCCTAACTCCATCCAGCTCAAACAAGGCAGAATGAAAGCATATAACTCACTACTCTTTAATATTTTCACCAACTTGCTCTACTCCTCTTGTCCCCCAGTCATATCTTGTGCAATATGCTGATGACTCAACTGTTATGCTGACAACCCAACTGACCTCCATTCAACTACCCAGGCATCCTTCCACACCATTGAGACTTGGCTTAGTGATAAACTAATACTTAATCCAAAAAAAAAAAAAAACTTAGCTACTACTCTTCCTCCCTAAAAACATCACCACACTCAAAAGTACATTTACCATCTTATCCTGCAACAACACTATCATCTCAGCTGAATCTAGTACTAAATTGCTAGATGTTACAATAGATGATCAGCTTAAGTTTGATCTCCATATTATTAACTTGGTAAAAAGAACTCATCAGAAACTTGGACACCTTTCTGTAGCAAGAAATACTTAACTAACACTGCCCGAATAACTCTCTCAGGCTTTATTACTTCCAACACTCCTGTACAGCTGACACATATTCACAAACCTAAATTCTACACTTAATTCCAAGCTTGAAACTACCTATAATAAGATCGCCAGATTTGCAGCTAACCAAACCTACAAGTCACACCACTGCTTAGCACTACAGCAACTAGACTGGCTAGAATTCCCTCAGCTGCTCCAACTATACCAACTACAAATCATCCACTCTATTCTCTATCTACCCTCCTTCTGCCCGAGCCTCTCCACTATCATATCCAAATATTCCCATGCTAGGATGCTATGCAGCTCAAATCAAGAATTATTAGACATCTACAAACCCAAAACCAAAATAGGCTGCCTTCTCTATAACTATAACCCAGCTATATCCTGGAATGAACTCCCCTTGGAAATAAAATCCCTCCAGCATAGCAAAAGTTTCAAATTAGCCACAAGGAAATACTTAAACACAAAGTGGTCTTGCCACTGTAGCCAACCACCCTGAAACCACCATCCTTTCAACTATTTCACCACCTTACTCTTAATGTATCTCTAACACTATTCCCCTGCCTCTTCTACCTCTTCCCTTCCTCTATCTCCAGCCACTCTTAATTCTTACAGTCTCAAAACAACCTACCTGTCTACTCTGTTTCCTATACTCTACCTCCCCTACATCTCCTACTAGCCATTCCTACTTTTCTTTCTTGTTTCCAAATTCCTATAAAACTAGATCCTACCCACTTTAAATAAGTATCTGCCTAACTATTAACTCATTTTGCTCTAAGCAGCTTAAATAATATTGTAACTAGTCACATTTTCTTCTGCCAATTGTTTAAAACCTTGTTTGTAACAACTCACATACTTGTCTGCCAGTTGTTAATACTCCGTATAATTGAATTGCCGGAGGAGCTTTTTTTCTCTCCGGGTCTCTGCTTGTAAGATCCTATAGCTGATTGTAACTGCTATGTTACTAACATTTAATAAGTTGTTTTCCACTCCAGAGGAGCTTTTCTCCCCGGGTCTCTGCTGAAAATGAGCCAAAAGCTCAGCCAGACTAACCCGGTTAACAAATGTAAAATAAATAAAATGAAAAATAAAATAAATATAAGTGACTGATTATGTCAAATTCCTGAGTTTCACATTTTTACTACTTATGTTATGAGGTCCACTCTTCATCATTAATGCACTCCATTAAAGCTATGTTGCCACTATTTTAAATCCTCTGTAATCTTAGATGAAGAATAATCTCCTCATCTGCACCTGTGGCATTCCTTCAGGTCTTCATTCCACTAGCAAAATATTTCCAATGAGAATTTCACAGTAGGGGTCACTGGGTCTTATGTATCTTCATAACCACATTAAAAATGTCCAAACAAGAAAGCATCAAAGAGGTCCAGACAGCTCCATTCAGACTAAATCCTCAAATGTCTGATCCTCAGTACTGCAGTTTAATCTTCTTATTTTATTAAGAAGGGAAAGGGGAGGCTGCCTGTTAGGTAACAATGAAACAGCATTGTCTTCCTCCTTGCACTGTAATACCTGACTATAGCCAACGTCATTATCATCTCTTACACTAAATCTTATTTCAAAACCATGGTTACCCTTATCTTCTCTCCTTTACTTTGCAGAGCAGTGGTTGTCTAATTACTTCTACAAATGTGTTCCCAGCCTCTCCACTCCTAAACAACATGTGTAACTACTATTGAAGTTAAACATCACTAAGTCCTATAAAGGTATTCACAGCCTCTCCTGTCCTACACAACATGTGTAACTGCCATTGAAATTAAACATCACTAAAGCCACTTGGATCACATCTCTTTTCTTTACCTCACAGATTTAGATCAGCACCCCCATTTAATGTGCATCCTTTAATACCAGTGCCACCCCTGCTTGAACCATGCATCTAAGGATTAAATCACATATTACCTCAAGGTCATAGCTTGGCATCTACCCTCCAGAGCACTGCATAGTTCTGATCCAAGCTTTTAGCAAGCCTGCAATTCCACTTGATAGGTTGTAGCTGGCAACCTACCAGCTCACCTACCACTGAACATGTTCTGTAGTATAAGATAATTACTCTTCTGTAACAGTTTTAAGATTGCCCATGTATGTGTGTGTGTGTGTGTGTGTGTGTGTGTGTGTGTGTGTGTGTGTGTGTGTGTGTGTGTGTGTGTGTGTGTGTGTGTCTGTGTGTGTGTGTGCGTGGAGATAACCTAAATGACTCTTATGTATGCCTCAGACTAAAACCAGAGTTTGCTTAATCCATTCTGCCTCAAGTATCACTGAAAACTTGCTGCAATCTTATTTAGACGTTTAGGTTCTTGAATGAAAGACCATAGAACCGCATGCTGATATGTTTTTACTCCTGAACTACACAATGTGAATGTTTAATTATCAATGTTTTTACTTCTTCTACATACTACCAGCTTGTCAACAAGAAACAACCACATGGTTTGGGATGAAGAAGAATGAAGCTGGTACACAAAGCTCTAGGAAGGCTGAATGAAAGGGCATGGCACAGACAAAAGAAAATGACAGTCAATATGAGTTTAACAAAGGTGTCTGACAGTTTATTAGAGATTTGTTTTGTTTTATTTTTTTTATTTATTTTTTAATACTTTGTTGTTGCCTTTAGCTCTGAAAAGCTATTTCTGTTTTTTTTTCTCTATAATTCAGTACAATCATTTATCAACTATATCAGTGGCTTTTTACATTAAAGGTCTGGTCATTTACTTCCATGCCATATTTAGTATTAATCATTACTGCCAAACTGCTTACATTTTTTCTGGTCCAAACTCTTATGGTAATCTTACTCAAGAAACTATACATTTAACTAAATCATATTTTACATTCATGTACAGTCTGCAAAAGTGATTATAAAAAATTGCTTCAAATCTCATAGCATAATAGTGAAGTATTCAATATAAGATTTCTAACCTAAAGATCAGATGTTTAGTTATCTATCAAAGGTGTGCGGTCATAGATGCACTATCATAAGATATTTTTGACTAATATGGTTAGATCCGACCACAAACTAATTACCACGGAAATCCACATCTCACCCACACCACCAACAAAGATAACCACCATGAAAAACTTTTCCAAAGCTGACTTTGGGTTCCTAAAAAACAGAGGTGGCTAACTTCACATCACCCATGCAAATGGAAAATAGGTGCATGACTGCTGAATCATACACCAGTGCACTGTATGAACACGTACATAAATGCATGGAACTAACCATACCCAACAGAACCAAGACGCTCTCCTCCAAAAAAGGAAGCCAATCTGGTGGTCCCCTGCCATTAACAAACTGTACAACAGAAGGAAGAAACTGTTGCAGAAAAAGGTGAAGTCCCAAGACTGGAAAACTTCCTTATTAGTCTCAACAAAAAGTTGAGATCCCTCATCAAAACTTCTAAAGCTAGCTATGAAGGCAGAATTGTGGCAGACACTAAAAACAACCTCAAAGCCTTCTTCAGATATATCAAGAATCTCCATGGCAATACCTAGATTTGCTCTGAGTTACTGCACAATGGTACCTGCCATACTGAGCCAACAGATATTGCCAACATACTGGCCGACAGATTCAGTGCCAACTTTACCCCCCCAGGGACCAATCAAAATACTGGAAAATGCCAGGCACCCAGCATTTCTGCAGCACAGGTTAAAGCTGCATTGTCCAAGGCCAAGAATACAGCTTCCGTGGGACCCAACAATATCCCTGGCTGTGCACTACATGAACTACAAAGTGAACTGGCACCACACTTGTGTGCCCTGTTCAATCACAGCCTCACCTCAGGCTTTATCCCTACAGAATGGCGCACTGCTACAATCATCCCTTTCCCATAAAGGGGGAGTGTCTACAGACCCTGGAAATTATCTTCCCATTAGCCTGATGAGTCTGATATGTAAGGCTATGGAGCGCATCATCATGGACCTAATTAACAAGGATATAGGGAATCTCCAAACTCTGGATCCCATGCAATTTGGTTTTGTGAATGGTAGATCATGCCTGCTCAACCTGGTTGACTTCTTTGAGTCAATTACCAGAGCTGTGGACGAGGGCAAGGCAGCTCATACAGCCTACCTCGATCTGGCTAAGGTCTTTGATATGATTCCCCACTCAAGAATTATTGATAGACTGACCAAACTAGCCATCAACCCCTATATCACTAGGTGGGTTGCAAACTGACTCACAGATAGAACACACAGTGTGAAAGTAGCAGACTCCAAGTCAGCTGTCGACCAGTCATGAGTGGAGTCCCACAGGGATCGGTCCTGGTCCTCTCCTCTTGCCATCTACTTCTCAAAAGTCCATGTCAACATGGAGGGACTCTGGCTGACCAAGTTCTCCAATGATTGCAAGCTGGGAGCCATTATTAACTCCCCAAGTGATGTAGACATCCTACAGAAAGTCCTCACTGAGACCAACAGCTGGTGTTGAAACCATGGCCTTAAGCTTAATGCCAAAAAATGCATCATCATTCCCTTTGGGAAAAGCTCAGTTCCCACTAATTACCACACTGATGGTAGCACATTGAACACTGAAGGTGTTATAAGAGATCTGGGGACACAGGTTGACAGCAACCTCTCCTTCAACCACCACATTGCCACTGTGGTCAGAAAATCCTTCTATGTGGCACATCTTATTACCAAAGGTTTTGCTTCCAGAAAGAAAGAGATCATCATCTCTCTCTACTCTTCCATCATTAGAGCACTCATTGAGTATAATGCCTCATTTGGCATGTACCTCATTAAACACCTGCAACAGCTGGAAAGGCCACAAAAATACCGCACAAAGAGGATCCCAGGCCTTAAACACATGGCCTGCATGGACAGACTCAAAAAACTCCAGCTTTTCTCTGTCTCATATCATCTATTAAGAGGCGATCTCTGCTTGACTTACAAAGCCATGTCTGATTCAGCCCTGTTAGAAATGTTACACCTAAAGAAATCCCAATCCCTCTGCACCACACGCTCCAGGGACCTCAACCTCATTACCACAATCAACAGAACATGCTGGAGGGACAGGTTCATAACTCAGGGACTGCCAATGCTCTGGAATAGAATTCCCATACATGTCAAGCAGAGCACCTCACTGGCCCTTTTCAAGAGAAATCTTGATGAGTGGATGGGAAATAGAAAGTTCACCCCAGGATCACTCCAGTGGCTCTACATGATAGAAGCACCGGGAACTAACGGCGGCAAGATGCCAGGGCACTTCTGTGGGCTAGGCTTGTAAAGGCTCTAGGGCCATTGGCCTAGTACAGACCTATGAACCTATGTTTAGTGTAGTCCAGCCTGGCAGTTGGCCGGAGGATTAAGGCTATGAGATGGTAACAGGCTTCTTCCTGTGGTGCAGGGTATGATTTTTTCTACCTTCTTATGACTACTGTGTGACCTTGAGCAAGTCACTTAACTAGACAGTGCTTTGAGGCCATTGGGGATTTGGGCTGTGCTCATTAATATCCCCCTAGACTGCATGTCTAGTAACTAACTATAGAATCTGTACAACTTTCACCATATGATGTAATCCCCATAACTCATTTCACCCTCAGAGATGCAAATTAGAAAGTAGAAGGCACAAAGCATAATGGATTTCAAACAAATGCATGGTCTGTGTGCATGCAAGTCAGAACTCATATAAGCGACAGTGTAGCAATGGGTTCAGAACCTTCCTATTTTAGTTTCATCATATCATTTATTACATTTCTTCACAGGGAGGTGAACTGATCCAAGGACCCTTATCAGTCCTAACCCAACAAGGAGGTAAATATGTAGAAAATATATACATTTATAAACACAAACAGGAGTATAAAGTTTAGCACAAAAACAAGAGCAGTTACATTATTCATGCTTCACTTCCTTCCCACTACTAATTCTTCACCCACCCCCTAATGCAATCCTTTCCATAGCCATAATACCTCCCAAACCCCACATCTCTAAAAACTAGACTCATTTGTAACATTTCTCCCTTTTACTGATAAAAATAGAGACAAATATAATGACAGGCAGCTGATTAAAAGAGTGTCTCTTAATGTGATTTCAGAAAATCTCTCTGATATAGAGGGTATTTGCAGGACTTTCTCACACCTGAATTGCGTGACATAGACAGATCCTTAGGAATCCTGGCAGGTAAGCAAAACAATGCCTAGCCACAGCCTTCAGTGAAATCCCGTGAATGAATAGTAGTTTCTCACATGATGATATTGGCAGCTGGAAGAGTGTATTTACACATTAGTACTGTAAAATGTTGCCCATGGCATGTAGGGCACATAACGCTATGAGTATGATTTTAAAACTAACAGACTGCAACAAGTAGTCAGTTCACATCCTGCAGCACAGGAGTAATATGGCTGGTGTGGGATATAACATTTGACACCCTTGCAATGGAATTCTGTAATAGTTCAAAGCAAGCAAGCAAGGTCACCATTGTAAAGGTTAAAGTAAAGTGTAGCATGAAAATTCAAGACAAGAGCAAAAAAGTCATAAATTGCGGTAAGGTAAAACATTTGTATTAAGTGGTTAATCCACCAGATAGAGTTTGTGATAATAATAACATGAACTGGAATGTGTTGACACCTATTTCTTAAATTACATTAGTTTTTAAACATCACCTGATGATTTCTTACATAAGGCCTGAACTCTAATAAATTCTCAACAGATGAAAGGAAAAGGGCAAAGGGGCATACAGTAGATGAATATTTGCATGTATAAGCATCATTTCATAATTTCATGACTGGATTTTTGAACTACTTAAAATCTAGATGGCCTTTTGTAGTTTCCTGTGCTAATAAATTCAAACACGTACTACTGAGACAAATAAATGAATGGCTGACTACCCCCACATACCAATGATAATGAATGCACCAATTTGGAATATCTCATAATGATATCATGTACCCCTAAAACAGTGACAGAGTGAAAACTAAGCTAAACAGCAGTTTTCACATAGTGACTAGATAATTTAGTACTAGAAAGGATTCACTGAGAGGCAATCAAGAAGTAAGTGAGGAAAGAATGAATGAATCTAGAATAAGACCACATTAGTTGTGCACATAACTGACTTGAATGTCATGATCCATGTTATTAAATATAGCTGACAGATCAAAAAAGAGCAAGACTCTATATAACCTGTGATTCTTTGCCATCATAATATAATTTTCTACTTTGAAGATGGGATTCTCAGTAATATGCCAATATCTAAACCAGACTGACTTAATTCAGGAAGGCTACAGCAAGTAAATCACAGCTGCATATAAACACCTTTTTCAAAAACACTCTAATGAAAAGAAGCTTAGATGCAGGGCAGAAATTATTTCAGTTGCATTAATCTAAGAAAGACATCTTATGAATGGAGGGTAGCTGACATTTTTTTAAAATTAGAGCAGTCCTCAAGGATGACCAGGCAGTTTGGTATATCACTGGATCCTGAGAATCAACTCAAATTTAAATAGTCCAGTGGGTCATGTCTCTATGCAGTAGTAATTAGATAAAAGAGCTGAAACTGCATTCAGAACTTCATCTTGATGCATCTGTTAAACACAATTTAAGAAAAAGCCTTGTCAGTGAAAAATCAAGACATTTTAGTTAATTTTTTGCAAGTGCAGCTGAAGGAGTCACCAATGTTAGAAATCTTACTGAAAAATAATTTTACAGGTATCTAACAATGAGAGGTTGAAAATGTTCCTCGGGTGATAAGACAGGATACTTGTCAGTCTGTCAACCACCAGGAAGATCATACCTGGGTGGCTTGCTGCCCCAGGAAACCTACAAGGATTTTAATTGCATACATATTACTTCTGAGTGGTAAACTACATAATGGATATCTATTCAAAGCTTGACCTCAGTCAGATATGATCTTTTAAATAGGTTCATAGGTCCATAGGTAGATACTGGGCTATCTGCCCGAAGGCATATATTAGCCCAGCCACATTGTGCAGTATTCACAGCCCCTTTGGTTAGTTCCCTAGGCCCTTGATCTAGCAGCTAGTACCCTTGGCCCCTATCTAGTAGAGCTGTTGGTATGATCCCTGGTGTGAATGTTCTGTTACCCATCCACTCGTCAAGGTTCCTCTTGAAGAGTGATAGTGAGGGGCTCTGTCTTATGTAGATTGGGACCTTGTTCCATAGCAAGGGAAGTCTTTGCGAAGGGAATCTATCCCTCCAGCATGTTCTATTCATTGTTGTGCTGAGGTTTATATCCCTAGAGCATGTAGCTCAAGTGGATTTGGTTCTGCTAAGATGGAGCATGTTCAACAGTTCTGGGTTGGACATGGCTCTGTATGTTAGACAGAGATCGCCTCTGAGAAGGTGGTATGCAACAGAGAAAAGCCTTAGTTTTTTCAATCATGCTGCATAGGGCAACTGTTTAAGGCCAGTAATCCTCTTTGTGAGGTACCTCTGTGGTCTCTCCAGCTGCTGGAGATGCCTAGCCAGGTACATTCCAATTGGTGCATTGTACTCAATAATGGGTCTGATGAGGGAAGAGTAGAGGGGCACCACTACATCCTTAAGTCTTGATGTGAACCCTTTCGTGATCAGATGGGTCACATAGAAGGATTTTCTAACCACCTTGGCAAAATGGTTGTCAAAGGAAAGCTGACTATATACTTGGGTCCCTAGATCCCTTATTACTACTTTAAATTTCAGGGGGTTACCTCCTATGTGGTAGTTTGCGGGTACTCTGTTTTTTTCCAAAGGGGATTACTACACATTTTTTAGCGTTTAGCTTGAGACCATGGCTTTGACACCATGCATCAGTCTCGTTAAGGCCCTTCTGGAGGATATCCATGTCAGCCAGAGACTCTATTATAGCACCCAGTTTGCAGTCGTCTGCAAACTTGGTCAGCCACAGCCCTTCAGTGCTTGCCTGTACTTCTGAGAAGTATATGCCAAACAAGAGGGGCCCCAGGACAGAGCCCTGAGGCACACCGCTTGTTACTGGTCTGGATTCGGACATAGATCCCACTACTCTTACTTTGTGGGATCTGTCTGAGATCCAGTTTGCGATCCATCTTGTAATGTAAGGGTTTATGCCCATATTGGTGAGTTTATCAATAATACCCGAATGGGGAATGGTGTCAAATGCTTTAGCAAGGTCAAGGTAAGCCGTGTGTACCTCCTTTCCCTTATCTATAGCCTGAGTAACTGTCTCAAAGAAGTCCACCAGGTTCAGGAGGCAAGATCTGCCCTTGATGAAGCCGAACTGTGTGGGGTCAAGTGTTTGGAGGTTCCCAATCTCTCCATTTATGAGTTCCATAAAGATTCGCTCCATTGCCTTACATATCAGACTGGTCAGGCTTATTGGTCAGTAGTTCCCAAGGTCGGTTGTGGGCCCACCCTTGTGCAGCGGAACCACTGTTGCTGTGTGCCATTCTATGGGCACATATCCTGTCAAGAGGCTGAGACTGAACAGGGTATTCAGATGTGAGGCTAATTCATTTTGGAGCTCGCGTATGACACAGCCTGGGACACCATCTGGTCCCATGGAGGTAGTGTTTTTAGCTTTAGATAGAGCCTTATTAACCAATGTATCAGTAATAATTGGAGTTACACAATCCCCTGGAATAGTAATAGGCCCTGTAGGTGGTGAGGGGGGGGGGGATTTGCACTGAACCTGTCAGCCAAGGTGTTGGCAATGTCAGTGGGGTCAGTGTATTTTGTTCCATATATGTGCTGTCTTTCACTCCTGTCTATGCAACTTTTAAAGTTCCTTGTTAAACTGTGGTTCATACACTAAGACAAGCCAGAACATACACAGCATGAGGTTACCCTAGGCCGATGCACTTGAAATGACACTACTAAATACCCTAGTTAATGGATGTAGACAGTTAGCCCAAAGTCTAACAGAATCCAGTTGGTTTCAGGTTTTAGAATGCCATTAGAGGTATTTGTATAACAGACGAATTCAGTATTAGGTAACAAGATCAATGGGAGCCATTGCTTAAACTGAACCAGCTAACATTCCAGCCTTCAGGATTCACCACTAGTCCTCAGATAACCTGACTACATTGGAAGGTCAAAGTCCAGTGAGTGAACATCAAAGCAAATCAACGGAGCAAAGCCAAGCATTTCACAATGACAAGTTTTACAGATATATATCCATCCCCTATATTACAATCACACAGGACTAACCTTTAGTGTGGTCCCACACTGTTGCATCAAATAAAACTCTAAGTCATTGTGAAAAGGACCCCAGGCAAAGAAGAAGAAGAAGAAGATGGCACATGAGTAGAAAGTTGTAATTTACATCTGAACAAGTGAGATGGTAAATACAAAATTAACCTAGCTTCAGTTCAACTTACTTAAAATTTTTGTCAATACTATCACAGTTATTACTTCACTTAGGAAACAGAATAACAATGAAGACCTGACTGAATGGAATTTGCAAGACAGGTCAAGAATTCTCAAAGCTAGATTACCATGATAAACACCAAGACATCATAATAAAGCAAGTGTCTCAGGGCAAGATTGTTTTGCATGAACACATCCACAGACAGATGTGTGGAAAGGAAGGTTCCACCGAAGGACTAGAGGTGTTGATTTGGCTTCCAGAGATCTCACAAGGTGTGTTGACCCCTGAATTTGTTATGTTAAGTGCTAGGCAACATCAGACCACCATAATCAATGCAAAGCAACCCATATCATGAGTTGCAAAGGCCATTCTACTAACTGCAGAATGATACTTTCTAATGCTGAGACTAAGGCAGAGCAAAAGTATTGATGGTAATACCATAAACATATCAAATGAAAGGAGATTGATTAGGAGCTCTTTAGTGCAGAAGAACATACTATTACAAAAAAGCAGCTCTCAATATCATTAAGTAGACTTCATAAGTTATGGTACAGGACAGCCTAAATAACAAGCCGATAAAGTTACATAAAAAATGTGCTGCAAAGTAAATTACTATAGGGGATAAAATGCCTACATACATGGTCAGTTCATACTGCACTTAAAACATTCAGAGATGAGTATTCTAGCAGATAAACAGTGAAACAGTAAATATAATATATAGGGTGAACCAGTTTATAATGTTCTTAGGAAGATGGAAAAAAAAAACAATTCATAACAGTAAGATATGATGAACAATTACTAAATCAAACAGTCCATGTAGCAAATCAGATTCATAACCACTGCCCCACTGATCAATAATCCCCATTATAGTGATGTGGAGGATAAATGAAATATTGTTTTCCAATTATCTATAGGAACAGATGACAAAAATGGATACATGAAATATTGTTGTCTAGTGATCTATAGGAACAGATGACAAAAATGGTATTTCAAAAGAGCAGGCATGGTAAGATAATCTTCCCCAGCATTCAATAAACTCTGTAGGCTTTGTGCAGCGCCTTCACATAATGTACCTGATACCATGGCAGTGCTCATCATGTGGCATGCCTCAATGCATGTTAATGAGGTGCATTGCATCTAAGCAAGGTTTCATGGCTCACGGCAATGTTGCAGGCCACAAAACCTTGCAAGCAAATGTGGATACCAATTCAGTGTAAGTCAAAGCACCAATGGTCTTCGGATTTGCGAGAAATGCCAAAATGACCCCCAGGACTACACAAACAGCACTGATTTTGCACAACATTTCTCCACAAAGGGCATCATAATGCAACAATACATAAACAGAAATAGAGGCATAAATTGTCACATAGACATGTGTTACAATGAAACACATGTGTTACAATGAAACAGAAACATAGCTGTCATTCCCTTTGAGCAAGACCAAAGGCATGCATAATAGGGAGATAAAGGCCCATAAAATAAGTACAGATTTGTAATATTGCACTTCCATCCTAGAGAGTTGATAGAATAAATAGGTTGCGCATTAGCATGAACTCTCTGAATAACATATCCATACACCTGGATTCATGCCCAGTTCCATCTGGCCCCAAAAAGGAATGGATCAAAGCATTAATAGGTGGTGCCACAGAGTCAGTTAGGTAACACATGTATTTTATACACTCAGTAGTAACTGTCACTGCTTAGCAAGGATTTCCCTCTGTAACCACCCCCCCACCCCCACCCCCGTGCTTGCTCAGCATATCACTACTGTCCTATATACCCATTTTTTTTTATAAAACATTATTGCATGGTGGGGTGCAACACACACCATCATTAAGCAGCAGTGAATGACACCTGTATATAAATGTATGTTAATGTATCATAGCCACCTGTAAAAGTACAGGTCTACTTTACATGGTCAACTCTTCAGAAAGTCGACTTTCATATGGCTGAGACCATATGATTGCCTTTCAAAAAGCCGACCATGTAAAAAAATACATACACGCCAAACACTTACCTTTCAACTGTTAGCAGGGGGGGCAAGCCCCCCAGCACCCCCCCATGGGGGGCTCCACCCCCCATAACTTAAATATACCAACTCCGAGATCCCACTACAGTGCGTAAGAGGACATTTTCCCATTCCGCACTGTACGGAGATAGCGGTTCCCCATGGTCGGCTTTTCGAAAGTCGATCACATGGTCTCGGCCATATGAAAGTCGACTTTCTGAAAAGTCGACCATGTGAAGGGGACCCAAAAGTACTACATACACCTGTATTAAAACTCAGTACCATCTGGCCCAAACAAGGACTATATCAATGCATTAACATGTGCTGCCACAGAATCAGTTCTGAAGTACATATATTTCATACAATCAATCCTAACTGTCACAGTTTAGCAGGGAATTCCTAGCATTGTTCTCCCTGCTTGCTCTCCATGTCACCACTATTCTGTGCTCCCCATTTATATCCTTTAAAGTATTATTGCACAATAGTGCACATCACACACCACTGCACAGCAATGCTGATGCAAAAGCAGCTAAACAAATTAGATACAGCTGTATTCAGACCCACTACCATCTGGCCCTAAAAAGGAAAGTATCACTGCATTAAGAGCATTAATACCTGCTGCCAGAGTCAGTTAACTAGCAGATGTATGCAATAGCAGTTAATCCTTCCAGTTGCTACTCAGTCTCTAAAATATACCTGCAACTCATCTGAGTCTGTGGAACCACCTATTAATGCATTGATCCATCCATTCCTTTTTGAGGACACATAGTACTGGGTTCCAATACAGGTATTATGTAACTGGGATCCAATACAGGTGTATTTAACACTTTCAAATAATTTTATGTTTGCTTCACTCAACATTGTTCAGAAGTGGTGCTTAAAGGTGTGCAGTGTCAAGCACCATGTTTGCGTGATGTAAGCATTAAGCAACAGTTTCAAACAGTGTGTGCATTCCCAGTAAACACAATAACTGCAATTGGTGGGAAAACATCATTCTACATTGGTCTTTTTCCTTGGTAAGCATGGCAGGAAAAGATGGTGTGAGACTGAGATTCCGTGCTCAAAGATGGGTGGGGGTGGGGGGTCCAGGAGTCCAAAGTGTTTGTTGGACTAATAGTGAAGGAACATGGGCCCAGACTATTGCAGAGGGACTAGACTGGTTCAGAGTACAAATCAGAGGCGAGAAATTGTCTTTCCCAGGCTGTGACCACTGCTGCTGGTATCCTTCGCACTGATGAGCAATGTAGACACCACTACAACAACCTCTGGAGGAGAAAAAGAAAAGGGATCCCCTCATATGTTGGATTGAGGAATGTAGGACTAGGGACATCCCACAGATGTGTGAGAACCCATGCCACTAGATTGACCCAGATGAGAGAATCAAGTGGCATGTATGCAGCAGAACAGTGCTTTTACTGTATCATTAAAAGTCAAATGTAGTTTTTTTGGGGTATCTTATAAGTTGCATCAAAGTGAGCCTGTATATCTCAACTGTAAAAGCAAGTATGCATGCATTACTGTGCAGCACTAACCAAGAGTTCAATATTCTAATATCAAAGTGAGCAGGCATCTCTCAACTGTAAAAGCAAACTATGCATACATTAGCCTGTAGGCCAAACCAATAGTACAGTATTAGACAGTAGTCAGATGTCGTGGGTTCACATACTACAGCATACCGCTCTTCCCAGCTATAAAATACTGTTAATTTGTCATCAATATTTTAATGTAAATTGGGGCTAGATTGGAACAGGATGAGGGAAACAGGTTGTATTAATGCAGCAGAACAGCAGTGTTATTGTAGCATTAAATGGTAAAGACAGCATTTTTGGTATTGTATACAGTTGTATCAAATTGAGCATGCATAGTTCAACTGTAAAAGCAAGTAAGCTAATATATATGCATTGGTCTGCAACACAAAGCAACAGTTCCATATTCTAAAATAAAAGTGGGATTGCATCTCTCAACTGTAAAGAGAAACTATACATGCAATTAGTCTGTAGGCCAAAACAACAGTACAGTATCAGAGAGTAGTCAGAGGTTGTGGGTTCAAAAACTACACTTCACAACTATACAATACTGTTAAGTTTCCATCATTATTGCAATGTAACTTCAGACCTCTATACCAGTGGTACAAATGGCCTGCTGTAAACTGTAATCAGTATAACTGGAACACGCACATGTGCAATATATGCACACATAAAAGGATTGCTAGCTGCAATCTGTAGTATAGTATGCATCTGTTTTGAGGTGGGTAGTCTTAAAAGTAAAAATGTTATCTGTTAGGAGTTGGTAGTCTTAAAAGTAAAGGTGACAGAATAGAGTCAAATAATTGTATCAATGTATTGTATGGCACATATGAAGTTACTAATGTTAGCCTTTTTTTTCCCTCTTACCCCAATCCTTAACTTTTCTCTTTTTTTCACAGCAAAGTGAGGTAAGGCTGCCCCATAGGATCCTCCTGCCCCCACTTGACTGGCTATGGTACCAAGGTTCAGAACTTACAGGATGCAACCTGGCAGCACCCCCTTTGCTGCCCCTGCACTACCTGGCCCCTCAGGTAATTCTGTCCTGCAGGATAAGCCAGTGGTTCCGTCCCTCCTTCACTCACTACACTGGCTATGGCTACAAGGCCCAGAACTTACAGGATGCAACCTGGCAGCACCCTCTCTGCTGCTCCTGCACTACCTGCCCCCTCAGGTAATTATGTCCTGCAGGATAGGCCAGTGGTTTCCTCCGAGAGCAGTGACAGAGGGGGTAATTTATCACTTGAGACTAACTGCCAGAGTTGGTGCGTAGGACTCTCACATCTAGCAAGTGTTGAACTACGGTCTCCTGGTAGCTTTCTTTATCCCTTATGTTGGCTAGGAACTGTTCATTGGGGGTCAGTGGGGGTTCCCTAGCAGGGTCTTACCCTGTAACTAATGGATCATGGCCTACTGCAGCTGCTCACCTTCTTGCAAAGGTTATCATGTCAGTGGCCCTGTGGTGCACCTGTTTATCCATTCTTCTGTAGATGCCCATGGCATTGATATTAGCAACAATTTGCTGCCATATTAGCAGCTTATGGCCCATATCTTGGCTTCCCTTTGAAGGATAGAGGCACCATTTTGCTGAAAACTGTCAATGATTATTTGATTTTGGCCATCTGTAAAGGGTTGTTTACATGAACTCAACCATCTCACTGGCATTATTGTAGGTGGCCTAAAAGAAAACATATAATGCACATAAGTATCACATAATGCAAAATAAGTGTTCACAGATACAACATAAAAGGTAGCCAGTCAGGATTACTCACTGGAGAAACCTTAAATAGTCTGGAGATGTGAAATACTAACAACAGACAGAATGCAAAACAAATAGAGTAACAAGAGCAACATATCCTTGTTAGTGCCATAAGAGTAACTCATCTTAGCCCCAACCCAAATAAAAGAACAGGCAAATTACCTTTTTGGCTAACAAAACATCTTTGAAATGATAAAGTGCTGTCAAAGAACCTGTACTTGAAACATCTGCACATATTTCTCATACAGCATTCCTTTCCATGTATTTTTGAGAGGTGGCAATCATGTCTTCCTGTAAAATGGCTTGACAAACATGGCCATGACATCAGTACACTTCTAAGTAATGCATACAGATAGTGTAAAAGCATGTGCTTCACATTATTGTTAAATACATTCCAGCATATGCAATATGTAGGTGACAAAATGAAGCCATACCTTCTGAGAATCAGTACTCTTCTGTATAGACATCCTGAAGAAAATTATTTCTCTCTCTGTTCCATATAGACCTCTCCTCAACATCAGTTTTCCTAACTACAGGGTTGCCTTTTTATATGGTGTAGATTATTATGGATTACAGCTGTGAGTGATTACTGCTTGGGAGGAGGAAACCACAACAGCACTGCAGGCTACCTTACTTCCAATGGGTGTGTCAGCTTAGATCTAAAAAGTGTCTCTGGAGACACTACAGGCCTTTCTCATCAACATAACACAGTGGCTACAAACCATGGCATGTTGTATGTGGATAGATTTAAAGCCATGTCATTGTAATCTGTCAGGTATACGATGATGTCATGTCTGCCTCTGCTCTAGCCGACTGTCTGACCATGCCCTAATGGGATTATTGCATATCCAAAACTATCACATAGCTGATGATATCAGCAGAGTCTGTGGAGGCCAGAATATGTGTTTCACATGTAGGTGTAAAATGCTATTGATAATGTCAAATACCCAGTTGACACCAGTGAGAATAGAACCCTTACCTATCTAAGTAATACTTTATGCAAGCACCACAGTTCAATGCTGACTTGGTGTGTATCAGACAGCACTTTATAGATGATGACAGGATAGATGTCCCGCATGCTGGTGTAAAATGCTCTTGGTAATGTTAAGCAGTAGCTCACAGACACACACATCTGGTTGAATGCAGTGAGGAAATAACCCCTATCTCTCTAAATACACAGACTACAGAACACAGTACTTAATGCAAGCACCAAGACACAAGCCTAATTTATACAGGACCCCAGGTGAATCTATAGATGCTATCAGCAGGCCATATGGGAGACAACAGGTTGGGAGGGCTACATGAAATGGATGCTTAGGCTTGGGCAAGTATCAAAATACTGGTAACCCTTGCAATTGTAAAAGTAATTGTTGGATACTATATCTTCTCTGCTGACTAGACACACACAGTTAACTGCAGTGGGAACAGAACTCCTACCTAACTAAGTGCACACACTACAGAATACAGTACTTAACTCAAGCACCATGTCACAACTCTGATTTATACAGGAGTGCAGGTGAACTTATAGTAGATGACATCAGCAGACAATGTGGAGACAATAGGTTGGAAGGGCTGGATGAAATGGATGTGTAGGCTTGTGCAAGTATCAAAATACTGGCAATCCATGCCATTGAAGAAGTAACTGTAGGATATCACATATACTCTGCTGACCAGTCACACACAGTTGACTGCAGTGAGAACAGAATCCCTGCCTATCTAATTGCACAGACTAGGGAACACAGTACTTAAAGCAAGCGTCATGACACAAGTCTGATTTATACAGGAGTGCAGGTGTACTTATAGTAGATGACATCAGCAAGCCATCTGGGGAACAACAGCTAAAGAAGCCTGCATAGGCACATAGCTTCATAACATCATAGCACTAGGCTGTTTGGAAGCCTAGCTGTGTAACAACACAATTATCCTTACTGAGCATAGTTGGATGTTTGAGTTTAGCATAACAAGGTTGTAAGCATCTCCAATTGGCCTTGTCTATGAGGGAGCACACAACATTATATATTACACTTTGTAGTGTGGTTGATACATGTGTGGAAAAAGTACTGAGACCCCAGGATTGTAGTGCTTGGAGGGAGGGAGGCAACATATATACAGTATATATATATATATATATATATATATATATATATATATATATATATATATATATATACATATATATATCTAGTAAATATATGACATTTTTGTTAGATTGGGCCCTTAGTTTGCAATGTTTCCACATGTAGTTTTATGTCGTACAAAGGAAATGGACAATAAGCACTAATAATAAAGCATCATATATACAGTTCCATAGTGCAGTGAGCAGCAGGTTTGGGCAATGGTTAAAAAAGTGTACACAGATGCAAGATACACCTGTTTTCACGTAGGTAAGAAGGCCGCAATGTGAGCCACATTGTTAAAGTCTGACAGTTAATATTGAGTATCTTATATATACCTGCTGTTTATCAACACCACATTTGTACAGAGCTCAACAATGGCAAACAATGCAATTTCAGGGTTATTGCATGTACAAGTTGTTCCATATGTGTTGTTGACAAAAGTGAATACCGTGCCAGTCCAGATAGCAGGAATAGATTTACAGGACTATAGTGCACAGTATACCTGCATTCATACATTTGATTATAAATGTGATAATACATAGAATTAATAAAAGTAATAGTGTATTGAATATGCTGCATTTGAACCCACGACTATGTGTATAGCAGTCCTACACTTACACCTGTTGCCACAAGAAGGTTGAGGAAACAGTTGTCTGTGTTTCACTTCATTGCTGTGAACTGCAATGTCATAGCAGACACTCTGTACTAAAACCCAGTACCATTTGTACCCCAGGCTGGGTTTTCACAATGGCCAGGGGCATTAATTGCAAGTATTTGGTTTATATTTTTGGCTGTGTGCTTCTTAGGTGGTCTTTTTATTCCTGTTGCTGCAATGCCATGCTTTATGCAAACCAGATAAGCACAGCCAAACCTGAAATTTATTTACTCTCCAGTTCCTCTGTTTGGTCTATGCAGCGCATTAGAAAAAATTGGAATTAAAAGCAAGAAAAAAAAGAAAGGGAGACATACATGAAATGACAAAAAGTGATGTATGACATACACAGTAGAAAATTTGAGTACACGTGAGATATTGTTGCATAGTTCGGGATTTGAACTCTCACACTAATGCAGCTTCAGAAAACAGAAGAGATGCCTTATTCCTCTTTACTACACAAACAGCTTTGCAGCAAAGAACTGAAGTAATTCTTCACACAACCAGCTGTAACATAATGTACACTGCTATCAAGCCATCAGCTGTTATTTGTTCATTTAATTATCTTTATTATATTTGGACATAGTTCACTTAGTGATCACACATCCGGTTATGATTATGCTTGCAAATATACAACTCTGTCTTACATTTCTGTGTTTCTTGGCAATTCATCACTTACCTGATGAGTAAGTTGAGATATGCAGTGTGTAAGCCATTCCATATAATTGGCCTTAAAATGTGTAACAATATTAATTGGGGGTAATATGATATACAGTTCCCAACAACTGAAGGCCAGGTTGGATGTCACAAACAAGCATATACTCTTCTTTTAGGGGGAGCATAGGTGAGTTACTGTTATGGCACAATCAAGAGTACGCTGCTCTTTTTAGGGAGGACAAACCTCAGCTACTGTTATGACACAAACACACATAGCCTATTCTTTTAGGTGGGAGCAAAGGTGAGTTACTTCTATAGCACAAACAAGGATATGATGCTCTTGTTACTCTCCTTGTTCTGCATCCTGCCTGTTGTTTGATCTTGGGAAGGGTTCTGAAGTCAGAAACTGCAATGTGTATAATTACTTTCTAACTTCTCTCTTTAATAATTTACCAGTACAATGGTATGGTGCTAAACTGAGGGCATGCAGTGATCATCAGTCCTTTTGAGAGGTATGACTGTGTGAATAATTGATGCCTGAGGCATACTACTTACTAATGGACACATTTAAGTAAAATAAGTCTCTGCTGTCACATGTTAAGGTACTTTCTGTACAAATCCACCACTATTTACTTGATTACTGTAACAAGTTAAGAAATACAAGGATATGCCACAATAATATTATTAAAGAATACATTCTAAGTTCAGGACTTACCTTGAAAATACAGCAGCTGACATGGTTTTAGTTTAGGGCTGACTCTGTCTGATGCAGACAGTACATAGTCAATACATAGGGAGGTAAAGGTTGTCTGAGTTTCCTGGCATCAATTTTACTATATAAATAAATAAATATATATATATATATATATATATATATATATATATATATATATATATATATATATATATGTATATATACATATATATATATATATATATATATATATATATATATATATATATATATATATATATATATATATATATATCTGTGTGTGTGTGTGTGTGTGTGCGTGTGTGAGTAGGAGAAAGGTATTAGGCACCTAGGTGGTCAGTGAATGTCCTATGTGTTGTCCTTAGCCAAAGCAAGGGCATACTGATCACACCTACGTCTGCCTCCAGCCACGCCATCTGGTGGTTCCTCTTCCGAGTCCTCCTTTGACTGTGGCTGTGGTGATCTAGGTGTTGGTGGGGGGGTTGTATGTCCCTTCCCCTTGCTGATCCTGCTGCAGCTGTTTTGCACAGGATCGGATTGTGTAGCTTTTTACATACTGTGAAGATTTGTGTACATGAGTGGGGATTATATTGTGGAGCTCAACCAGATGTGTCTAGGCACCAGAACTTTGACCTCAGCAGCCCAAACACATGCTCTAGGATCTTTATGGTTTGAGCATGTGCCTCATGATGGCATTCTTCAGTGGCTGTGTGTGCATATCTGATGGGTGTCATCAGCCACAGTTCCAGTGCATAGCCAGCATCCCCCAGTAAATGGTCCAGTGGAATGACCCACCTAGCAAACATCTGGTACAGCTGTAATGTGCCAGATATGGGAGTCATGATAACTACCAGGGTTGCCAGCACACACATTCAAGATAATTCCCTGGGCATTACATATGACTTAGCAGTGGATGGAGTGGTATCCTTTGCAGTTAATGTAGATTCTACCGTGCTCACCAGGTCGTGCCTTAATGTGTACATGAGTGCATTGTATGGCACCCATTAATTCATGGTAGTGTGCTACATGATAGAACTGCTGCATATTGCTGACCCTATCTTCAGAACTACAGGGAAAACATGTGCTCACTGGCATGTATGAGCATAGCATCCAGGAACTGGTGGAGGATCCTGCATGCTGATGCCTGTGATACACCCGCGTTTATATCACACTATCAAAAGATGAAAATAGCGAATGCTATTTCATCGAACCTAAAATATCTAAACCACATAATATCAAACATTCAGAACAGCGAATTTTTCCCAAGGAAAAAATTTGCTATTCCGAAACACATACACACAACACAAGCACACCTAAAAAACATCAATCCAGACACATACACTTAAAATCCTACAACTAACACTACACTAAACTATACATACACTACTATCTATCCACTTACCTTAACCCAAACCCTAACCCTAAGGTCTGATACTATTGCACACTCACCTAACCCGTGCCCTAACTCACTTAACCCGCCCATAACCCTAACTCACCTAACCCGTGCCCTAACCATAACTCACCTAACCCATGCCCTAACCCTAACATCCACACAATCGCACACTTACCTGAACCCGACCCGTAACTTTCCACCACAGCGCTGAAAATAGAGAAGCCACAGAACCGGCCAACCAAATTCTTTCCCTAGGAAAGAATTTGGTGTTCTGCAGCTTCGCTATTTTTAGCGCTTGCTGAAAATGGGTCGATATTAGAACATTCAAAGTTTTAAAACTTCGATGTTCTGATATAGACCCTGATACACCCATCATGTCCCTAGTTGCTCTTTGAAATGTCCCTGTAGCTAATATTCTAAGGGCTATACATACCTTACTTTCCACCAGGATGGGCTCCCTTAAGTTGGTTCTGGCTCTGCGTTGAGGGTGGCAGAGGTCATAGAGTTCTTATAGTGTGTCCCTGTCCACCCTGTAGGAGTCTACAATCTCCAGGTCATGTAGCATCTGAAAAGTTATCCTGGGCCGAAAAACTCTTCTCTGTCTCAGTCTAGGCCTATTGGCACTAGTAACAGCACCACTGGCTTCAAGATCTAGCACATACAGATGGATCAAAGCAGCAACAGTCCCTAGCATTGTGTTCCTGTAGATTTTCCATGTCTCTACTCCAATAGCATTGAAGAATGCAGGAAAAATGAGTATGGAGTCTACATCGATGCTTTATAGCTTGTTGAATAGCTCCACTGTGCTGGTTTGGTTCATTAACATGCAATTAATCTGCTTATGTTGTAATTAACACCTATTAAACACCTGGTGCTTTTATATTAGTGCACTATGTGCACCTCAGCGTAAATGAGGTAGGTGCAGGCAAAATTGGTATTACTTTCTTGCATTCCCATGATATTGTGCAAACATGGAGCAGACAAAGTGAATGAAAGGTTGCACACCTTGTACTAGAACTCAGAACTATATATAATCCAACACTACACATACACGTGCTGCCACAGGAATAGTTAAATGACAAGCACAGGGAAACCTGCCATTCATTCCTCCATTTTCCATGAATGGACTAAGCACCATATCACACAAACAATGACCAAAATAATAAAAAAAGTACTTAAAGCAGATAGAGACGATACATTTTGTCATGAAATGAAGAGGAGGCTGCATCTTAGTGAAAGAAAAGTTGTGAATTGTGCAGTGCTTACATGCATTTTCACCCTTCACAAACCTACATGTATACCTATGTAAGTCTAACCTAACATTCCCCCAATGTCATCATTCACTGTTGCCATCCATTGTAAACAAACACTGAGGCAGTGCCAGCATGATGTGAACATCCCTACATCATTCCAGTTTATTGGGATTCAGCAATCCTAATGAATTAAAACATCATTTGCATCTTCACCTTGCTGACAGTCCTGAATCTACATGGCTGGCAACAGTGTAGCCAGGGAAACTGAAGTGGAGCTGAATGCTGAACACACAAAGGAGGGCAATACTTTGCAGTATATCTGCACAGAAGAGTACTTTTTTATGAGAAACTATGCCTATATTTCATCAGCTTATATGCCACTATGAATAGTCTGTTTCATGAGGTTTACAATTTTAGCTGTCCACATTAGTTACAAGTGTATTCTTCATTTGGGGGTGGGGGAACAAAGCTGCATTTATGTCATGGCACTTAAAAAGGATATGTTGTAATTGTTACTCACCCTTTGTTGAACTAGAATTATGTGTTTGCTGTCACATGTTAAGGTCAGTTCTGTACAAATCTAACAATGTTTGCTTACTCTTCTGTCCATGTAGACTCCTTCCTGTGGTTGTATTCAAAATGTTTTCGAATACATGGGAACACCAGAACAGCATCTACATACTTGTCTTAGAGCTTGTTGAATTGCTCTACCATGCTGGTTTGCTTGATTAGCATACAATTCAGCTGCTTATTCTGCAATTAGCATGACACAGTATTTACCTTGTTTGCGTGTAAGTATGCACCACTACACAAAGTTTACTGAATCTAAAAATATTCTCACCCATGTGTACATATCTCACCGTGATGCACATACAGTGAAAAATGACTGTTTAGGCTTTATTGAATCCCCCCTTGTCTTTAACAGGCCATCAAATTAAACATGATGATTGATGAAAAGATTTCGAATATAAAGAAAGATCACAAAACTATTATTAAAGTATAATAGTATTACACATATAAGTGTGTGTTGAGCATTTTGCAAAAGTGAAAAATCAGTTACCCAATTATCCAGAAAATAAGTGCAGTTGCTTTATAGGATAGCGTTGCATAATATGACAGCAATAGAGCACTGAAATAGCTATAGAAAAAGTGATGAGCTAAGACCGTATAACAACAAATTAAATATTGAGGGATGTTTGTTACAATACAAATGACCAGATTATGTAGTATAGCTAAAAATAAAGGTGAATTAAAATGATGTGATGGTTGATAGTTAAATTAAAAAAATACTGTTACCAGTTTGAATGTTCCCCAAAAGTCCAAAACAATTAGGAAGAGTGGATATTATCTATGGCAGTAATCGGCTCTGCTCCAACTCAAGCAGTACATAATAGTTTATTATGACTATGAGTTGCCCAATTTATTTGGACCGTTCTGTTTCCTGCTTATCTTGCTTTTTTCACATCTGCATCATGATGAATTTATTTTGTCTTCTTACAAAGTGCAGTCTAATAAGCCTACCCCAAATTAACATTCTTTTTTAATATCACAATACAGTATACAATATAGCAAATAAATGATAGCAAACTACGAGTCTCTGTTGTAATCAGTTGGGCAGGCAGCACAGAAGATCTCTGTCTGGCAGTTAGTACAGAGCATTAAGGCTATAGACAAATAACGTGCTACTTCATCTGGTAGTTTTTTTTCCTTCAGCCTTCATTTGTCCACAGTGTGATATTGAGGAAGTCACTTAACCAGATAATGCTCTGGGGTAATTGTGATATTGGACTGGGCTCCTTAGTGGTCTACTGGACCGCATGCGTAGTAACTAATAACTAACCTACACAGCTCTCCAGATATTGCCATTTAACTTCAGTGACAAATCAAGATGTGTCCAAACATTACTACTAAGCTTTCCTATTATGTTTGCTAGTTAAGAGGCAATAAGAACTGTTGCCTCATACAGCTTGATTAACCATTTTGGCTCTTTACTAGATTGTATACTTTGCAGGGCCTCCCTGCACACCTATCTTGTATCTGTGTGGAGTCATACCTAGTAATCTTGTTTTGTATACATCATAAAGATGTGAAGCAGGTGAGCTGGTGATTGTATACCTTCTCCAGTAGGTGTGTGTGTGTGTGTGTGTGTGTGTGTGTGTGTGTGTGTGTGTGTGTGTGTGTGTGTGTGTTTAAGCATGAGCATGCCCTCTCGCGAGTGTGTGTGTGTCTATGTGTGTGTGAGCATGTGTGTGTGTGTGTGTGTGTGTGTGTGTGTGTGTGTGTGTGTTTGCGTATGACTGGTGGCACCATATCTGGGATTACTTTCTGTCCTTTGCACATATTAAGAGCCAGAATATTTGACTGACATTCTCACATGGCTCTGTATTGTATCAAGTGGGTAATTAAAAACTGAACAAATTAATGTTACCGTTTAACCACATTGATAATGCTGACTGATGATATATTAATTTCTGCAGTCACTTGACCAATATTTTTAACTCCAGCCTCATATCTGGCAACCAGCAAGGACACAACATGCTCATATCTCTTTTTTCTTTTCTTTTCCCATCACTGTACCTACAGCCATTTGCAGAGTGTGCACCATCCACATAACAATGTTCTGTAGCCTTAACCCTTTCTGGGAAGCTAACATGCATGCCTGCAGATATTAGGACCTGCTATGCCTTCTGAGAGTGTTATTCTCACACGTTCCAAAAATGCTGTCATATATCCTGGGCCAATACTATGCATACAGTAGATTTTGGCATTGCCGTAAAATGCTCTTCTTCTCTCCCTCCAGGAAGGCAAGCCAATGTTGTCTCTGCATTCGTATTTTATTGCCTTATCCAAAACTTGGGTCACATGTCAGTTCTGGGTCATGTGAGTTACAGTTATAGCTGTTTCTTTCTGCAGCACAGATATAGCATATTAAGCACTATTTAAATAAAGGAACCAGAATCTACACCTAAAGGTGTCTTATTTCAATGGAATTATTAGGGAAGTATATACTATGAATAGCAGAGAAGTGGAATTAGTATATATAGTATAGTAAATTAGTATAAGTTGGTATGACTTATTGGACACTGTCCTGATTAGTTGCGGCTAAAATAAAAACTTGTTTGTAGAATATGGCAGAAATTACAGATCTGTTATAGAACTGTTTAAAATAGAAACATATGTCCATGACACCTGTAAAAAATTACATGCTGGCACCTTATGTGACAGATAAATTGCAGTTAGAAGTTCACAGTATTAAAAGTAAGAATTTATTACACTTAATGATCACAGACTGATTAAAGCCATCATTCACCTGACCTTTGGCTACTTTTGTCACATTAATACTGTAAGTGGAAGATGACCTTTCTGACCTCAGAAGAGAAATTGAATTCTCTTTTATTAGCACATAGTATGCCACATGAATGTTAGAGAAGTGCAGGAAAATTACTGTAACATATGAGCAACTGAGATTTTTGCTTCATTCAGAATGACTGTTTCCCTATCTTGATTGCTTAAAGATAAGCAACTATTTTATTATTATTTGTATGCAAAGAATACCTAATTTTAATGCACCTAAATTTAAATAAAGGGGACCATCTTCCCCCAAAAAATGCATGTCCTTTGTAATATAAGACTAATCCATGAGGGAGAGGTCATGCTTTTGAAGGCAATAGTCATAACTGTGCTTAATTAAATACTGGAAATCAATCTACTTTTTTTTCCTATTTATTTTTTAATATGTGATCACTTAGTTTACAGACCCATGAAATACTGATGAGCTATCATGGAACTGTAGGCAGTTTATAAAGAAATATTTTTTTTTATGGAGACAGTTCTAAGCCAATAAATAGCAGAGATAAGTGAAGGCTCCATTTCTTTTTTTATCTGTTTTTAAGTTAATTTTAACTGTATGAACCTGTTTTAGCCATGTTCTTTAAGTTTAAATTAATAACAGTAAATAGCAGCACTGCATTTTGCCATTTAAGTGCCCTATGTGTTTATTTATCCTTTATTTAAATGTTGTCTTGAACCCTTGTTTCATTTATATTAGGGAAGTGAGCTCAGTCTAGATCAGGAGTTTGGACTGTGTTATGGCAGTTCCAGGCCATTCAGCAAAAAAAGTGTCTGAATTTTTTTACCACTCTCCAAACCTGTTATTAGTAGGCAACTGTTGGTATTTACCCCTGTTTTTTTTGTGTGTGTTTCAGTGCAAGTCAGGTTAGTTCAGGAGTTGTGATTGATGTAAAACAATTCCAGACCATTCAGCAACAGAGATAAGTGTCTAAGGAGGCTCTCTATTGAAATGTCAGCAATGGAAATGTCAAGTGCCAAAACCCCACCAAAAAAAACAAAAATCCAAAGAAGAGAAAATGTTGAAAATCACTCTTCACCTTAAAACTTCTTTTTGCATGGATGGGCAAGCCTCCCCCCACCCCACATGTGGTGAACTATTGCATTACAATGGCCCTAAGAATACTACATCCTGAATAATATGCTTTTGTAGTGACATATACTGAGGCTGTAAAACAATCTCTCCTAAAGCCTGCTAGAGATAAGAAGATTATACCTCAGCAAAAACAAGGCCACTTATCTTCTTCAAGCATATCTCCCATAATGTATCACCCTGATCAAACATTTTCCAAATCTATCACTAAGAACTCTACATCCTGAATAATATCTTTTTCCCATGGCAATGGTACTTGGGGAAGTGAAGTACTTCAGACATGAAATGAGGGATATGCAGAGAGACATGCCAAAAGATTCCATGTATATTATAAACGTAGGTGCGACTTTAGTCCTGAATGCATTCTTTCCTTTAACTTGACTGAGAACTAGATAAAAAAAGAAGATAGCTAACATCAATAATTGTTTTAATAGCTATTGCCTGTCTGGGGGAATCCATTATTTTTCGGCATGAGATGAGATGCTTGAAAGTCCAGCTTTCTTTTCTAAATGATGCTTCACATTTTACAGCTTCCACATATTGATTAAAGCCTTTGCTGCCCTCTGACTAACATATTAGTACCAAAGCAAGAATACATTAAAGTACCTCTCCTCTGTCAAAATACTAATCAATAAATTATCTAATCTTGAGTCAGTACTGAATTTGGAAAACATCTGTCTGTCAAGTTACTGAAACTTGGTTTAAATGCAAAATGAGGTCTCCACCTTTACTATGATTTTGTGCTTTTCATGTCTTCTGACACAATGGCAACTGTGGTAGAGTTTCTAAATTTGTTAAATGACAAATTACCTCCAGGCAAGTACCTAAGGACTGACAAATTGAACTCAATGAACTATAGAATACTTGAGTTAGAACTAATTACCAACTAATAACTTGGCACAGAACACCTTCTTTGCCCATAATGACCATGTATGAGTCTTCAGTGTGCTAAACGATCTCCCCTTATACAAAAACTCACATATGTTGGGTGGCTTTAAATGCCCTTCAAGTAAACTGGGACCTCCAATTTAGGATATGGACAAAAATACCTAGACTTAATATTTAAAGCTAAAAGCATATGCTATGTTCTCATCCAGGAAAAAATAGGTCATTGTTCCCCTCTACTCGTCACTCATTAGACCCATTATAGAGTACAATGCCCCTTTTGGTATGTACCTCACAAGGCATCTACAACAACTGAAAATGCCACAGAAATACATCACAAAGAGGATTACTGGCCTCAAACAGATGCCCTACACAGACCGTCTCAAAAAACTACAGCTTTACTCTGTCGCATATCGCCTACTCAGAGGCGATCTCTGCCTAACATACAAAGCTATGTCAAACCGAGAGCTTTTGGGCATGCTCCACTTAAAGAAATTCCAATCCCTCCGAGCTACACACTCTAGGGACCTAAACCTTGAACATGCTGGAGGGATAGATTCCTGTTCCAGAGACTTCCCATACTCTGGAACAAACTACCTATCTATATCAAACAAAGCTCCTCATTAGCACTCTTCAAGAAAAATCTTGATGACTGGATGGGAGATAGGAAATTCACCCTGGGGATCACTTCTGCGGCTCTGCTCGACAGTGGCAGAGGAAAATAATTTTCTTGGGTGGTGAAAGCCAAGGTACCTTTTGGCTAGGCTTATATAGGCCCTAGGGCCAATAGCCTAGTACTTACCTATGAACCTATGACTCTAAGAAAATGCAATTGCTATCCCTCAAGTCAGATAACTTAACCTCTTCCTATCCTACTTCCCTCTAAATACCTTACTCTTACTTTTTTTTTCTTTGTGGTTCTTTCAGCATGCCAACTATGATATCCGCTCTGTATATAATGCACATTTACATTGTGTTTTCTTAGGCACACTGTATATAATGTCATGTATCCATTGCCTTTATACCATCAAGCCAACACTAATATTTGGGTCTACATAAGTTTGTCATGAATCAATTGCAGTGAATACTGGATCGTCGAGACTCATTCAGCGAAAATAATTTCAGTGATTCGCTGCATTTACCCAGGCAAGTAAATACTTGCCCTACAGCACAACCTTGCCCTTTTCTCCACTGTAGTGTGATCTTGGAATTGGTATATATAGGTGGGGTGTGTGGGGAGTACAGCCCCCCACATCAAGGGGGTGTGAGGGCGGCAAAGCCCCCCACTTAGGTGGGTTCAAATTGTGTAGCTGTTGGTCCATTGTGCTGTAGGGCAAGTATTTACTTGTCCTCGGTAAAGTTAGTAAATCACTGAAACAATTTTTTCTGAATGAGTATTGACGATCCTGTATTCACTGAAATTGAATTGCAATGAACTTATTTAGACCCGATATTCACTTGGTAAATAATACATGTATATATTGCATTTTGTCATTCACTGTATACATAATGTGATATATATATATATATATATATATATATATATATATATATATATATATATATATATATATATATATATATAGATATATATACTATGTTTGCCATTGGCCTGAGACTGAGAAAGGTCTAATGTGATCAGTGCTCTACTCCATTTAACAAATTCAAATTAAAGTAAAATAAAAATGAATAGAAATTAATAAATAATTAAAAATGCCATTAAACGTCTGATAAATATATGTAATAGGGATCGCTGCATTCTTACAAATATGGCCGCCTCTTGCACTACTTCTCTAATAACAGGGTTAGATTAATGGTTAATTAATGGATTATTGAGCAAATGCATGTGAAGAGAGGTGTAAGACAGGGTTACACTGTGAGTAGCGTATTATTTTCTTTCGTGATGAATGTTGTATCTTGTGCTATGAGTGGTATATTGAGTGAGGGGGCATATAGATTGCAGAATTACTTTGCGATTCCTAATTTTTTTATCATAGACTGATGATGTCATAGTTATTGCAAGAAATGAGAGTTGGATGAAAAAATGAGTTATTATTGAATCATACTTTAACAAAAGTGGGATTACAGTTGAATAATAAGAATAGAAAGGGTTTAGATGATGTAACTAAAATTCAAGATATTTGCTTTTTGGATCTAAAAAATGAGTTACTTGGAATAGTATTTGGTAAACTGGGAGAAGTAAAGAAACAGTGAGAGGCAGTGATAGACAAATAAAAGGAATAAGTGGTTTCTGGAAACATTTTAGTTATCATTTTAAAAGAATGTGTATTTGTATTTGATTAATTCCATTATTTTATGTAGGTTAGGTTAAATATGAAATGTATAAAACTGTGCAAGTGAAAAAGAAACAGAAATAATGCATATGGTGTTGTGTCATATAGGGATCAAGAGTGAATCTGTTAAAAAGGTGGATTTTGCACCTGGTAGAAGATAAAGTAGGGTAGGGATTAATAAATTCTATTGTACATATGGTGACTTCCCATTTATACTGGGTGTTGTGATGTAAGAAAAAAATAACTTTGTTGCAAACATTTTTGAAGTTAAATGTGGGGTATTTTGAGATAAAGTGAAAGTAAAAAAAAGGGAAAAAGTTTATTAATGAAGAAGTTAAGGGACACCAGAAAAAACAGAGATGAATTTGAAAAAAATAGGAAAGAATGGTGTCTTAAGGTGATGTGTTATATTTATTGTATTAATCCTTGGCGAAGATTAGGAAATGAGGTAGCTGAGGTTATAAGGAAAAGAAGGTTGAGATTTTAGTGTATTGAGATGTGTCAGGATTTTTATAGAGACTATCAATTAATACATTAAATGTAAAAAGGAGTATGTTATATTAGGCAATGTATGATAGGATATGTATATGTTGTGATCAAATAGCAACAGCAGTGCATGTATTTTTAAGATGTGAAAGATAAAGAAAGACTGGGAGTGGGTATGTAAAGAAAATATTCTTATACATGTTAGAAAACAAAGAATGTGAGCATGAATATGATTTTGTATGGATATTATGGGAAACAATCTATTTGAATGAGGGAAACAATTGATAAAATAATGGAAATATTTGCTGCATTTTATACCCTGCCTACACAGAGTGCTATAGCACTCATGTTTTAGTTTAAAAATATATATATTTTTTTTAATTATAGCAAACTGCTTGCTACAAATGTATCGAGCAGTTGCTATAGTTTATACCCTGCCTCATTAGTTGCGCTAGGTTGGAGTGAGAGGGGAAACTGCCCTGGGCATAAAGTGTTTATGGGCTGCAAGCAGCCATCCATCATCCTGATTGCTCTTTAATGCAATAGCTTTGCATTTGAAGGCAAACATGAAAACTGTAGTGTTCCATGGAGTTTGCTACAGTTTAAAAAAAAAAAACTTTGTTTAACCAAAACCTGGGCACTGTAGTGCTACATCAATACAGGTAGCTATGGGTCTAGCAAGCATCAGAATATGATGAATTGTATAGTAATAGGAGAGTCGAACTAAAGCATTTATGAAAATGCATTGCAATTTAGTTAGCATGAATATGTAAACTGCAGAGTAAATATGGATTACTATGTGGGAAAGATAAAAAATTTTCTTAATGTATTGGGTAGAGTATGTCTATTTGCCTATTTTGTAATTGGAGAACAATAATGCAATGTGACATAAAACAAATCTATAATGTACCAGTGATCAAGGGGGTCCTCAGGATTATTTCGGGGGGGGGGGTGCAAAGCAGAGGCCAGAACTCCAGGGTATAGCTGTTTACAGGTGGACAACCAAGAGCACTAAATACCATGGTTACCTGCAAAGTATCCATATCTTACATACCATTGCTCATTTCTTGGCTAAGCTAGTATACGGTTGGCAGCAACATCAAAGCCTTCCATAAGGCATCTCTTGCAGGTCCTTCTTTAATTTTTGGCTGCTTGCAACTTTAAGTAACAATGTCTACATTGGACAAGGTGCGCATGCTGCCTTAGCAATTATGCAAACATGTGGGGCGTTGTAAATGATAGCAAAGCCATTCAAAGTAACACAAGAAATATTAATTAAAAATGCATTTAATAAATCAGTTACAATTGCATTGTGGATGTCTTGGTGCAAATATTGATTCCTTCATCTCAGTGTAAGCCATGACCACAATGAAATACAAAGAATTGTAATGCTATGGTAGGTTGTGAGACGGGTAACTTCATGGTTGATTTTCTGCCTGAAGTAAATTCTGGCTCTAAATGTGGCTGATATTGTGGGTAGTATGAATGGAGTGTAAACAGTTGAACATACTTCTTGTCATATCTGCAAATGTTAGTGTCAAAGGAAAAATATACTTTAAAAATGATCAAAACACGGTAGGTTCAGGTTAAGGCTCTTTAATCTTGCAGCAAGGAGACAAAAACGTGCTAATACAGAGTTTGTCTAACTAGAATCAGGAAATGCAGGTATTTTTATACATTTTCTAATAAGACATTGCCTACCAAGCAGACGTAGTGAATCACAAGTTTTGTCATCATCATTTTGTAGTGATTGTTTTTACAATATTCTGCTGGTACTATCAATTTTTGTGAGAAACTTCCTAAGAGAAACAACGTGGCCTTGGCTACCACCGATTAGATATATGCAATGTTACCATTCAAGGTACTATGGCTAATTCGAGCACAAAGCAAGTATAGATTGCAGTTCATTTTTCTAACAATCCTTTTGTCTATGTTATCTCTAACTTCTGTAACTGTGCATGTTCTCATACTTTGAACAGAGCTGATTGTTTAAAATCATTACATTACATTACAGAATATAGCATTGTTCATTCATTTCTTCCTGACCTAGCAGATAATCACCTGCTTCTCAAGTACATTTCCAAAAGGCATAAACATGAATATTGCTGTGCTAGCAATTACTAGGTCAGAGGGCATCTTGCAAGTTTCAGAAAGCACACTGCAGTTTCAAAAAGCATCTTTTCAGTCTCATATGAAACTCAACTGTATATAAAACAGTGCATATAAAATAGAATAAAAAACATGTTAACTTATTTAGTTTCTAATTAGCGTTAAGCACACACATTAATACATATTTTTCTGACAGTTAGATACAGTGGAAGTGTGCCCTGTGTGTCTGTGGTTGGGGCGCAGAGCTGGATCATGGTCAAATGGGTCCCAAGACACAGGCCTCTCCCCTGCAGACATTCCAGTGTCACATTACTTAGCTATTTCTCCTCAGTAACCATAAATGCTATAATGTGCATACTGTTTTCTGCTTTATGTCTACTGTGATTATAATTTAATTTAAAACTTTTATTTTAAAATTTATAGCACAAACACTGATAGACATTTGCTAAACAAGCAATACAATTGCACAATGAAAATACACTAAGCATTAAAACTTCTCTGCCCTTGAAACTCACCTTCATTGAAACAGCATTGAAACCCACATTCAAAGAAAATGCATCTGGTCAGTGGTAGATAAAGTTTACCTTTGGGCTGTTTTCAAATCATAGGCCCCTTGCACACATATTTAAGACCATGCAAACATGCTTGTGCTCTATGATTCACCTTTCTGATTGTATTAAATTATAATTATTGTATAATACAGCACCACTTGTTAGAATGTTTTAAATTTGTAGTTTTGAACATTTTTCCAGTAAGGAATGAAACATAATGTATGAACTAACAATGACAAAACTACCCAATTCAGCACATTTCCATTATAAAAGTCTACTCGAACTTCTGTCATTACAATCTACCAGTATCAGTTAATATGCACAGTCTCTGCAGAAGTAAAATTAATCTAAATAATTCCACAATAAAGAAATCTGTAACTAAAGAAGGAGTTGTTGCTAGTAAACAACTTTATATTTCAGTGTTTCATCTAGAAATAAAGTGCCTGCTGCCCTTGAAGATTAAATTGCCTGTGTTACATTAAAAAAAGTGTAAGCTAGCAATAACAGGAAATGGATGACAAACTGATAACAGGTTCATAGTTTCTAGGTATCTCATCCAAAGGAGGACAGAAGCAAGACCGCAGCACCCGACCCCCTTAAAAGTGCAACACAGTATCAGCAATCCATCTATATGCTGTGGGAGTAGAACCCACAGCCTTTTACATCAAAGGCAAGCATACTACCTGTTGTGCTACTAGCAATGCCTTTAAATTCTTTAATACAATAGTGATACCATTTATTAAACAAAAGAGTTACACATTGTAAACAGACTTAGCATGTAAACTTCTCTTACATCCAGCCATAGTTGTCAACCTCTTAACTCCACAATCAGGGACAGATCCAGAAATAATCAGAGACACATTAGCACCATTAACTTGAGAAGTTGACAGAATATGAACATATGAATTACCATACATTTTCTGGCACAAAATAAGTGAATAAATTACAAGAATTACAGTTATAACAGGTAAGCCACTACCTCTTCTTCTTCCAAAATCATCAATTTTAGAAGGGCCAGAGCAACATTTTTAATACTTTTCTTTGAACACTCACTCCAACATTACCTAATTTGTTTAATTCCTGCCTTCCCTTAAATGTCACTCATCCTCATTGGACATTATCCTGGAAGTATTCTACCCACAAATTCTATTTATTTCTACATATTCTGGTTCTTGTCTCTTCTAAAGATCCCCTCTCCTGCTTTTTTATCATTTACATTACTGATCAGTACTTCAATCATAGTGGGTTTAGATTTTGATTTCCATTTTATGGTACCTGCTGGAGTCCGGACAGATCAACTTTTTGAGCCAAAATTAGGGGCATCCAAAAATCTGGGACATATCTCTCAGCTTCTTAGAGCAATAAAGCTGAACAAAGCCATAAATAATGGGGGGGAGGACAAAAGCGGGTCCCATTCATGTTGTCAAAGTTTTACAAGTTTGAACTGCAGCATATGGTCGAAAGCATATGTTCGCACTTGTAAAACTTTGAACTTTTATGGAGATCTCCGTAAGGGAAGCTTTCCCTTTCTTACAATGTAGTGTGATCTCTGAGTTGGTATATTTAGCAGGGGGTGTGGGGGTGTATGGGGGCTTGCCCCCCTGCTTACAACCTTCAGGTAAGTTTTTTTCATTTTTTTATTATGTTTTTGAACTTTTAAAGTTCGAACATATGGTGTCAATCATATGGTGTTCCAACTTTTAAAAGTTCGACAAAGTGATATAGACCTGACAAAAGCCCCCAAAATGCAGACACTTGTTAAATATTGCTCTTACAAACTTAGAACATCTACAGAATACCAGGTTTTGCTTTAACATTCATTTTTTTGAAGAGTATGAAGACTGAAACTCAAATATCTGTTATTATTTTATGACTTCAACCCTCAATGACTTTCCAAAAAACACAATTTTATGAGAAACAGACCAAAAATATGAAGCATAAATCTGGACAATCTGTGAAAATCTGTAAAGTTGAGAGGAATGATCAGGAACAGTTTCACGGCATGCATCTAGATGAAATTCTGGCCAATGAATTAAAATGAACTTTGAATAATGAATAGCTCATAACTCTTCCCACTTCCAGGAGGATTGTGGGATACCACTCAGGAACACAACTGTAAGAAAAAGATGCAAAGAATAAACACATATTGAAGACATGAATCTGTAAATTTTAATGAATAATATAAGTCACTTGCTTAGTTTCTGATAAAGGAATATATATTATGTTGGTCATTTTTCTTTAAATTATTAGTGCCATCAGTATGCAGATTATATAGTCTAGTTTCCTCATTTACTCATAGCTCCGAAATCATGTGATGGGGACAGTCGTTTGAGTATGTTTAAAAAATAATATGAAGGAATAAATCAAACCTGAGACTAGGAATGCATCTTCAAAACTAAATATGTTATATGAATGAGTAAATCAAGCCACACAAAATAAGTGCAGTTAACATCTTTGTATGCATATGCGCACAGACACACACACACACACACACACACACACACACACACACACACACACACACACACACACAGTGTCAGTATGCCAATGTTGCCTTACTCCATACAGATAATATAAAGGTGAACATATTTTCAGTTATCACCATGACTCACAACTGTAATCTGCTGACCATAAAATAATCACAGCAAAGAGTCTGAAAGAGGAACACTTCTTTTTCAAAATGGATAATCTTCAGACAGTATATGTCTTACAGTAATGACTCTTTATACAGCTCTGCATTACCAGTTTAGTAATGTATATATCCGTAAAATATTCTAGTTTACAAAATTTGTAAATCTACAAGTAGCAAAGCTTAAACTTGACAGCAAATACTATGCTTAAACCATAGCAGTTGAGAAGTATGGAAGGATTAGATGAAACAAGAAATGTGGATATCATATTTATCAAAATATCCCTGATTTTGATACATACTTTTCCCCTGCCCCTCATATTTTTTTTCATACAATTTCTATCATGTCTGCTATGTCTCTTACATGTTTTCTTTTAATTTTCTGGTTATCATTGAGAATAACAGTCTGTCAATAATGATAAGCTTTCTTTAAAATATGCATGTTTGGTGCTGCGGTAGCGTTGTCGCCTCACAACAAGACATTGTCACGTTCGATTCTCAGCTAGAGCGTCTTCTGTGTGGAGGCATGCGTGAATGGGCATGCCTTTGTTGAAGGTTGTGCGTCAGGGATGGTAACTCGACATGTAAAAATCCACTACCAAACATTAGCGGACCAGAGTTCCGCTGTGGCGACACCTAACCGGGATAAGCCAAAAGACACAACAACAACATTTAAGAAATAATGTGCCTGATTGTGGGCCCTTGTCTCAAAATCATGAGCAAAAAAGTTGGGAGCTATAACAAACATATTGTTATACTATAACTGTACACTGCCACAAGTTTTTCTTATAAGTTAACACCTTGGGTATGCAACAAATCTACAACTACAACAGAACTGCATGAAGATTCTTTATAAAACATAAACTTGTGAACATCTTCTCTCTATGCAGCAGTATGAAGACAGCAGCCCAGAGTTTCACTTTTAGGTTCCTAGGATAAAGGTTTTCAAAGTTCTACATTGCCTTTCAACTGCAAATTAAAAGATCAGAGCTGCACCTTAAAACAGACTAAGGAAAGACTACAAGAACTACATAAGAAAATGGCAACACACCCAAGAAAAAGACAGCACTTAAATCTCTGCAGTTCCAAATAATTTAAGACAGTCATTTTCATCCTTCCAATATACATCGTACGAACTACACCAGTTAGTGGGGTTGGGCGATAAAGATGGCTGGTTATGTGGAAGCAGCAACACAAGAATGGAAAGTTTTCTCATATTTAAAATTCTGTGAGTGGGAGGAAAGTAGAACAGGATGTCTGTGCGGCAAAGCACGCACAGACGTGATGTGACAGGTGTGTGCAACCAGACCGTTCTTAAAGGCGTATGCCCTTAAAAACACAAACACTATTTACTTTATTTTTTTTTTTGTACATTAAAAAGTTAATGTGATAGTCCCTCGGCAAGTGAAGTCAAAATCCAGTTGTATCTGCCTGCGAGCTCCTTTGCCTGTGATGCATTTATCAAGGATGATGCCCTCATAAGGAGATATATGCATACTTCAATGTTGTGCATCTTAACACTGCGATGTAATGTATATGGTATGAAAATGCAGAAAAGTGATCATTTTTTTCAGCTGAAAAACTTGAGTGAAGATAACTGGTACTGGATGTATAATGTGTACAGTGATATGTTTATAGTTTTCTGTATTGTGATTTTTCAAGATTTCAGGAACATGGTGGATTTATTGCTGCCTAAATCCTCCACATCTTCTGACAATTCTAACAGCTATGGTTGCCTACATCTAGCTAATTGTCACAGCGCTAATCAATGGTTTCCTCAGCCATACCTGTGATACTGGATTGCCTGTTTTCTTCTATTTGGGGAATTCGCTGCTCCACAACTGATCAAACATCCCTTAGTTAAATCAAGTCTGAATAAATCGCCCATTACCACTTTGACCTCCTGCACAAAATGATGCTGCTATATAACATTCTTTCTACTAGACTGCATACTTTTATAACCAAAGATGTTACATGACAGAGTTTTTTTTTGGATCATCCATGCTATATGGATATGATACACACACATTTCTGTATCTGGAAATAAGTCTACCTCCAACTTATTCAGTCTTCTATAAGCATTAGTTTTCTTAAATCCAACAGTTGTTATCCTCTCAATTTTTAACAAAAGCACTTACAGGGAAAAAATGTATTAATTATGTCCTTGTATTGGTATTTTTCATATTGATACAAGGTCTTGCAGATCTTAAATTTTAGTTTGTCATTTCTCTCAATAAAACACACTTAAACCACGTTTATAATTTATATTACATCTTGTTAAATGAAAATTAATTTTTAAAATGCACTTACAAACGCACTACCAAACATAAAGGTTACAAAATCTATATAAATCTTGAATAAAATATCCTTATGTTAGTCATATGGTCATATGTATGTATTAACTGTTTATAATACATTACTTTAAGTTGAACATATAGAAAACATCAGTTACAATCAGGGATTTCTTATTTTCGATATTGCCCCTATAGATATGTTGCCATTTAAACCTGGAGGATTGGTGGTGACGAGTCTTAGCTTCTATGATGTTAATATACAGAAATAATGTATATTAATGTTTTAATTTATGTTTTTTTTTTTTTTTGTCTCTTGTGTCTTTTTCATGTATTCTTTGCAATATTGTTATATTAGCATAGTTTGGAGCTTATCTCCCCGGGCCTCTAAAGAAAATGGACATGCATCCAGTTAGACTAGCCCGGTCAACAAATGTAAAATAAAATAAATAAATAAAATAAATAATTTTAGAAGGTGTAGCCCTGCACTGGTCAGTTTGTATCTAGACATGGACTAATCAAACAAATCCTACTGGAACAAACAGTTCAATAACAACAGCTGTACTCTTGATTCAGAACCAGAGAACATAGCCTCTCAGTGTTGAAAAACAGTTTAATAAATCTGTTGTGTATTGCTTTCATCCATCAAAGCAGACTTCATCAGAACAAACAGAATGAAGAATTGCTCTGATTTATATAGCATTCACAATCTAATCAAAATGCATCGATTTCTATTGAATTCATCATATTACATTACATCTTGTTAAAAGCAAATTCATTTTTAAAATGCACTTACAAACACACTACCAAATAATAAGGTTACAAAATGTATATAAATCTTGAATAAAATTTCCTTATGTTAGTCATATGGTCATATGTATGTATTAACTGTTTATAATACATTACATTAACTAGACCATATAGAATACATCAGTTATAATCAGGGATTTCTCATTTTCGATACTGCCCCTAAAGATATGTTGCCATTTGAACCTGGAGGATTGGTGGTGACCAATCTTAGTTGCCAATATAGTTCACGGTATTCTATTTTAGTTTCCATTGGCCCACTGTTGGGTAATTGGGAGCATCTTCAAGTACAACGCATAGAAAAGTGCTGTTTTCAAATTCCTCAATAAGTTTATACAAGGCATTAATCTCTACCTTGTTTTTGACATCATATTAATGCTCATACACTTACTTTTTAATAGCATTTCCATTTTCTCAACATAAAATGATGAAAAAAAGGAAATTACTTCATGGCTGGGGCTGTCCTGTGTTCAAAAACGTTTAGATCTGTAGAATATAAAGGAACAAGAATAAAAAGACAAAATTACTCATTTGACATGTAGCTCAGGGGATGGGAAATGCTAGGGTATAATTCCACCTTCTAATGTGGATACTTGCCCAGACAATAATTGGACAGAAAAATATTCAGTGTGGGGGCGCAGAGCCACCATACATTTTAGCTGAGAAGGTAAACCAGTTAGGAGCTCAATCATCCGGTATCCAATATAGCTTACACTGGGCAGGAAAAATCTCAGTATATTGTCCCGAGTATTAACCAGGCTTGACTCAGTAGGAAAGCTGCAGACTTCAAAACTCTTAAGGTTTAAAATGAAGCATCACAAACAAAAGCCTTGATAGGAAGAAGACCTCAGTACACAATCTCAGTTAAAGTCTTTTTATTTATAGGTGAAGCAATTAAGCATTGCTTAGTGAATTGAGGAACATAGTTATATACTCTCAATTTATTGAACTGAAAGGTGTATCGAAAGCAGGGATCCAGTCTGTAGCAGATGGGCGGGTCAGGTGAGTTGATCTTTATTGTGTTGTCCGTGTAATAGTGGGCCTGCCTTGTAATGCATTTGGGTGGGTTAAAGTTAGAACAACCAATCAGATTAGTTTTTCATACATCCATATTAGAATAAATTCTCTTGCTTACAAAAAAATCTACTGTGAGTAAAAGCTATTAATGAGTAACCACCTATGAGTATCACTAACATTTGCGGCATTTTCAGGAAAATACCCTTCCTCATTGCTTATTACATTTCAACCAGTTTGAGACAGGTGAGGACAACATTTTTTTTTAAATACACTGTTATATAAATAAATTTAAAATGAATTCAAAATGGCCCAACCGGTTTGTGAAAACTGATTTCTTTAAAGTAGTGCCAAAAAAAAGAGACCAGGCATAAAAGCAGGGCTACATTTCTACAAAGGGTGGCTGTAATGAGCTGGCATGGCAACCTTTTTAGAAAACAGTGGATCCTCCATATGGTTAGTGCTAAGTTAGGTAACTGGGAATGAGTTAGAGGAAGCTAAGGGACTATAGCTGGGAAAGAACCCCTGAGAAAAAAAAATTAACCTCTAGAACCCTCCTTTTTTATTATTTTAAAATACAGTTGTGGAAGTAAAGAGAACATCTGTAGAAGTAAAGAAAAAGGTGGACATTAGCCAGCACGGTGCAAGGATGTGACACAGGAGATCCAAAGACAGTTTTTTTGTCATGATGGAAGCCCACATTAGTTTTTAGACCAGCCAGGACATACCAATTCTTGGAATACCATTTGCCTTCTAAAATGTACATTGACCATAATTTACCGAGGGAGGGGGAGCCTGTCTAAAGTGGTGAAGCTAAGGAACAAATAACCCTGAGTGCATGATCAACCAATAATGGGAGGCACTACCAAGAGGAATGCAAGTGAAGGAATCACAAGTCATAGCTGTCTTATGTGGTGAGTGGTGGGGTATGAACAATAATCCAAATAAAAAGCACCAGACCACCAGGCTGATAGATAAAATGACAGCTTCTTTAATAAAACAACAGAAACAGGTAAGCGCTTTCAGATAAAACCCTTCATTAGACAATTAACAAAGCATCAAGGTCAGTATTTAAAAAAACAGCAACAACCAATAGAATCTCAATACTAAACTCTCCACCTCTTCATGGCGGGTTTGAGAGGGACAACACCATTCAAGCCAGGAGCCTTGTCAGCCCTTAGCTCAATAATCCATTTGGCTTCATTATATTCAGTCAAATTTACAATGCCACTCCCCCCACCCAATGTTCATCTTCACAACCTGCAACACCATAAAATTAAAAACATGTCCTTCATTGCTTTTAATGTGTTGACATAAGGCATTATGAGCATCTTACAGTTGTTTGGAGAGAAGAACCCATCCTTGCAGCTCATATAACAGCAGTAGGTGCAAGGAAGGTCACTGCAAAGAAATGTCCCCCCACTTGAGGTCTTCTTGTGTCCAGTTCTCTCAAGGTAATCCCGTCTAATCCTTCCTCTCCTCTGGGTTAAGCTGGGTCTTGATGGAAAAATGTGGCTAAAGCTTTTATTGTCCGTAATGATCTTCCATTTGTCGATGATGATATTTTTGATGTCTTGATAATCTAGGGAATAGTTGAGACTCATGCTGAGTTTCCATTTTTTATTGTGGGGATCGGTGTTGTATCTGTGAAAGTCTCTTATCACGGAGAGAGCCCTAAAGGATTCTACATTTTTCTGTTGAATAATGGGTGTTAGGACTTCGTTGAATAGTCTGCTGCTGTACCCCCTGACCAGAACCCCATTTTCTAGGTCGTGAATGTTTCTGTTAAAGTTGTAGAGCTCTTTAGACACTCGGTTGATTCTGAGTCCTTGTGACTTGACCACATTTCATTTCAGCCTGTACAGGTGCATGCCCTGGAAATGGAGTAGAATATTGATCCTGGTTGGCTTATGATAAAGGTCATTGGTGAGTCTCTCACAGCTTGGGGCTTTGCTAATAAGGAGGTCCAAGAATTCCACTTTGTCTGGGCTTTGTTTTGTAGTGAAGCATAGAAAGTCCGTGGACTTCCTGATGTGCTTCAAAAAATCATTGAGAAGGTTTTGGTTGCCATTCCAGACAATAAAATATTGTCAATAAACCTAAAATAACACCCCATATGCTGAAAAAAGGAGGATTTGTACACAAAATCGGTTTTCCATTTGCCAAGGGCAGTATTGGCTAAACTTGGAGCCATAGCCACCCCCATTGCAGTGCCTGTAGTCTGTTTGTAAATGGTGTCATTGAACCTAAAGAAGTTGTTACCCAGCAGGATGGAAAGTAGGCATCCTAGTACCACTGTTTCTCCCAGTAGTTCAGCATAGTCCCTATTATATGTCTCTATGACCAGATCTATACAATATCATTGGGTAGGACCATGTACAAGGCCTGTACATCAATAGTCACAAGGATGGAGTCATTACTAACTGGAATATCCTTAATTTTCTGTAAGAAGTCCATTGAATCCAGGATAAATTAATTATTATTTTCAGCAAGACATTTGGTATTGTAATCCAGGTAAATGGAGATGAGTTCAGTGATAGAATCATCGCTTGCCACAACAGGTCTGTACAGTGGGTCCAGGAAGGTCTTCAGAGGTTTAGGGACCCTGAAAAATTGAGGTATCCTTGGATGGGTAACCATGAGAAAATCCAGGAGCTTTTTCCTTATGAGTCTCTCTTCATGCTTAATTCGGTGACAATGTCTTCATAGGCAGATTTGACCTGGTTTAAATCTGTGGCCATGTAGAATCTGTTGTCTTGCAGGAATTCTTTTATTTTCTTGTTGTAGGATGAAGTACCCATAACTAGAATCCCCTCACAAAACAGTGGTTAATTACTTCACCTATAAATAAAAGGACTTTAAGTGAGAACGTGTACTGAGGTTTTCCTCCTATCAAGACTGTGGTTAGTGATACTTCATTTTAAACCTTAAGAGTTTGGAAGTCTGCAGCTTTCCTACATAGGCAAGCATGGATAACACCCGGGACAATATACTGAAATTTGTTCTGCCCAGTGTAAGCTACACTAGATACCAGGTGATTAACTCCTAACTGGTTTACCCTCTCATCTAAAACTTATGGTGGCTCCATGCCCCCACCTGTATATTTGTCTGTTCTGATTATTGTCTGGGCAAGGATCCACATTAGGAGTTGGAATTTCTCACCACCTGAGCCACAGGACACCCAAGTAATTTTGTCTTTTTATTCAACATAAAATGATGGGCAGATCATACGAGTGATGTAAATAACTCCTCTACTTATACAATGATATGATATTATGATATTTTTTACTGTCCAATATATTACCATTTGGGTCAACTTTTATTTGTTCTCTAATAGCAATATAAGGGCATTGTTTACATGCCATGCATTTATATATCTTTAATGGTAGTCTTCTAGAAATATGTCCCCCATTTTTATTCCTTTAAGGAATTTATTTTAAATTTTGACTCCTTTTAAATACAAATACTGGAGGCTCTGAAAAAAAAAAAACGTGTAACATACTTGGCAATTTTAAAAATATATCCCAGTATTTTAGTACTATTTGTCTTAAAATCTTATTCATATTTTAATACAAAGGATTTACTAAACCTGTTAATACCATCTACTGCAGAACATACACCCTCCTGCACTTTATTTTTATCCATACCCAATAAAGGGGTAAATTTAGTACCCAAGCTGACCTTACACCATCCATACACTGATGGATAAGATCATTCTGATTATCTCTGTGCACAAAAAAAATGCTATTTTCTTCTAAAAAAGCATCATATTCTGATGTCACCTGGGCTGCTCAAACCAATTTCCCTTTCACAATATTTCTTTTTTGGTGTGTGGGATGATTGCTATCATAATGTAGGGATGTGTTAGAAAAATTGTCTTTCCTATATAATTTAGATTTGAAGGTCCTTTTATCTTTGTTTTTCTGTTTAAGTGCACCTAATTAGTGTATCACTGGCTCAGCTATAATACAGGTAAACCTAGAGAAAGTAGTAGTTTGAAGCAATCAATAAAATTTAACAAACCATTACTAGTGTCCACCCATAATACTAAGATGCCATCCAAAAAATCAGTTGTCCTGGTCCATTTCAATAAACACGTAACACCGAATGACATTTGACGACCTTTATTAAACTTCTATAAATATGATTGTTAACCAATAGTTATAATTTCAACCAAAAACGTGACACCAGAGATAATAACATCCATGAAAGAAAACATACAATAGCCATAAGGGCAGCGCAACAGCTCACCCTTGATAAGCAGTGTCCCCTACTTGCTCACTTATCTTTGCACTAACAAGGCAGCATTACCCCACTCACCTTCAGTTTATTGAATTACAACACCATCTAAATAAGCAGCTCAGCTTGATTATTAACTTGTCCACCAGAGCAACCATTCCGTTTCCTTCCAAACTTATTAAATTGCACATCCATCACCAGAGGGGGAACAGAAGAGGGAAAGTCTGCCCCTCTTCTCCACCCACCAGCCTGAGCAGGCTGTTCCCCCTCTTCACCAAAGTTTCCATCCTAAGGCCAAACATCATTCTGTGCACCCATTTTCTAAACTCCAGCTAAATCATTAAGACCAGCCCTCATCTGCAAAGAAATACAACAAACCATACCTTTCTTAAGCCTCCCTCATAGACACAGTACCCAAAACCTGAACTATCCCCTAAAACACCCGCATACCTGCAAATACCCAAAAACCCCGCTATCCCAAATGAGTGTAAATTCAACTGTGTCTCAATGAACCAGAATAAATTAATAATATGTACCACACCAGATCAACCACAGCAAAAAATCTCATTACCTTTCACCTCAGTTCCCTTCAAGGCTTTGCTCACTCTGCTAACTGCCCTCTACATCCTCATTGCATACCACTCTGATGACCAAAACATCTCTTGTGACTGGTGTATTCAGAATGGCAGGAAACAGCCACCCGACAAATCTATCCCCTTCCAAATCCACTTCTTTCAAGCCCCGACTGCTTACATCTGCAAAAGAAAGAACACCATAAATTCATGACACTCACCCATCAAACTTTCTTAAAGGCATTAAACCATGTCAAAAAATGCCCTTATTCTTTGAACTGCCCCCCATTACATTGCCCTAGCTCCATTATCTCACTCAACCCCACCTTACCTGCATAAAATCCTTTCACAGCCAAAGCAATAAACATACAAATGCATCAGTGACCTTCAATAAGCACCAAAAGTAAAATGATACCAACTTAAGATGTTGCAACTAAGCACTGTAAAAAGATAAGTTAAATATAAATATACCTTACCTGCATCACCAATTGACTGCCATATGCAACAATCTAATAGTCTGCTAAACATTTATGTGACCAAGACTGCAAAAATATCCCCACAGATCACTGCAGAAAATGTTAAGAGCTGTCTAGCTCACAGTTGCTACATATAGCAGAAGAAAACAAAAAAAATGTACCTGCTCTCTTGCAATTTAATCTACCAATGCAGTCAGTATGACAGCAACTTGTGTAAACAATAATAACCCCAATTCCCCCAACTAAACTGAGTAACATGAAAAATCTATGTAGAAGCAGCCGTCATAACAATGAAGGACCACCGTCTTTCATAATCAACAGAATACATATTGCCCTAACTTAACTCCCTACTACCCCAAATCTGCCTGTTCTCCCATTTCTACAGCATCAATACATACAATCCCACCCCTGTAGTCCAAACTAATGGTTAACAGTACTAAAGTCCCACAGCAACACTGCCACCAAGGACCAATGCATTAACAGTTAATCCTTTCCTACAAAGGGTCTGCTAGCCATCAGCTCCAACCAACCTAAACTAAGCAAATAAGATCCTTCCTTTGAACTCCCTTCCTGCCAACTTGCAATCTGAAAACTTCCCACAATACCTCAATCCCCAAATTTGCTGTTGCCTCCATAAGTACTAGCAAATACCCTGCAACCAATACTATCTATCTGCTCAAACCCCAACCATTAACTGCCACACTTGAACCTACCAGAATGTCCAGCCTATTAAACCTTACACAATGATGCTCAATAAATCCCATGCAAACTGATTAAACTACCTGAAATACAGAACTAAAGAGCTACAAACATTCATAACCACTCCTTGTCCCTAGCTTACTCCAACCATGCTAACTGTCAAAGCATCAAAGTCCCCAGCTGAACCCATCATCCAATCCAATACCCGAAGGACATGAAACCCCACTCCCATGCCCCCAAAACCTGCCCCAAACACCCATTACAATAATTCTATCCTTTATAGCCTCCCAACTCCCCTTGAACACCACCAAACCTGCTTCACCCTGCCTATAAATTAACGTGAGTCACCTTTCAGCACCCTGCTCCAAATCTGACATGTTAAGTTAAATACTTACCGAAGAAGGTTTAGCAATCATCACCTCTCAAGAGTGCTTATACTTCCCATCTTTCAAAGCAACTTCCTTCAGGCCACTGACTGTTGCTCACTCTGCACTCTCCCATCTGTGATCTCAATGGAACATCGACTGGAACAGCCACCATCTCCTTTTGCCCACTTGCTTCCAGTCACCGATTGATGCCCGCTCTGTACTTCCCCACCTGTAAAAGAAAGAAACTTTAAATTCTCAGCACAGAAGTAACCAAAACATCTTAATGACAACCTAAGCGCTGCCAGGGAACTACCCTGTTCATCAACTGCACAGCCACTACACTGACCCCCAGTCCCCCATTCCCAAGACAGGTGCAACCTTGTCACCTTCACCTGTTTGCTTTGTCCTATAACCCAACATGCCCACAGTACTGACAGTTAAGGTGCTTAACACAATAAATGAAATACCTTAACAACATAACCAAACCAAACCTCATGTGTACCGCATCCTGAGGAACATTGGTCTATGGTCATAACAGTTCATGTTCAACTGAATCATTATTTCATTAAAAGTCCTGTTCTATAAATAAAGCTATCACCTGCTAACTGCCCTATGAGCATCATAGTTATGGTTGTTAGAGTTCCACCTATTGCCACTTGCTCCACAAAGAAGCAATGCTCCACAAAATTTCCAACTCCTGTCTATCCTTTCTTTTAATATGATTGAATCCACTACCACCATCCTAAACTAAGCTTCCTTTACCTCACTTTTTTCTTCAATTAAATATATAGTCATACAGGTGAGTAGCATACTTTAACCCTTCTGTGACCCTCCTAGCAGACGTTGCTAATAAGCCCTTAGCATTGTGTGTTCTAGCTCATGCCCCACTTGCGCCATGCTATGATGTCTGATATTCTTCCTTTGGATATGAAAGGTTAACAGTTATGCAACCAGAAAAATAATTGTTCACCAAAACTCTTCCCCCTCACCTACAGTAGCTACCATACATCTCCCCCTTCTACCCACACTTCTGAACATCTTAAGGCCAGAATGCCAACAAAATCAGTGTTAGTACCTTAAATATTTAACAAGTGAGTGTAAATCACTTCCTTTGTATATCTCTTACAAAACCATTCCACTGCCATATTTACTATACTGCTCACCAGAATCCCCAGTCTGGCTTCCCGCTCCTTCACTATCTCCTTGTATTTATTATTATTATTATTATCTCAAGCCCAGCATGCACAGCTTGGTTGTGCTTCTCTACTATCCCCCACCCCTTGCCACCAAAACTCCTACAAATTTAAAATGCTGGTAAAATCATTAGCTTGGACTGGCCTGCCTTCCCCCAATGGATCCAAATCCTATTCACTTAATTGTGTACCATTATCCAAATGTACTAGTTCTTTAATTTCTCAAGTGCAGCACCTTACTTTCAAAACAATATGATTTTTTTGGAGGAGTACTCAACCGCTAACCAAACATTCAGCAAAGCAGGTCTTAGCTGTGTCCATTAATTAAGAATGCGCACACCTGTCCCCACTTTGTTTCAAGACTAACAACATACTGTCATCCCAAGACACTCCTGGTGTTTTCAACCAGACACAGAGAGTGCACAGTACTCTTGTTTGCCATTGAGCAGACCAAAACTCCACATCTTATGAAGAAATGACATCACAAAGAAAACAGCAGTTATACATATTGCTCTGGTGCTAAGTAAACATGGTCTAGAAATGGCATGCTCCAATCGCAAAGTTGTGTCTTGTTGTGCCTTTTGGCTTTTCCTGGTTAGGGATCGCCACAGCAGAACTCCGGTCCGCTAATGATTGGCAGTAGATTTTTACGTGCTGAGTTACCAGCCCTGACGCACAACCTTCAACGAAGGTATACCCATTCACGCATGTCTCCACAGAGAAGACGCTCTAGCTGAGAATCGAACAGAACAACGTCTTACTGTGAGGCAACAACACTACCGCAGCACCACCACTGCAGAGTTGCTCCAATCGCAAAGTAACCTCTCCTAATGCAGTCTCTGCTTGGCATCTGCATCTCCACAAATACATACCGTAGACCACTAGTACAAATCAACATTGAAAACCTTGCACATGTAAACAGCTGGAAGGCCAAAATTAGAGACAGATTTTAAAATATTGCTAAACTCCGAAAGATCTGAATACCCAAACTCAAATGCATGATGCCACCCAGTGACTTCAACCCTCAGATCATCCCAGTAATTTGCTAGAGAGCTGCCAATTTTCATGAGCAGCAAACCACTGGAGTAAGTAGAGACCTAAAATAAAATGCATGACTCTTTCCAGTGGATAATGTTTTATTATGACTCATTCAAGAGAAAACTTGCTGTACTTTTACAAAATATACTTTTTTAAAATTGCAACCCACCTTTTACATTTCAGAACTTCAAAAGACAGTCCTTGTTACTCTGTTTAACCCAATAAACAACCTCAAAGATAAGTACATGTATAACTTCTACTACCTGGCTCCAGGACCAAAAACAAAACACAGGACAGTAGTTACAACCTCCAAACGTTCAAGCTCACCTCCATCAACAACGACTCCCATCACCACCACACCTGCGCAGACCACCCACCATCTCAGGAACCCAAAGCCTGCAAAAACATCATTGTGGATCTCTCCACAAACCTGCTGCCAAAACCGCAACATCTGAACCCATGTAAGTCCGAAACATTACGGAATGATTCTGTTCACAAAACCATACTGAAATGAACATAACCCACTGCCCATTATGCCCTAACTTCATGGAAATTCTGTGAACATCTGTACTTAACTGGTAAACACTCTACCAACCTCACCATGCTTGCTCAAAACCATAATGAAAACCAGCATGAAAACTCCACCAACGAGCCGCTAGCAAGGAAAATATTGCTGATGAGGAACCTCACCACACGGCCAAATACATACCAACAGATTTTAAATATTGCTTTCCTAAACTTCAGCATTGCTGGAACCACAGAAATTGCCTTAACATGCATTTCTGAATGGTATAAAGCCTGAAACAAAATGCATGTAATTATTTAGTGACAGGCACATGCTCAGCTGACAAAAGAACGCCTCACCTCACCATACCACTACCACCAACTTTATAATACATTTGTACAGTTGAGAGGAAACAGCCTTAAACATGGCCCAAATAACCCTAAACCCCAGGACCAAACCATCACTCAGATTGCCCCATAGCCATGAAAACATTGTCTCGTAAAGCAGTTGGACCAGTTAAAAACTGCCAAATTACCAGAAAACTACCCAGCACAGGTATCCTTCCTAATAGGGGCTTCATGACCCACTAAACCACCTGTAATGTAAACTCCGCTCCTTTTCTGGGTTTTTTTTTTTTTTTTTTTTTTTTTTATGATACAGCACAGTCAAGATCAACTCACCTATCTGAACCTTGATTCCACTGCTTCCTTTAATAGGAAGGCATGGTTCTCACCCAACTGAGCTGGAAATCCACCCCTGCAGTGACATAACCGTGAACTGCACCAACCTGCCACCACCTTGGTATATGTAACCAAATTAAACCTGCCAACCATGCTCCCCACGTGCATCCGCTCATGAGTCTCACTAAATGGGGACCATAACCAATAAGTCAGAACTCCAAACCCTGCTCCTGACTGCAAATAAATAAGTCTATCAGCTCCATCAGGCCAATAAAAGAAATGATTCCCATTAATCACAATTTCATGCCGGACATGAACTCCCATGGCATGGCAGCCCATTTCAGAAAGCTTTCTGCTTCACCCTGCTTCACTAATGACTATCTTTAATATTCAGCTCTGCTGCCCCTCAAACAAATACTAAGACACAGAGTGGTAGACACATATATCCTTGTTTAATGAATTGCTGACCTCCAATGCTTTACAGCTAAAGTATAAAAGAAAAGGAACATTTCCTCACTTCCTCCCAAAGAATTAACAAAAAAAAAAAAAAAAACTATAATGTAACTTCACCATACCTTACCACTGTTAACCCAAAGCCTACCTCTACCCTTACTAATGACTATCTTTAATATTCAGCTCTGCTGCCCCTCAAACAAATACTAAGACACAGAGTGGTAGACACATATATCCTTGTTTAATGAATTGCTGACCTCCAATGCTTTACAGCTAAAGTATAAAAGAAAAGGAACATTTCCTCACTTCCTCCCAAAGAATTAACAAAAAAAAAAAAAAAAAACTATAATGTAACTTCACCATACCTTACCACTGTTAACCCAAAGCCTACCTCTACCCTTACGTTCCTGCAGGTCGTCAAGGACAAAGTACTTACCATAGCAAGTACATGCCAAAATGCGACTCCTACATCAGTTACACTTGACAAAACCCTCTAAGCCCCTCCTTACCCTTACCTCATTTCCTCCTAAATATCCCTCCATCCCATTTAACCCTATCCTCCTCATATTCTCTTAATTCCTGCTAGCCTATGTAACTGGCCCTATTTGAAGATGTCCCAGGACAAAATGGTCTGTCCCAAACCTCATTTGAAAAGGCCCCAATATTTAAAAACGGTGAGTTTAATACAAGTTTTTGTTCCCATATCCACAACACATATATGGGAGTGCATAACTCAGTGTATATTTTGTTAGGACTTCTCTCATTGTCATGTTTTGATGAGTGGGTATATGTGATTTATTGGGGTCAGCAGAAGGATATGGATAAGGGTAAGTTAGATGAGTGTGGTATTGTTAAACTTAAGAATTCTTCATGAGCAACTGAGGCTTTTTCATGCATATGTTTCAGAAAATGATGTTAAAAGCAATTATTTGTTTCCTACAGATGTAAGTGGAATGCTTCATGGACCCCTTCTGCCAGTGTCAGGCCAATGCCAGTAGGCGCTAGATAATACAAAAACAACATGGTCAACTGATAGGTGTGTGTGTGTGTGTGTGTGTGTGTGTGTGTGTGTGTGTGTGTGTGTGTGTGTGTGTGTGTGAGAGAGTGTGTGTGTGTGTGTATATATGTGCATGTGTGTGCTCAAAGTTTCAAAATATAACTGAGAAATGGATACCTATATTTAAAACAATGATTTATTGCTGGCAGACGGTCACAACTTGACAAGATTTGTAATCTCTTCTTTGTGAACACAGTGTGAATATTCTATTTTATGTTTGTAACAATGTTGTAATACAGTACTAAGCAATGATATTAACCTGAGATGTTGAAAGTAACTCAGTAAAACAGTGGTTGTTAAAGTGCATAACTAGTAGTTATAAAGGCATTTGTGAGCAGGTAAATAAAACTTGATTAGTTTAAGGGGACAGATTTCTCAATATGATCATAGATTGGTCAGTAGCAGTAAGGCTCCAAATGACTCCATCACTGGTGGGTTGGAAGATGCCTTGTATGGCAGACACAAGTTACCTCTTAGCAGTCTGCAGGATTTGAGTCCATGCAGGTTTCTCTGTGAGCATTCCAGTTGTTGCACATATCTGGACAGATACATGCCAATGAAGGCATTATATTCAATGACTGGTCTAATGAGGGCTGAGTACAGGCGAACAATGGCATCCTTATATCTAGACACAATCCCTTTGTTTATAAGCTGACAATATAGAAGTACTTTCTTATAACAATGGACACATGTTGGTCAAAAGTTAGGTCCCACTGACCACATAAGTTCCCAAGTCCTTAACAACCAGGTTAACTCTTAGGGGCATATTGTTAATGTGCTAGTTCCCTGGGGTAGATGACTTCCCATAGGATATTATGATGCATTTTTTTTTTAATTTAGTTTCAGTCCTTGATTTGGTGACAGTTATTTATTTGGGACAAACCTTCCAGCAGGATGGCTAAGTCATTTGTGGATTTAAGATTGATCCTAGCTTGCAGTCATCAGCAAACATAGCCAGACATCAAAAAAGTACAGGGCAAGTAAGAAAAGTCCCTGTTTATGGATCTCTTTGTATAGGTAGCTTCCTCTATTTTTATTATCTGTGTCCTGTCAGAAAGCCAGTTGCCAATCCTGTAGGTGATATATGGGTTTATTCTCAGTTTACTTAGATTTTTTTTACTATGCCTCAGTGGAGAATTGTATCAAAACCTTTGCCCAAGTAGAGTTATGTGGTGTGTACCATTTTTGCCTTCATCTATTACTTTGGTGACCTTTTCAAAAAATCCACCAGGCTGAGTAAGCATGACTTACTTTTGACAAATTCAAACTAGAATGGGCCCAGTTTTTGGAGGTCTAATATGTCCTAATTGATTAGTTCTATGATAAGTCTTTCCACAGATGAGTCTTGTCAGACTTCTGGGCATGTAATTGCCTTAGTCTGTCACGTTGACTCTCACTGTAATTGCTGTAAGCTCAGTACATTACAACATTTTGAAACATAATACCCAGTAATGCATTGTCTATTTTTAATTAATTTAATTAATTAATTTATTTATTATTTATTTGACATTTGCTAACTGAGTTGGTCCAGCTGGGTCAGAGCCCTTTTTCAGCGCATTATTAATGTTTTATTATTTCTCTTGAACAGAATCAGTCTTGAAAACATTTAGCTTCTTCTTGTACACATTAAAATGGTCAGTCAAGCTTACCAGCTCATTTTATAAGACCTCCAAACTGCTTGCTACGTTAATAACATTCTGGTGCAAAATTATATCTGTAAAATGCGGCGCATCATTATTCCCACTTTGATATGTGGTCAGCTTAACCTTTATAATGTCCTGAATCCAGCGCCAAATGATTTCTTTCAACATCAGCCAAAGAGATGACACATATAGTTATTGACTCAACAAAAAATAGAACAAGTTATCATAACTTAAGGCATGAGATAACGTATTGATAAATGGAACAAACAGCTTCAATTAGCCCTGTAGATGTGTCCATTCATGTACAGTAAGGAGAAGGTTCAATCGAGGTTTCTGGTATCTAAATTTTTGCCAGTTGTTATCTTCTTTTGTGTGCTACCAAAAAGTTCTTGTAACATTGTTCTGTCATCTTTATGCATTCATTGGTTTGCTTATTTGTGTCCTGTATGGTTTGATGTCTCACCTGCCAACTGTGATAGATATTTAGCATTGTAAAAACGTTTCTGGGGTAAGATTATTAGCCAATGTCCTCTTGTGTTCTGAAAGGAAATGAGACATTCATGAAGACGTTTGTCTAGCTTTATCAAAATGCATCACAGAGGCATATCTCAAGTTCCTTTTGGGAAATGTTCCACATTTTGAGTGTTTAAAGGTCATTTTCTGCATTGCTACCCATTGAAATGGTCCTTCATTGGTAAAACCTATTTTACAAATACTCATGGTATCTAATACTGAACCATATTCATTCATTGCATTAGCTGTAGTTTCCCGAGATGAAGTTAATATTACACATTCCACATCGTTCATTTTTGTTTCAAGTTGTGAGAGGCATTGTTCCATATTTTGGAGACAGGCGTTTGACAGTTATGCCTAGAGGTTCTTGTGTTATCTCCATCAGTCTTATAATTCACTCAGAACAATCTTTACAGTATTATTGTGTACTGTCAGATCTGACAGAGTCCATTTCAGTTCTATTTTAATTTAAGCCCCTCCCCATGTTTTCTTGAGCAGTTTGCTAGGTTGTTTTCCTAGAGCAGAAACAACTATGTACAGCATATTTTATTGGGTCTATATTATGTGATCGAAGAGTCTACTCTTTAAACACATAATCGACAAATGTACAGCGAATGCTGTAAACCGTGAATGGCCACATCTGCAAATTTTTTTCCTCAGGAAAAAATTCACGTGGCCATAAAAAAAAAAAAAACTTTAACACACTAATCAAGTGGGGAGCTCTGCCTCCCACACCCCCCTAACTAAATATACCACCTCCGAGATAGCTCTACATTGAAGAAAAGGGCAATTCCCGAGAACAACCAGCTGAATTTTTTCCCAGAGGAAAAAATTTGCAGACGTAGCCGTTCGCAGTTTACAGTGCTCGCTGTATATTTGTCGATTATTATGTGTTCAAAGAGAAGACTCTTTGATCACATAACATAGACCCTATTTTATCATCTTTATCATATTCTGAAGATTCCTTCAGCACAGCTAAATCCATAACTAAGGTAGTACTTAGGCTTCAAGAACCTAAAAAACGTGTCCCATATTCTTTGTTCTGTAAACACACTATAATTGGGCTCGTCTTCCTGTTGTTGTTGTTGCTTTTCTTTCAGCTTTTCCTGGTTATGGGTCACCACAGCAGAACTCCGGTCCACTAATGATCGGCAGTCGATTTTTATGGTACCGAGGTGCCAGCCTGATGACCAACCTTCAACGAAGGCACGCCCATTCACACATATTTTTCGAATGCCACCCGACCGCGGGGAGGACATGCAGACTCCATACAGAAGGTGCTCCAGCCGAGAATCGAACGGGAGAACCTCTGGGGCTCGTCTTTCTGTGTAAAATAGAAGTTATGTACTTACCATAATGTTCCATGAGAGTTATCTCACCTTTATTCTCACTGATGGGTTTGAGCCGATCCTCGGCTCCGACACGGCCGATAGCAAGCTCAAGGTTTGCCAGTAGCTCGAGACCAGCCCCTTATCCCACTATGCACTGCTAGAATTACCTCAGGTCTTGTTTGCTGCGAATAATAGTCTATAAATATATATATATATATATATATATATATATATATATATATATATATATATATATATATATACACATATATACAACCTATACATACTCTCTTATATATATATCCAAGAAGAAGAGTACCCAAAGGGAAAGAGAAATATTGAATAACCAGGATGGCACTAGCCTCTAAGTCAACAGTCAGCCAAGAGGGGGAAGGAGGGAGGGACGTGAGAATAAAGGCGAGATAAACAACTCACATGAAACGTTATGGTAAGTACATAACTTCTATATGTGAAGTTGTTAACCTCGCCGATTATTCTCACTGATGGGTAGCGTCCCTAGCACCCTCAACCCTGGGTGACTCATGGGAGTATGTTCTTCAGTACTGTAGAACCAAAGGAAGACCTGTCCCTAGAAGCCTTATCTACTTTGTAATGTGAGATAAAGGTATGAGGGTTAGACCAAGTGGCTGCAGCGCAGATATCATCAAGGGGCAATTTAGCTTGAAAAGCAGAAGAGGTAGAGACAGCTCTGGTAGAATGAGCTTTTGGTTTGTGCGTTAAAGGCATGTTCACATTTTCATAAACTAAGGATATACAATTGGATAACCATTTAGATAAGGTTGTTTTAGCCACTGGATTGCCTTTTCTTGCTTCTGAGAAGGCTACAAAAAGTTGATCTGATTTCCTAATATCCTTAGTTCTGTCAAGATAAAATCTGAGCTGTCTGTGAACATCAAGATTGTGCAGCATATATTCTAAGTTATTAGAGTGGTTGGGGAAGAACACTGGTAGTTCAATGACCTGATTGATGTTTGACTCAGAACAGACTTTAGGTAAAAATGAGGGGTTCGTTCTGATAGATACTTTATCAGCATGGAAGATCATATAGGGTGGTCTGATGGATAATGCTTAAAGTTCTGACACTCTGCGGCAGACGTAATGGCCACAAGAAAAATTGTTTTCCACGATAAGAATTTTAAAGCACAAGAAAAAGTTGTTTCAAAGGGAGGAAGAATAAGCTGAGACAGCATAAGGTTTAAATTCCAGGGAGAAAAGGGAATTTTGATCGGAGGACTCATATGAAGATCGGCTTTAAGGAAGTTTTTAGATAATTTATGGCTCATAATATTTGATCCATCAAGACCAAGGTAAAAATTTGAGATAGCAGCTAACTGACCTCGAACTGTAGTAGCTGCTGCCCTTTCCTTAAAGATTTTTGTCAAAAATTCCAAGATCGAAGATAGCGGAGCTCGAAAAGGGTCAATGTTCTGCACATTGGCCCAAATTGAGAACCTTTTCCATTTGCTGCCATGTAATTTCCTGGTAGATGGCTTGTGAGAGGACAAGAGAATCTGTCTTGTATCTTCTGAAATTGAATGAAGCCTGGCAATTAGGGGAAGTGGATTAGCCAAGCAGTCAGTTTCAGAGACTGTAGAGAAGGATGAAGGTCCCCTGATGGTCCCCAGAAGGTCCGGAACTGGGTCCAGGATTCATGGATCCTCCAACAGATGATGGTGAAGAAACAGAAACCAAATCTGTTCAGGCCAGTAGGGGGCTATGAGTATAACCTTCCTTCCCAGTGATTTTTCTTTCTGTAGAAATCTGGGTATTAATGGGAAGGGTGGAAATGCATAAAGGAGACCCAGTGGCCAATCGTGTAAAAGTGCATTTCTCGGGGGATGACCGGGAGGTGGTATCAGGGCAAAGTAGCTTCTGCATTTTGAATTGATGTGGCTGGCAAAAAGGTCACAGCAAGGCTGGCCCCATTTGTGGAAAATCAACTCTGCAACCTGTTGATTGAGAGACCACTTGTGAGGGAGTAATATTGCCCTGCTTAGCTTGTCCTCTACAACGTTGGATTTCCTCAGGATGTGCGTTGCTAACAGAAAATGTTGGAATGACACAGCCCATAGCCAAACCCTGAGGACTTCTCAACAAAGGGGGTAAGACTTGGTTCCACCCTGTTTGTTTAAGTACCAGACTACTGACATGTTGTCGGTCTGAATTGCAATAGTCCCTAGAGGGAGAGAGTCCTGAAAGTACTGCAATGCCAGAAGTACCGCTCTCAGCTCTAGAACATTGATGTGCAGATGTGATTCTTGATCTGTCCATGTGCCTTGGGCAGTCTATCCCTGAAAATGTCCCCCCATCCCACCCTATGAGGGAAGTGTCCGTGGTCACAGTGGCTACTGGGGGGGGGGGTCTCCCTACTGTAACATGAAGAGATGTCAACCACCACTGAAGGTGTCTCTTGCAAGAATCCGTGATGAGTCATGTGGTGCATTGGTAGTTTCTGGTAAGACCACTGAGTGAAAAGAAGCCATTGAAGGATTCACATATGCATCCTTGTGAGTGGTATAGCCAGGATTGCTACCACCATCAAACCCAGTACTTTCAATACCTCCGCTGCTGTAGCTTTGTTCTTTGACACCAGTGAGCTGACATTTTGGCGAAGAAGGGAGACTCTTTCGATAGGGAGATGTAGAGTGGTGGTTGATGTATCTAACTCTGCTCCTATAAAAACGGTATGCTGATTTGGCGATAAGGCAGACTTTTCGAAGTTGATCGTAATGCCTAATTGATGGCAGATTGTCAGAGTATATTGTGTTGCCTGAGTCAATAGATGCCTGGTGGTAGTGGTGAGGAGCCAATCGTCTAAGTATGGAAACACCTGGAATCCTAGACGTCTCAGGTGAGCCGTGACCACTGCCATGCATTTGGTGAACACTCTGGGGGCTGAAGTGAGACCAAAGGGCAGGGCTTGAAACTGGTAATGATTGGCTCCCAGCCGGAAGTGCAAATGATCTCTGGAGCATCTGTCCATCTTTATGTGATAGTATACGTCCTTGAGATCTATGAGCACATCCAATTGCCTTTCCCTAAAAAGGGAAGAATGGACTGAAGCGTTACCATTCCGAACTTCTCTTTCTTTCCGAACTTGTTGAGTCTGTTGAGGTCCAAGATACGTCTCCAGTCCCCTGTTTTCTTTGGTACCAAAAAGAATCCTGAGTAAGTTCCTAATTCGACTTGGTCTGCTGAGACTGGTTATATGACTCTTTTTTTCTAGCAATCTGTAGACCTCTACGATTGCTTGTTCCCTAAGATTGGGATTTTTTTGATAGGAATGGGAGGGGTAAAGAACAGTATTAAATATTCTCTGGAAATGATGCTTTGTACCCAAGTATCCGATGTTATGTTTATCCAGGCTTCTGGGTGCAAGACAAGTGACCCTCGACTGCCTCCAGAGCCAAAGAGTCGGTCCCCCTTTCAGGGAGCACTGGTAGGACTGACCGGAGAACTGACTCCTGTCACCCTGTTGCTGCGGACCCGGGCGGCGTCTTCCATTATAACCCCTACCTCTGCCTCTAGAGGGGGTTTCACCACATGTGTCATGAAAGGCTGCTTGTGTTTTTCAGAAACACCCCCCCCCCCCCAGGGCCATTGGGGTAGGGCCGAGTAGGAGTGGAAAAGCAGACACCAACAGCAGATAAAGTCTTGCCTTCCTGTTCACACCTGTTTAAAGTTTCCTTTACTTTGGGCCCAAACAGTGATGAGCGATCAAATGGGGTATTAAGAAAAGAAGACTTGAAGGGTTCCGCAAAAGAACAGAGACACATCCAGGCTTGTCTGCAAAGAGCAATGCCTGGACTAGCGGCTCTACTTGGACCATCAGCTGCATAGGATATGAGATGCATGGACGAGTTCACTACTGAGTTAAGGGTAGCGAGCTGGGCTTTGACTTTGTCGGCCACTCCTGCAGCTACTGTACCCTGGGGAGTATCTCCTAGCTTTTTCAGGAGATCTCTCTGTAGTCTTGTAAAATGGGTCAAGTAGTTGAGTGATCGCAGAGAAAAAGTCGCTGAACTAATCATGAGCTTCCCATATCTATCCATAACCCTAGAACCTCTGTTAGGGAGATGGATAGAAGAGGATGTCTCAGATACTTCCTTTTTGGTGGCTATAGCCACCACCATGGCATCCACAGGCACTCCTTTTGTCAAAAAAAGGTTTATCGATTGGGGCAGATATGAATTTATTGGGTCTACGAGGGACAGGTTCCATGGCCTCCGGTGACTCCCACACCTTATGAGAGATCAGATCTATGAGCTCGTCATAAGTCGGAGACACCCAAGAAGTGGAAGGTTGAGACCCAAAAGCCTTCAAGAGCACAAACACATCCTCAGTAGGAGTCTTGGACTGCCAGTTGCCCTTCTGACTAAGGATCTCTAGTATCTCTGCAAAAGAGATATCCTCAGAGAGGGACCGAGGGGACACTTCTGACTCATCTAAATCTGTGTCAGATGTCAAAGACTCCTGTGGGGAGTCTAAGTGCCAACTCTTGCACAGTCTCTTTCTGGGCACCTCCTCAGTGGGGGGGGGTCTGGGGAGGTCTCAGAAGAGCAGGGGACACCCTTTGTGGGTACTTGAGGCTCAGGGTCTCTACGCTTAGAGGGGTCAGTAGATGCAGAAGTAGACACAGGAGCTTGAGGGGAGAGGGAAAGCTGAATCAATGCTGATGTTGTCTTTGGAGACAAAACTCTCCTCATAGCATCGAAGGAACCATGGCTCTAACGAGGAGGAGTGCACGGACCTGAGAGTATCGTCCGATCCTCCCACACCAAATCCCTGGGCTTGGAGCCTGAGGTATGAGCCGAGCTCATCCGAACCAAAGCCCCGAGAGGGAGAGTCAGCACTGACAAGTCGGTGTGACTATCCTCCCAGGACCCAACTGGAGAGCATCGGCTACTAGAGCCCTCGGTCAGTGCCAAGGACATCCGAATAGATGGAGCCGATAACTGCGGAATGGATATCACTCCAAGAGTCCGACCACCATCAGTTCAACTTCCCTCGGCTTTGAGAGTCCAGTACAGTCCGGAGGAGAAGTAGACAAGTTTTGTTCCATGGTCTTTGGCACCGACAAGTTGGTCAGGGCCGACAACAATTTGACAAGTCCTGGTGCCTGTAAAAGCTTCTGCACTAGCCGATCCATGTCCAAATCTGAAAGGCTGACTGAAGACTTAGCTGAATACACCAAAGGTGCTGACTGGAGCAGAGGTGAAGAAGGAACTTCGGAGACTGGCTCCAATACTGAGAGCTGGCTCCGAATCAAAGGTACACACGGCTCCGATGATTGTGGAACCGATGACCCTAGAACCTTCATGGCTATTCAAAACCTCTGAAAAAGATTGCTGTAGCAATCCTCTGTCTATAAGTTTACTCTTTCTTTCCAAGAGTACTCTTGAAGAGAAGGAGTGACAAATGCTACAGGTGTCTTGGAGGTGCTTGGCCCCCAAGCAGTAGACACATTGAATATGTCCGTCAGTGATGGACATTTTCTGCCCACAATCTTGGCATTTTTTAAAACCCGATTTGGGATGGGATTTCTCCCTATCCTCTGACATACTGAGAGAAAAACAGTAAATAGATTCACAAACAACTAAGCCCAACCCGGGCACTATCAACAACAGTAATATATATATATGAATAAAAATATAATACAAATATGGGACTAAGAGTCTCACAGGAAAAAAAAAAAAAAACAAAAAAAAAAAAACCTAACTACTAAAGGGATTAATAGTAGGAAAAGGGGCTAAAGGCCCACACAAACTAAAAAGCCAACAAGTCCCTAATTTAAAACAATTTAAACTATCTAAACTGTCTAAAACTATCTAAAAATAATGAAACTAACACACACTACATAAATATATCTGTCAAAGGAAAAATATACTTTAAAAATGATCAAAACACAGTAGGTTCAGGTTAAGGCACTTTAATCTTGCAGCAAGGAGACAAAAACGTGCTAATACAGAGTTTGTCTAACCAGAAACAGGAAATACATTCATTTTTATAGGTTTTCAAATTAATCCTGTCCTACCATGCTGACGTAACAGATTACACCTTTTCATCATCATCTGCTGACCATCTTTCCCATGAATTTCTGCTGATTTAAACAATTTTTATGTGAAACCTCCTGAGGAAAACAACATGGCCTTGGTTACTTTCAGTTAGATACTTGTTATGTTACATTCAAGATACTACAGCTAAATCAAGCACAATGCTAGCAGTTCATTTCTCTAATAATCCTTTGTCTACTTTATCTCTAAATTACTGCAGCTGCAGAGGTTCCCATCCTCTGGACAAGGCCGTTTGTCTAGAGTCATTGCATTTATAATATAAGGCATTGTTCATTCATTTACTTCTGACCTAGCAGATAAACACCTGCTTCTCAAGTACATTTCCACAAGGCATAAACAAGAATATTGCTGTGCTAGCAGTTACTAGGTCAGAGGGCAACTTGCAAGTTTCAGAAAGCATGCTGCAGTTTTCAAAAAGCATCTTTTTCAGTCTCATATGAACCTCAATTTGTATAAAACACAGTGCATGAAAAATAGAATGAAAAGCATATTAAAAACACTTGATTATTAATTTGGCATTAAGCATACACAGATTAATACATATTTTTCTAACATTTCCCACCTGTTAATACTTTTTATTCTATTTTCAAAAAAGAATAAACAGCTTGCATCTTTTCCTAACCTCTTCCATTCCGGATTTGCAGTTAAGAAAGTCATTCAGTTTAAACTTTTATGAAAGTGTTTCGCATTCTAGCAGCTCTTCAAATTCAGTACTTTGGTACATAGTCTCAGATACGGATATATCTATGAATTCTTTAATTAATCTCTTCATGCAGGGGATTCCGCAACAAATACAAACTCCTATTAGGGGTAATCCTACCCCAATAGCAATCAATATGTTCATAAAAATGGAGCCCCACCCCCCGGAGGCATTCTGAAAAAACTCTGTCAGAGGGTTTGGGCCTGGTTTAGTCATGGCCGACACTTGCTGAATCACCTCAAGATGGTCGTTAATCTCATGCTGATGGTCAGGAATGAACGCATAGCATTCTTCTTTGATTAAAGCGCAAGTTCCACCTCTCGCCACTAGGGTGAAGTCAAGAGCCATTCGGTTTTGGAGCACTTCAATTCTCATGGCATTCAGTTCATCAGTTATCAGTTCGAGGGCAGAAAAAGTTGCATCACTCATTATTTCGAGAAGTTTGGACAGTTTTCGCAGCTTCCATATTGATTTAACTCCGCCATACATGGGTGATATACCTGACCAGGATATAACAGCATCACTCAAGTCCATGTGCACAAGTTTGGTTCCCACATTACGATGGTCTTTCCACCCTGCTTCGATTTGTCCCACTGGATTCTCAGGTTTCTTAACAGTCTTTTTGGTTATGTCTCGAGTATTTTGAATACTCCCCTGAGGCAAAGCTGCAGTGTGTCGGATGGCCGGAACCAGGTACCCCAAAAAACAACTGCCAGACCAATTCTCAGGTAACCATTTATATGCCTTTTTACCACATACAAAATAACAGTCTTCTACCTTAGTTATTACTTTGTTACGAAATGACTGCCCTGCATGAAACATTTTCCTATCTATTACTGATAACTGTTTGAAAAGTACAGGATTGTGTTGTACCTGATCAAGAGTCTTATGCATAGATTTCAAAATGAGTCATAATCTGTACTACAAGATCCACTCAAATCATTTGGTTTTCTATAACATTTATACTGTACTGTAACGTTGCATTTGCTCCATCCAACTTGGATGGTATCATTTTTATAGAAACATACAATTCCTTTTTGTGTCACAGGCAAATACAGTGCTACCTTATCTTGTGCTTTAATAGCAACTGTGTCAAAAAACAGATTTTCCCAGGTCTCATTGACCCCTAGGGGGATAGCAGTCATTAATAAACCCCCGTATGCTGTTGGTATGGCCGTACAGACCCAGCAGTTCGAAACATTAAAAGTCTCTGCGTACACACGTGTAATTGCCTGATAAGTGTTAAAGTTCGGATGCCAGTCTATGTTTGGTTCATTACATCTAATCAGTTAAACCTTTGTGGCAGGAAAAAGGAACTGCCACAACAAAAAGAACAGTGTGATTAATATTGCAATAAAAACAATCATAAAAGTTTTCTGAGGTCGCTCAATGTCTCTACTCACTCTGTACCTGACCATTTTCTTCTTCTTGTGCAACAGTAACAAAGTTTTTGTCCAGTTCAAAGTTTTTAACCAGTTTACAGTGCGTCAAATGAATCCAGGAAGCTCGCTCTGCGATCTTGACTGCAGTGGGTGTCGACAGTAGTACTTGGTACGGACCTTCCCACTTCGGAGAACTCCAATTTTTCCGCTTCACAATCTTCACCCAGACCCAGGTGCCTGGGGCTACTGGTGCTTCCGATTTCGGTTGCTCTTTATCTGAAACAGAATTTAACTGCAAAAGTTTGTTATTCAAAAATCGCCTCATATATCCTGCAAGTGAACTGTCAGCCTCCTGCTCTGTAGACATGAGAAGTTTCCACTGAGGTGTATAAATGCCCTCCCAAACAAAGTTTCAAAAGGAGTTAATCCCTTCACATTTGGAACAGTTCTCATACTCAACAGTGCTAAAGGCAAACAGTGCACCCAGTTTTTCTGTGTTTCCGCTATCAACTTCCTAAGTTTGTTCTTCAATACCCCATTATGCCTCTCTACTAGCCCTGCAGATTGGGGGTGATATGCGCAGTGGTTCTTTAACAATATCCCAAAATAACGACTGAGTTGCTGAATCGTTTGGTTCACGAAATGTGTCCCGTTATCACTATAAATTTTTTCCGGTATACCAAATCTGGGTATAATTTCTTTAACGAGGACCTTTGCAACAGTAGCTGCATCTGGATTTTTAGTTGGAAACGCTTCTACCCATTTGGAAAACATGTCTATAATAACAAGGCAATACTTCTTATTTTCACATTTATTCAATTCTATGAAATCCATACAAATAGTATGGAACGGATATGGTGGTGTAGGAAAATTCCCTTGCTTAGGTTTCAACGCCCCTTGTGCATGATGCTTGTTACAAACTTGGCATGCTGCACAAAAATTTTTTGTATAATTTGTAAATCCGTAGGTTGTAAACACCCGATTCACTAACTGTACCATCCCCCCTGTTGAGACATGGCTCTGCCCATGGCTCAATAATGCTGCATATCTAAACAAATTAGATGGCAAAATTGGTTTCTTTTCCTTGGAGATGTACAGTCCCTTTTCGAGGATTGCTCCTCGTTTTATCCACTTTTGTTTCTCAATATTTGTAGTAAGTGTCTGCATTGTTTTTAACATTTCTAAATCTAAAGTCTCTGAGGGTTGTAATTCCTCACTCAAAAGAAAAGTTTCTGTGGCTGAGGCTGCCTGCTTTGCAGCTGTATCAGCCCATGCATTACCTTTTGAAATTCTATCCTGTTGTTTCGTATGAGCTACGCATTTGCAAATAACTACTTTTTTAGGTAACTGAATTGAATCTAACAAGTCTAAAATAAGTTGCGCATGATTGATTGGTTTACCAGTAGATGTTATCATTCCTCTATTTTTCCACTGTTGCGCAAAAACATGTACAGTAGAAAAAGCATACTGACTGTCAGTATAAATGTTCACTTTCTTACCTTTTGCTAAGGTACATGCCCTTGTTAAGGCAATCAATTCTGCTACTTGTGCAGATAAGTTGTGTGGTACAGATTTTGCTTCTAAGTATCCGAAATGACTGCATACCCCACTAGGTTCTGTCCTGTAGGACCCCTCCTGCATGAGCTGTCCACATAGCATGTCACCTCGGCATCATCCAAGGGAACATCCATAAGGTCTTGTCTAGGTAATGTCTTTTGTTCAATCTCCTGCAGGCAGCAGTGTGGTTTGCCATCTGCAGGGGTCGGAAGCAAAGTTGACGGATTCAAAGTTGTGCATCATTCAATTGTCATATGAGGTTGGCTCAACAGTATGGTCATACAGGAAAGATGCCTAGCTGGAGAAAGATATGCTACTTTTTCTTGCAGTAAAATAATTGCGACTGCATGAGGCACTCTCAATGTGAGAGGGTGGAATAACACTACTGAGGCTGAAGCCTGCACTGCCATTGCAGCTGCAACTACTGCTTGTACACAGTGGGGCAAGGATTGCACCACTGGGTCTAACTGTGATGAATAGTAAGCTATGGGGCGTTGTTTGTCCCCATGTTGCTGTGTCAATACTGATGTCATATAACCTAGCTTGCAATCTACAGTTTGGATAAACTGCTTGTGATAGTTTGGTAATCCTAAAACTAAGGAAGATGCTATCAATTGTTTCAGCTTACAGAAAGCTGCTTCTGCTTCAGGTGTCGATTGTAATAAATCTTGTGCTGCCATCGGCTTCTTAAATATTAAATCGGCCAGTGGAGCAGATTCCAAAGCATAGTTCGGTATCCAACTCCGACAAAAATTAGTAGTTCCCAGGAAGGACATCATTTCCTTCTTGGTAGTTGGTCTAGGTGCTTGTAAAATTGCTGTTTTTCTGTCTTCATCTAATATTCTACCTTCTTTTGATATTACATATCCTAAGTACTTAACTTGTTTTCTCCAAAGCTGTAACTTGTCTTTGTTTACTTTGCGACCTTGAGTAGCTAAAAATTGTAATAAAGCTATCATGTTCTCCTTGCATTCTTGCTGGGTGGGGGCTGCCAGCAGAATGTCGTCTACATAAAGTAGAATCTGACTACCTTTCGGTGGGATAAATCCTGCCAGGTTGCTTGCCATTTCCTGTGCAAATATTGTTGGACTTTCACAATATCCCTGTGGTAATCTGGTATATGTGTACCGCTTTCCCTGAAATGTAAACGCAAACCAATATTGGCTGTCAGGGTGTATTGGTATTGAGAAAAATACATTACTAATATCTACCACTGAAAAATATTTTTGTTCTGGCTTTAAATCATTCAATAAGGTGTGTGGATCTGGCACCGTTGGTGCCCTGGGTATAACTGCATTATTTACAGCTTGTAAGTCTTGGACCATACACCATTCCCCGTTTGCTTTCTTGACAGGAAATAAAGGTGTATTACATGGTGAATCAGGAGATTCTATTAAGACTCCTTCCTTAAGTAAGGCTGATATGATAGGCTTGATTCCTACCTCTGCATCCTTTCTCAAGGGATACTGTCTTTTCTGGGGTCTAATTGCTGACTTTGGCGTAATGGTAACTGGTCCTGCTGTTCGTATAAGTCCTACATCTGATTTCCCTGTTGACCAGAGAATGTCTGGTATGCTTTGCAAGGCTTTTTCTTCTTCTAATAAGAGTAATACTCAGCTATTCTTACTAGCCTGTGAGTGTACAGCTGGGTGTGTCTGCGTAATCCAATTCAATTTCTGTTTCTGTACTCCTTGTTCAGAGAGCTCTAATTCTGTCTGCTTCTCCCACCTTGTGACTTTTTCACCTAAGTCTGCCCATTTTAAAGTTTTGTTCTTAGTTAAACTAACATGTGGCAGTCGATTAGATTTGTAAAGTGCTAAAAATTCCTGGGGCAATGAACAGCTTGGTACACTGTTCCCTTCTGCATCCCAGTACAAGTTTCGCAATACTAGCCTGTTTGCATGGTTCTGAAACACTTTTTGTTCATAATCTTTATCAGGTCCTGGTCTATTACAGTAATATAGAGTACAATGCAACAAATGCTGTTTGTCAATGTCGAGGGAGGGGAACTTGCTGATGGCTACATTCATCAGTTCTTCGGTTACTGCCCCTGGACCAGTCATAACCAAGTCCTGGCTGTACCAATAATACATTTCACCCTCCAGTCGCACTACAAAAGTATCCATTTGTCACTGTGCTTCCATACCCTGCATGGTTGGAACTATGGCTATGCCAAATATCTGCATCAAGTCTCTACCCAAAAGATTTACTGGGCATTTTGCAGAAACTACAATTTTACTTTTCTGAGTCATCCCTGAAACGGGGTCTGTTATTGTTATGTCATGGGAGAGTGGCTCCCGATACAGCTGTCCATTGGCTGTTTTCACCAGTATATAATCTGGTGATCCTGTATCTTCCGGTAGCTTGGAAGGGTGTATCAGGGTCTGTGAAGCCCCTGAGTCACAAAAAAATTTAACTTCCCTCCCCTCTACCAGAAGCGTCACTTCTGGTTTTGTGTCTGCTAAGTAAAGCTCTAAGCTCAAAAGAGCTAGGTCTAAAATTTCATTTCCTTCTATGTCTGTGTATTCATATACATCCTCTACCCCTTGTGTCACATCCTCTACTCCTGCTATCACATTTTCACTTACCTTTCCCTGCTCACTTTCTTCCAATGATTCTTGACTATAATATAGTCATTCCTCATCCTCCTTATTTTCTGTAGTCGCCTTCTTGTTTAGCCTGCAATCCCTCGCTAAATGTCCTTTTTTCCCCGCACTTAAAACATTCACCCTTTTTCTTTCTTTCCTTGAAATCTTCTGATCGTTTGTCAGATTGTTTATTTCCATGGGTATTTTTCTTACCCTTTTTCCCAGTTTGTACTACAAATACTTCTGACCCATCTTCTGCCGAAAATACTTGAGTTTTCTTTTTCTTTTTACTATTAAAATGTCTTTCTGCATGTCTAGCATATTCAAGTAATGGCTGTAATCTATTTGTTCGATGATCTACCATATGTGTCGTAATAAAGCTACTAATGGGAGTTATACTACCCTTCAAGAATGCGTTCTTTAACTGTTGTTCATATGAGGAATCATGTGTCTGGTTTTCTGGTATCTGCATTCCGCAGTGATTATTAAAACACTCTAACAGTCTAGCATATCTATTAACTGTTTCACCTTCCTGTTGAATGCATTGATTAATGCAAATCCAATCAGCCCTAGGCTTCCACTTTTCAGAGATTCGGTCTGTCAGACCTTTCATTCTGCCATCCAGTTCTGCATTAGTATGTGGGAGTGGTCTAAGTTGTGCGTCACGAGGATTCCAGTCGCCACTGATCATGTGCCAATCTGGACCCACAATTTGTCTAACTACTTTTTCTACTTTCTCTCCATTTAAATGGTAACTTAATCTCATACCCTGTAAGTCTTCTAAAAATTTTCTAAAATTCACTTTTGGGTGGGGAATACCTTCCGTGACTTTCCGGATGTCTTCCGGTGTCCACGGTCTATAAACCAAAAGAGTCGGATCTTGTCCTGCCTGAGGATTCGGTACTTCTATGAGCGGACATATCTCTTCTTCACTCATAGCCTGTGATGCTCTATTTAATTAATTTAATTCAATCTTCCTCCTCAAGTTGCGTGTTCAAGACCTAGTCTCGATAGGATCCCTGACAAATGGCTGTGCTTTCGCAGGGACAGCTAGGTATAGCAGAGGTGGATCAGCTCGTCCACTCGCTTCATATTCTGGTAACGGAAGTGGAGTGGGCGAAAGAGGGGCCGTTGCTATTACTAAGTTATTGTCTTCTTTGTCTAAGAACATTGTCTTTGAGTTTTTAATTCTCTGCTCCCTACGGTTTGCTTCCTCAAGCCACCTATGCGCCTGAGGGACTCCTAATTGTCTCTGCTTTATTAATTGACCTTTTGCGTCTATTTTCAACTGTTTTACAAGTTTCATAAGTGCAAGTTTTCTAAATTACCCTTGAATTTATACTTATCGGCCCATTTGGTGTAATATTTAACATTATCGGCACGCTGTAATTGCATATACTTCGCGTCTTCAGTTAGGGGCGTGTCCCGGGAACATTTTGTGCACTGATTTCCCATTGGTGTCTTAGCTAAGCTGTAAATTGTTATGTAACCCTTTCTACCACGTGGTACCACAAATCTATACCTTTTCACAGTTTATCTAGAATAACTGTCTACCTATTCTGTTTCCCTGATCTATGACAAAAAACAGTAACCCTTTTTTCTGTCCCTGATCTGCATACGCAAATTTATCTGACAAAAAACAGTTCTGTACTTAGTCCCTGATCTTAAAACAGAAATAAGGTCATTCTTCCTTACCTGACCCTCCGTGAGTTGATCCACCGGATCATTGACTCGTCCTCCAATCCCAGATCAGAAACAGTGGCTGGCCTCTTTTGAATGACAATTCAGTTGGAGGTCTTTCAAAACAGAAGAGCCGATTTGGCCTCTTCTCCGTACGGATGCATGCCACCAAGCCCAATTCTGACCTAGGCCTAGAGCGAGAGATACGTTTCCGGTCCGAAGGACCAATCTGTCAAAGGATAAATATACTTTAAAAATGATCAAAACACGGTAGGTTCAGGTTAAGGCACTTTAATCTTGCAGCAAGGAGACAAAAACGTGCTAATACAGAGTTTGTCTAACCAGAAACAGGAAATACATTCATTTTTATAGGTTTTCAAATTAATCCTGTCCTACCATGCTGACGTAACAGATTACCACCTTTTCATCATCATCTGCTGACCATCTTTCCCATGAATTTCCACTGATTTAAACAATTTTTATGTGAAACTTGCTGAGGAAAACAACATGGCCTTGGTTACTTTCAGTTAGATACTTGTTATGTTACATTCAAGATACTACAGCTAAATCAAGCACAATGCTAGCAGTTCATTTCTCTAATAATCCTTTGTCTACTTTATCTCTAAATTACTGCAGCTGCAGAGGTTCCCATCCCTTGGACAAGGCTGTTTGTCTAGAATCATTACATTTATAATATAAGGCATTGTTCATTCATTTACTTCTGACCTAACAGATAAACACCTGCATCTCAAGTACATTTCCACAAGGCATAAACAAGAATATTGCTGTGCTAGCAGTTACTAGGTCAGAGGGCAACTTGCAAGTTTCAGAAAGCATGCTGCAGTTTTCAAAAAGCATATTTTTCAGTCTCATATGAAACTCAATTTGTATAAAACACAGTGCATAAAAAATAGAATGAAAAGCATATTAAAAACACTTGATTATTAATTTGGCATTAAACATACACACATTAATACATATTTTCTAACAATGTCAAAAAGGAAAACTTTTTAAAAGCTATCTGGATCACCGAGATCTCTCTTACTGCGGCAAACTAGATCTGAGGTAATTCTAGCAGTGCATGGTGTATAAGGGGCTGGTCTTGAGCTACTGGCAAACCCTGAGCTTGCTATTGACCGTGTCGCAGCCAAGGATTGGCTCCAACCCATCAGTGAGAATAATCGGCGAGATTAACAACTTCACATCTAAAATTTCTAGATTCTACTCTAAATCCACATTATGGTAGTGTTCTGCTTTATGCTTGATGTTCACATACATGTTGATAAATGTATCCACAAATATCACCAGAATGTTTTTCTATGCCACTGGTATATGTGCTTAGACATTTATACTCTGAGCATTGTCATCAGATAATAAGATTGGAGTCTCACAACACCATTAGAATGACGCTATTCATAATATTACCAAATAGTACTACTAGAGTCTGAAAATGCTATTTTATTACTATATTTTATGTCCTTACCAGTACTATCATAAGTTTCAAATAGCATCATGATATTAATGTATGCATTATTTTATGCTGTCATCACTATTATTATATTCTACAACTGATATTAATGAGATTAAGTCACAACATTTAACTGTATGGTCTTCTCCAAATCCTTTCTGTTGATATTGTTTTCTGTCAGTTCTGCTATTTGTTCAGTTTTAAGTGTATGCACTCAGAATGACTAGAATTTGCTGTTTGATTTTATAACTGTTTTTTTTTCTATTTTCAGGCAGATATTTATTTGTCACTCTGTAATTTGCTGGTTCTCACTCATTGCTTTTATTTGGAAACATTTTCTCTATAAGACTACAATGAAGATGAATCTTCCCAGGTGGGTACTGACACTTAAAATGTATATCAATACAATTAATAACTTTTTATATCTATCTATCTATATATGTATATATATATATATATATATATATATATATATATATATATATATATATATATATATATATATATATATATATATATATATATAAAACTATATATATATATATATATATATATATATATATATATATATATATATATATATATATATATATATATATATATATATATATATATATATATATATATATATATATATATATATATATATATATATATCTGGAAACAGATGATCCTCTGTGGCAACCCCTAAGGGGAACAGCCAAAAGAAGATGATGATATGTACATTAAGTATTATCAAACTGTAGAAAAAACATCTTTTGTCTGGATTCTGAGAATGTTAATCTAAATATAGCTGTTAGAGATATTAGTTTATGTGACAGGAAGATTTGATTTTTACTCAGATGCTTTTGTGCTGACACAGTAAGGCAATATTACAAAAATGAACAAAATATGCTAAAAAGGTAAAATACTGCAGGTTTTACTTTAAAGCTCTTACCTTTAAGTGATGAGAGATACGACTTTCTCTATCAATTATGTACTTTCAGTCCCAAAACCTCATAGCTGACTCTTGCACATTTCTTATTGTACTGGTTCTAAAGCATTGTGTGCAAGATTTTTCATTCATCATATGAATACATAGATACTGTGTTGAATGATATAATATGTATGCCAGCACAAAGCAGCACTACAAAATTAAACTCCTGATATTGATCCCAAAACATAGAAAGCCACAAAATTGAACACAGATACTTACACCTATACAAGTAAAACTAATACAAAAAATATCCAAATGAAAGGCATCTTTGCAGGGGCAAGTCACCTGTACCCCATCTGTGTGCTTCACCCTTTACTCCTACATTATTTTAGAAATGCTGAATCTACATCTGACAATTGTGATGTAAGAACAAATACTTCAGTAGTCTAAACTACTATATTAGCAAATATTTCTAATATTGCCAAACAATACTCAATTTTCAGCATCATTTTAAAACTGGGGAGTTAACAGTCTTAATTTAATTCACATTATACAATAATCAGAAGCCATACAGAAAAATCCTGCTGTGTTATCAGTGACTTTTATTTATATCGCCCTTGATGGTACCAATCTATTAACATGTTAGGGCACTTTATTATAGAGACGGAGTAAACATTGGGTAAGAAATCTATCCCTGCTGCATGTAGAATCTATATATTACAGGAGATTCAATCCTTAACCATAGTGTTTGTGGAGTTGTTTGGATTGCAGAGATATAACACATCAATGATGGTTGGGACTTAATGGAATCCAATGCAAGCCATAGATATAATTGTTATAGTCTACAAGAGAGCAAAGGTAGAGATAAGGCTTCAAGACAGTTTTGGTAATCATGGACCATTAAATTATCATTATTTTTTGTTAGAGACTACTTGGGCTGTTCTAGCTATTTGACATGCCTGGCAAGTCCATGCTAGAGCGGGTGTTATACTATTTATCTCATCTGATTAGAGCATAGTACAGTAGATGATAGCTTATTTTGGCCTAGATGAGATAACGTTTTAATCATCTGCCATGCTAAATAAAAGAATTTCCTGACCACTGATGCTACATGGTGGTTTAAGGAGAGGAAGTTGTCAATCAAAGAGTTATGGTCCCTGACCAACATAGAAATTTGGATTATGGCACTATCTGTATTGTAAGCTGGAGACAATTGTTTTACCAAATGTGACAACACTTACATTTTCCACCATCTAAATCTAGCCGTTTCAGCACTGGTTGTGTGGATTAGTTCTTGCTATAGTGACACTGTAACAAAGGGTGACCAGAAGGTAGCACCCGACTTGTAGTTAATGGCAACTTTGTTAGTCATACTTCTGGTATTACAGCTTGGGTGTCAGAGAAGTATATGCCGATGACGACTGGTCTCAGTTTCCATCTCCGAGATACATAGCTATATACTTTCTTGCTTTATTAGGAAACACACACTACTGTAATTGCATGGCTTCTAGTTTTTTAGCCAATTTGCTATCCACTTTACCATGTGGCTGTTTACATTTAGTTCTCTTAGCTTATTTACATTACCAATATTTGAAGTGGTGTCAAATCCTCTAACTAGGTCCAGGTATGGCTTAAAGCAGTACTATGAGAGACATCACACCCCTTCACCCTACAAAGTCATGCACTCCTGTACAGTAAGATGAAACATTTACTCTGGTTCACTTCTCAGAGTTTGTATATCAGGTTAAGCAACTAATTGTACTAACTCACACTTTTTTCCACATTTATAAAACCTGACAAATTCATCTGTTCCCCAGATCAAACAATATACCTGCTCCAATTTCATGCCTTCATGAAAAGAGGGCACTGCATGCCTAATTTTTCTCAGGGATAGACCTTACACTGTAATGCCACTATGTAAGTGAGAATATACCTTTCCTTGCTGTAAATGACAGCTATTTTTATTTATATTAATTAAAATATGAGGACACCTGTAACTATTCATTAACCCTTATCTTGTGAGGCGATTTGTCTGTCAGTAAGTATTCTGTTTTAACTGACAGAAAACATTTTCAGCAATAAAAATCATTGCTTAAATAGTTTAGAACTATTTAACTGGAATGAAAATGGGTGCAAAAGTATATTGAAAGCTCTTGCATGTATACATTTCTGAGAGTTTATTCATGATGTGCACTGTAATGCTTGTGTACAGATCTGCCACTGTTTGGACAGAATGTAATAAATCGGTGAGCTACATTATAAAATACGTAACTTCTTTACTCAAGATCGAGCTAGCAGGGCTGTAGAAAGAGTACTGTATATATACAGTTGAAAAGCTGTAGAAGATTTGTACTTGTTTTTTAAGCAATTTGTAAGAAAGTAAATACGGTTTGTAACTGTGCTTGCAAATGTTTTCTTCAGGGAAGTACATCAGTTATAGATAAAATAAAATGTACAGTTGGTATGAAAAATGTATAAAAGAAAATGTAAGTATGTTGCTGTCTTTAGCTGTAAAGAACAAACTAAAAGATTCTGTGAGTATTTAATTGAAGGAACGGTAGCTATTCTGGAAATCTAATTGCATGTTCCAAATCTGTATTTTGGTTTACCTTTATTTTAAACCTTATTTACACCATACAGTATATTACATTCACTTATAATCCTCATACATGGGACTCGGTATCTCATAAGTGATTAGCTGTTTCATCCCCGTTTGCTATCGCTATTCTTCTCCCCTTGGTTTCCCTTTGGGATTTGAAATCTGTCATCCTAGATTTTCATGTTTGTAGTACTCTAAAACCTCTTTCCATTGCCTTTACATTTTCCTTCCTCTCCCTTCCTCATTCTAGTTAGTTTCTGTTATTTCTTCTCTATGTCCAGGACCTCGTGTGTAATTCATGGTCCCATACTAATTTTGTTCCCTTCCAGTTTTGAGCAATGATGGTTCTAACTAAGCAGCAGTCTAATAATGTTCATTTCTCTTTCTTTTAAAATACTTTCATCTGGCCAATTTAATTCTGTCCATATACAGAATTCCCAAATATGTTCTACTTCCATTTTAAATACGTTTCCCCAAATACTGTGTGCCTGCTTTCTGACTTCATGCACTCACCTGCAGTCCCAGAACATATGCATCATTCCTCGTCTTCTGTCTGACACCTCCAACATTTAATATCCTCCTTTCCACCTTCCTTTACCAGTCTTATGAGGGGGTTAGGTGCCATCTATGCAGTACTGTCAGGCTTTGATCTCCCATTCCTTGTACTTTTTGCAAGTGTCTCACCACCTGAATTGTCTTCTGCTGGTGTCCTCTAACTATCTTCCATTCTTCCTTACTTCTTCAATTCTTTCTCCTTCTCTTTACTTCAACTATATCCCTTCTTTTCATTACACTTCATAGACCTGTTTGGTCCTTTATACCCTTAACCTTTTCCATTTCCTTTGGGATGCCATACTCTCTCATTTTGCCCTCCCTTCCTGCCTGTTCCTGTTTTCTGCTACTCTTTCTGTATTTTTTACAGGCCTCCCTGAGTACCACATAGTTCTGCTATTGGGCCTCACATATTCTGTATTTGTGCATTAAGTCAGCAATTGTTTAACATCTTTCCCCACCATACTTTTCTATGCATACCAAATATTTCTCTTGATCTAGTCCACTTTTCTTCCAGATGTCTTCATTTTTCCCTATCTTTGTCCCTTGTTCTTCTGCTCCACATAGCGTTTGAGGTATCATGCATCACAGTTCTTTTAGTGCTGTTTAATTCGTCTCCTTTAATAAGCTTCTTCCCATCTCCCTCTCTCTTATTCACTTTTTATTAACTTCCTTCTCTTTGTTTTTTTCAGTGAAGTCATTGGGATATGCGGGAGTCCCTAGCTCCCTTTTTTCTTACTAATTCTTGTTTTTGTCTTGCTCACTCTTTTTCCTTTGCCTTTACTTTATTGACCCAGTCTTCTTCCTCTGTGTCTTTTTGCATTTCTTGTAACCTTTTTGTCCTAAAGGACCATTTGAATGTTGTGGAGTAAGTGGACAATTATTAAATGTATCATCATCTTTGCTGCATTAATTCTGCCAAGCAAAATGTAAGACTTGCCCTATTCCCCTGGGTAGTATCCCTTACCTTTTTTCATCATTCTCTGTGTTTTCCATTTTGTGTATTTCATCATGTTCTCAGCAGAGAGACCAGTACATGGGTAACTCTGCCTCTTTTATTACCATTCCAATTCCCTATTCCTAATATTTCTATCACTGTCTTTTTCTTGTTAGAACTGAGTTCTAGCACTTTCTTCAACTTCTTAAATGCATCTCTTATAGGTTCACATTCCATCAGCCACATCTCCTGACATTAACAAGCAGTCATCTGCATATAATACAAACTGAAATTTCATCCCCTCCTTTTCTTCAAACATTGCTAAATTGTATCTGAATTCCATTGTCAGTTCTTCAATCGCATGCATGAGTAGGCATGTCTGCTAGCCATATCTCCTGAGATACTCTTCCATTTATGACTATTTCAGTTTCTGGGTTTTGGTATATGGAATGTATCGAATGTATTAACCATTCACCAGCTCACCTTGGTGCAGTGCCTTCCATAGCAATTCCCAATTTACCATATCAAATAACTTCTTCAGCTCAAAGAACACAGTCCGACAGTCTCACCTTTCCTTTCCTGCCTCTGATCCTCCATGTCCATAAATTCCAGCAGGTCTCACCAGCCATTTTCCTGCCTTCCTTTTCCTGACAAAGCAACTTTGTCCTGTTTGTACCATTCTTGGCAAGACTCCATCCAGTCACTCTGCCTATAGCTTTGCCAAAATCTTAATATCTGTATAAATCAAAGAGATAAATATATACCCCCCCCCCTTTAGCTTTTGGGATTATACTGTCCCTGCTCATTTTCCAGACTCCTGAATTCTCTTGTGTTCCTCCTATAGGATTTTCTACATTCCCATCCCTCTGCATTTTCAGAACTGTAAGGTAATCCATCTGGCCCTCCAGCTTTCTTCTCCTTCATCTTTTGTATCTCTTCCCTTTTGTGATCTCTTGCCATCTTTGCATTTAGCTTGTGTCTTTGTTCATCTTCCAGTGCATATTCTTCAACATTAATTCTCCATTTCTTTTCTGAGACATGTGTCCATTCCTGTTGTTTGTAAATTATCTGAAGTATTTCTTGTATCTTTCCCTTATTATCTTGTCCTCATTTAAATATGTTCCATCTCCTTTCCTTATCCTCCATACCTGTCTCCCTCTCTCTCTCTCTCTCTACCTGCTTCTTCTTGTATTTTTCATAAGTTCATAGGTTCATAGCTAATTACTAGACTATTTATCTGTGAGTATCTTAGGAAACATAACCTTACATTCCTATTGTAGATTTAGCCCTTATATCTTGTGTGCAGATAAGCCAGAGAAGGGCAGCTTAAGGATATGTTGGGACAATTACATTTTGCAGCTATCCATGAGGGACAAAAGTGTTAAACCAAGGGTGAGTTTGCGGTTACTCATCCATCCAAGTTATATTTTAAAAGAAAAATAGAAGAACATTAGGTTTATGTGAAGGTGAAGGTAGCCCTGTAGAAGAGGAATAGTCTGTGATACATATCTATCCCTCCTGCATGTTCTATTTATGTTGCAGAAGAGTATGAGATCCCCTGAGCATGTATTTATGTCACCATTTGAGTTGAAAATCTGTAATAGGACTAACAGGTTAGGGTCTGTTGATGGTCTATTCATAAGGCAGAAGATGCCTCTTAGTAGCATGGATGATACCAGAACAGGGGCAAGGCCTGCGATGGTCCAAATAGTCCTTACAGTTTAGGCCCTTCAGTTTCCAAGTGAGGAATCATTGTGATAAGTGTTTAGACAAGCACATATTAAAAGGGGGAATGATACTCAAATACCAGCCTAATGACCGCTGAGTACAGTGAAATGATTTTATCTTGGACCTGGATTCCATATATTTAGATATAAGCTATGCAATAAAAAAATACATCCTTACAATAGTGGATACATAGTGATCAAAGGAGAGTTAATTGTCAACATAAGTTCCTAGATCTCTGACTATGGGATCAATTTTAAGGGTGTGTTTTCTATGTAATATTTGTAAAGACAGCCATGCATGCAGAAGGACACGATTATGCATTTCTTGGCATTTAGATTTAGTCTGTGATTTATCACCAGCTATTGGGTTGGGATAGGCCCTCTTACAGGATTATGGTGTCATCTGTGGAGTTTAGGATGGCATAAAGTTTACAATCATCTGTAAACTTGGTCAACTACAAATCCTTAATTAACTTCAGACTCTGAGAAGTAAATGCCAAAGAGGAGTGGCCCAAGGATTGATCCCTGCACTGCATTGCTAGTGACAGGTCTTCTGGGGGAGGTAAAGCTGCCCACATTTACTTCCAGGGTAAAGATTGTGAGATAAATTGCTGTTCAATGTGTTACAATGGGATTTACATTTAGTTCACCGAGTTTTTCTATGATACCATAGGGTGGGATAATGCTGAACGCCTTTGTGATGTCTTGATATGCAGTGTGTGCTGATATGCCCTCACTCACTGCAATAGTAACTTTTTCAGGATAATTAGGCAGGGTCTGCCCTTGTTGAATCCAAATTAGCTTGGGTTGACAGTCTGTATCCTTATCTATTAATTCCAAATTTAACTTTTCCATAGCCTTATACATGATAAAGAGCAGGCATGTTCATCTGTAATTAACTGGGTCCATCAGAGACCCATTGTTCTGCAAAAGGAATGACTGTTGATGATTAAGCCTGTTTTGAGGCTGAGAATGAACAGCCACAAATGGATTCTGACAAGTCATGATTCAGGTTTCTCAGTGTGGAGTCTAGTATGGTGTCTGGCCAAAGAAGTATTTTTCTTTGCCTTAGATAACACTTTGAGTATTTGTTTTTGTTGTTTTGGGGAGATTTGTCGGGGGAGTGGGGTGTAGATGCAGGTAGGTAGTCTGAAAATATTGGAGGGAAGAGTTCTAATTCCAAAATATACATCAGGGACATAGTTAAAAAATCTATGTCTATGCAACTCATGCTAAAATATGCAGGATTATCCTTTTATATAGATTTGTAAGAGTTATGATTATACACCATTTGTAGAAGTCTTCTGAAAAACTCACCTGCTATACTGATTTTTCCTAATAAACTAGAACTCTCAAGCATGATGTTTATGTCATTTTAAATACATTTACATGAGGCACTGGAATGAGATAGAATGGATATTTTGAAAGGAATAATGAACTAACAGGGCATGTTCTACATGGCAAGGAATAACTGCATTGAATTAGACTATAAACAAACTTTAAAAATTAGCAACATTTTCTATGTGCATTCTAACTTATACTTTTAGAATGATCAGTTTAATAGTGTTCAGGATTCTTAAAGAAATAAATCCATGCCTACTAAAATTTTTATGGCTCCCCAAAAGAAATAGAATAGCCCTAACACATCACATTAGACCATGGAAACAAGGACTGAACTTTCCAGATATTGAATCATATAATAAAAACATCCATACTCAAAAATGTTATAGACTAGATAAACCCTAATTATTCTGCTAACTGGAAAGAATTATTAATGGTTATATCAATAAACAAGTTCAATTTACTAAAAAATAATTCTCAGTATTAGACAAAACTAATAAACCTTGGTGCATATTAAGTATTTGTATGCAATATAATATTACAAATCCAACTAAAACATACTTGATTAATCATTATATTAATTCCTTTAGAAAACTTATTAATGCAAATATGGATTTAAAACTTTGGATTGACCTTTTAACCCAATTCATCATAACTAAGAACTATCCTCATAAAATAGATAGAGAAACAATTACTTCTTGGGAACAAAATGGATTTATATGTTGATTTCAATGTATTAAAAACCTAAACGTTTTAGACTTACAAATGATAAAAAACTATTTATAACTTTCCATCACAGGACTGGTTAACTCTACAAAGTATTCTTATGTAGTCTCAAGACCTATGCAGAATAATCAACAATTATTCCTTTAAAGATATACCAAATCTTATAAATTGCTTATATGGATTTATATATAATAACTATAATAAGGGAAATAGTATTTCATATTTATACACAGAACTAATAAGCTATAAAACAACACCTAAATCATCATATTGGCAGTTTATAACAAAAGGTCAGTCATTACAGTTAACAGAAGAAATTAAATCAAATATTTTATTATTAGTAAACCACACATCTATTATATACAATACTGGAAAATATTTAATTGGAAATACTTATGTAGAGCATTTTTAACCCCAGATGAAATTAACAAAATCAGCTCCATGGCAAATGCAATATGTTGGAGATGTGAGCAGGTACATAAAGCAGACTGGAATCACATTTTTATGACTGTAGTAAAATGAAATCATATTGGAATGGAATTAACTTCTTTTTACAAGCTTTGTTCAATGAATATTTCAACTTATCTAAAGCTTTGATTCTTTTAAATGTGAATGAAGGTCCTCACGTGAATAAAACAAATATGTATTTGTTAAGGACAATACTTGCAATTTCAAGAAAATGTATAATCAGAAGATGAACACATCGCCAACTTTGAAAGACTTTTACACTCTACTGAGGACTTCAGCATTGATGGAAATCAAAATCGAAGAACTAAGGATTTATCCTAGGTCATTGGTTAATAATCCAGGGAAGAAAGTTATATCTTTATTAGACACTTTGCAATAATTAACAGAGATACTCTTATAACTGAACTGTTAATTCTACACTGTACTTGTATACAGTGAATACAGCTGAAAGGTCATGCTGATCATATCCAAAGTCTGAAACCAAAACGTAAAGTGAAATATAAAAGCTGCCATTTTACACTACAATTATTTGCAATGGTTATTTAAATAATGTTTATTTCAAAAACACTCAAGAATTAAAGGGGTTTTGCTTATTAAGCATTTTCAATATGGATAAATGAAACATAGCAATTGATATAACTTGAATCAGTAGAGTGCTGAGGGGAATAATAATATTATTTTATTTTACTTTGAAAATAAGTTGCTCTAGCTTATAGAATTTTAGAGATTTCTAGTACTGCAAAAGCAGCTTTTCTGTAAGGTCAGTTCTGTAGTCTTCTTCCTAAGCAAATTCAAACAGCTGGGAACTATTCTGAAACAGATTCCAAATTATGTCAAGCAGAGTTAGACAAATGGATGGGGAGCAGGTACATCCATCCCTTGTTTCACACCTGTGTCTTCAATGGACACAGACAGCCTGTAAATGCTTCATCTCCCAAGCCCTTGCTTACACTTATCAAGGGTAAGAGAACTTGTCAGAGATTTGGGATGCATGACTAGGCTTTAAAAGGGCCTTGTGGCTGTTAGCCTAGTACACACCTATGAACCCATGCTCCTAAGTCACTAAACATAAACACCAACACTTCAAATGGAAAACACTTCAGAACAAAGAAAAAAATCATACATGACAAAGTTCCAGAGGTCACAGTAATGTATAAATCCCTTTATTCCTTATAAGGAACAAGCAGTGAGCAAATATTAAAAGACATCTTATCAGCCACAGCAATAAAAGACATTCACTTGCCTTGACTATCACTGTGTGTTCATTGTTTATTATATGAAAAATAAAGACATTTTAAGTACAAGCTATTACTTGCAGTATGCATTATAATTGCTTTTGAAAACCCCATGTTGGCAAAAATCAGTCAGTAATGCAACATGCATCAACAACTGAATGGACAATGCTGTACAATTAATAATGAATGGAATGACATTTTTAACTAAATCCCCCACATTACTTTGATTACTTTAAGTTGTTTTTTGGTGAAAACAATTTTTAAATAGTTTTTATAAGGTTTTGTGTATTTATACATTTTATATATTTTATATATTGTGCATTTAATGTATTACAGCTATGATTTTGTATTTCATATGGATTTTATAAAATGTTTTTTCTGCATGAATTTTTTCTGGCACAGGGACTACTAATAAGATTTAGTTGATTGATTAATTAATTTGTATTCAATTAAGTCATTAAACCAACTGTGGTGGGTTTAAATAGAGCTAACTCATTTGGTTTGGTATTATCTGATGAAGTCCTGTGTGGCAGGGACAAAAACGTGGTGATTTAGTTAAGCATTTATACCTTTTCTGCATTTGTGTATTTGCAATAAATTGGGTTACTTGCACAACATGGAGTGATTTTTGTACACTAGTTCTCCAGGTACCTTGGTTTGCTTACTTGGAAGTTTGGTACTGTTCAAGACATCTTTTTCTTCCTTGTGTTGTTTTGACAGTAGGAATTTGTTACAAGGTCTCTCTTATTGACACACACAAACACACACACACACACACACACACACACACACACACACACACACACACACACACACACACACGATGAAGGATTGCAATCAGATACACATACTCACTGACTGCTATGTAACAGTTTCTCCAATAACTAAACAAGAAAAATTGCTCTAAAACCTAACTACAATATTGACCTACAGATGTGACTTACGGGAAAATAATGAAACTTCAAGTGATGCAGAGGTCGTCCATCACTGTGTCAAACCTCACAACACCTCTGGCTGATCTGGTTCACTACAATGCTTGCCCTATTGGGTATTCTTACTTATATATTTGCTGTCCTGCACTTTTATTAAATTTAGGAGCCTGGTAAAGAGCCATGATTATTCAAGAGTCTGTAAGTTGCATATACTGCCCTTGATAAAGCACTGTTGACTAAACCTAGGTATTAATATTAAGATACCATGCAGTGTATCCTCTTCTAGACTGGAATGTTAGTGTACTGTTAACCTACACTTGTAATTTAAAGACAGGCTAGACATATGATCTCATATTCCTATTGCCTGTCTAACTTTCCCTTTTCATACACACACAAATGCATGCAAATGACTCATAGAGAAGGACTGCAGTGCAGTCAATCTTTTCCATTGCTGCAGCTATCACCCTACCCCCTATCCCATTTTAGCTACCTCCTTTTCACCACCTCTCTCAAGCCCTGTGCAATATGCTTGCCATTTATATTATGTTGTCCAACCCAGCAGAAAGCTCCATTTTGCTTATTTCCTTTGTATAAAATAATGATTCCATAAGATGTAATTTATATCCTTTTTCTCATTTCGCTACTCTCTTCCTTCTTAACTTCATTTTTAGCTTTATTCCTTTCAAAATGGCAGCATGAAATTTTTGTACATACTAGGTGAGCCTGAAAATGGTCCACTGAGATCAGTACACTGCCCTAATTAAGAAATATTTAATTTGCCATGCCTCAAGATTCTCTTTTGTCCAAAGAATGCACATACAGCCCCACACATTTGCACTCACATATTCTTCTTTTCATATTTCTCATCTTCCCATTTGCCTTCCTTGGAACTGCTTTAAACAGTATTCTAGTTTTACCCTTCATGGGTTCCAGAACTGTGTAATGTGAAGAAATTAGACACTATAGCAATAACCCACGCCTGGGTGTGGGTAATGCTAAATTTACCCACGGTTGGCGTGGTTTGGTCCCGAGGGCGAAGCTTATTGCTTATTTTAAAGCTGTCTCGCTATGTTAAACCCATTTAACATAGCGAGACAGTGTTTTAAAAAAAACGAGTTATACTAATGGAAAAAAGTCCGGGCGACCGGACCTTTTTCCATTAGTATAACTCGATTTACAACGGCCAATCAGCGTGCACGTTTTGGGGGGGGGTCATGGTATAATATTTCTGTTAGCATGTCTGGATGACTGTTTGTACATAATTTCAGATTGATGTGTATTGTATGCCAGCATGACTAGCTATGATATTGTAAATAAGTTCTTACATGTTGATTTATGATCTGTTTGAACAGAATGTTTTAAAGACTTGAACAGTATCCTTTTACATTTCTAACTGTGTATGTGTGTGAACAGAGATTCTAATGGCAAACTCAGATTCAGCTGATCAGCAGATGATGTCATTGGAATGCTGATCATTGATATGTGTTACTGTCAGAAGCTGAAAGACTGGAAGGAACTTTTAGAAAACAACTGTTAGTTGAATTTAAAAATATAAAATGAAAATCAGAACTTGACAGTTGACAATTAGTCTAGTCTATAAAAGAACCTGCTGTAGTCAGTTACAGATGTCAGTTTATCACAGATGAACTGTGAAGTGGATACTCCAAAAAACGACTCAAGAACTGTAAGTCTGCCCTTGCTCTGTTGTAGTAATTTAGTTTAGATCAGAGACAGTCTTCTTTAGTTAGTTAAGAAATTATAACTAATCAGCTAGATCAGTTAGAGTTTTTTGAATGTTGGATCTGTATCCTACATTATTATTTTATTTTTCCTGGTCATTGAGTTCTGTTTGTTTATTGGGAATTACTGTTTGAGGTTCTCCCTTTCGATTCTCGGCTGGAGTGCGAGGAGTGCCTTCTGTGTGGAGTCTGCATGTCCTCCCTGCGGTTGTTTGGGCGTTTGAAAGACATGCATAAATGGGCGTGCCTTCGTTGAAGGTTGAACTTCGAGCTGGCACCTTCGCGTTTGTCAAAATCTACTGCCAATCATTAGCAGACCGGAGTTCCGCTGTGGCGACCCCTAACTGGGAAAAGCCGAAAGACAACAACAACTGCTTTATATTTTTAATCATTTTTCCTCAATATTAAATATTTTTATTAACTTACATTGTGGCTGGACAATCAGTAAATATCTTTCTTTAGTGCTTTCAGAGTGCTTATATTTGCTTTAATAATTCCCAGGGGTGTTCCGAAAGCTGGGCTGCTTAGGTCATTTGCTAGGGTCTATATTAGAACATCGAAGTTTCAAAATTTCAAATGTTCTAATATCGACCCCTATTCAGAGAAAGCTGAAAACATCAAACATACAGAACAGAGAATTTTTTCCTAGGGAAAAAATTCACTGTTCCAAAACACATAGACACAACACAAGCACACCAAACAAACAGCAATCCACACACATACACTTAAATTATTAAACCTAACCTACACTAAACTATACACACACCACTAACTATCCACTTACCTTAACCCAAACCCTAACCCTAAGGTCCATCACTATCGCACACTCACCTCACCCGTGCCCTAACCCTAACTCACCTACCCCACACTAACCCTCATGTCCACACAATCACACACTTACCTGATCTGCACCCTAACCCTAACTCACCTAACCTGCCCTAACCCTCACGTCCACACAATCGCACACATATCTAACCCGCGCCCTAACCCTAACTAACCTAACCCGCACTCAGTCGCACACTTACCTGAACCCGACCCTTAACTTTCCACAACAGCGCTGAAAATACAGAAGCAACAGAAACGGACAACCAAATTCTTTCCCTAGGAAAAAAATTGGTTTTCTGTTGCTTCGATATTTTCAGCTTTCACTGAATAGGGGTCGATATTAGAACATTCAATGTTTTGAAACTTCGATGTTCTAATATAGACCCATTTGCTACTATTTGTTTTAATATTTAATTTTCATAATTGGACACCCATTTAGAAGGGCATGAAGACACTCTGATTGGTGGCAGCATTGCCATATTATTTTGGGGAAGGGACACAGTTGAAAATCTGTGGCAGGCTTTCCCAGAAGTATTTGGATGTGTGAGATTTAATTTATTTAAGTGTGAGTGTATCAACAGTCTTAACTGGGACACATTGCTCTGAAGTGTGTAATAAACAGTAACATTAGGGGTGGAAAGAAGTATACAGTCCAGTCCCAGGCTATAAAGTGTGTTCCTGTTGCACTGTTAGGGGAAGCTTGTGAAATATTACTCCTGTTTGTGACAGTCTCACATTGGAGTCAGTAGTGAGGATTGACACTCCTTAGTTACTGATCCAGTATAGTAAGGGACATCACATTATTTGGTGGCAGTTCAGTGTGATATTATCTGGACCTCACAGCTATAATATTGGCTTTATGAGAGCGTGTAGTTTTGCAATAGTAGCTTCTTATATCCAAAGTCCAACTTCTCAGGAAATGTAGTCCAAAAGCCTTTTGGTTTTGGTTATTTGTTTAATAACAACTATTCAGAAATATTTTATGGTGTTATCTAGAGTTTAACATCCACAAGTACATTGCCTGTGGTTTGTTCTTTTGTTGAAGAGGCATGTTATTTGTTTCAGCTATGTATCTTACCTGCCACCTTTGACCCAAGCTTAACCAAAGTATCCACTTTCAGTAGGTTATTTCTTCCATTTCCTTACAGTATAATGAAGTTATGTGACAAAAAGACTGATCACATATCTAAGACTTTTGTTATGTCAGCTAGAATTACATTGAATAGTACAGTCTCCTGGCAGTTCCCAATAATAACAGCTTCTCTCTTATCTTTGACAATTTCAATCCCGTGCATTCTTCTGTCGAGGCAGCTTTGCAGGTCTCTTGACATTTGGCCCTAGACTCTCCACTTTCCCTTTTTTCAACAGCATAGTAAGCAACAAGAGTTGAATGCTTTGTTTAAATAAACAATTTTTGCACTTGACCACCACTCATCACCTAGTCAAAAAAGTAACAGAGCTGCCTGAAATGATTTCTAGCTATAAAGACGTACCTATTGTTGCAGTCTAGAAAACCATCAAACTTTTTCATTAGAATGCTTTTCATGATCTTTCATGCACATGAAGTCAGGTAAAGCAGTCTGTATTTTATTTTCTAGATTTTTTTTACCATTCCTTTGTGACGTCATACTACCAGTATGCTTTCAGGCACGGAGAATCACCCATTTAGATAGAGATCACATGTTTTCAAAATGACCAGTTTCTGAAGATCCTGGCTATGGCTTTTATTATCTTTTATATCTTTTAGTTTTAATTTACTCTACAGATGATTTCCATATTGTTCCAAATACCATTGCATTTGCTCATCTTTCTTTCCCTTTATTTGTTTCTGCAAAGAAGATTTTGCACTGAGAAGAAAAGTAGATTTATTTCAGCTCTGTAAAGTCTGAACGAATCTGACTTTGGATCTCTATCACATTTATAGTATTGAAGAAAGAAATTGTAATTTTGCCAAGACTTAGGTCAAAGCATTGGGAACAATTAGTTTTAAAAGACAAATGTCTGTCAAGTAACTGCACACGCACAATGATATTTTAATGCCAACATTTCATGTCTTTTCTGTATGGAATTCAAGTCATTTCTTGTCAGGATTGTGATTTCATTAAAACAGAATTTTGTTGTGGGCTAAATAAACACACTTTAATATGGACATAAATTCTGATAACTATACAAACTTATCTAAATGTGTGGTTATACTGGACATTGGAACTAATATTTAAAAAGGCATTGTTCTAAGCTTGGATTCATATGGTTAATTGTTTCACTGTTACATTTTTCACACTATTTTTTTCTTATGGTCATCTCTTGAACATATTTCATGCTGTATTAATGTACAGTTAAAAGAACTGTTAGCCAAAAATGACTAACTTTAATCTGTCATATTCACAGCCAACTTAAGTGAAATGAAACAATCTTTGTGTATAATAAATATGCTTGCACTATAAGGAAATGTATTAACTGTGTTGAGAGTTGCAAATATTAGTATACTGTCTAGTCGATCAGCTCTGAACTTCTTAAGAGCTTACATTGAATGTTTAGCTAAAAAATAGTACCAAAATTACTGGATGCTACACTTAATGGTATATTTGATGTAGTCCTTTTCACCTACTAAGTGTTTGCTAAGACTCATATTGACATGATTGGAATAAGAGATTGTGGAGCTTTATGCTTTGAAGCATAACTGCTACAGAGTTATATGCCACTGAGTTTGCAGCTTAAAGGCATTTGCTAGAGAGAGGTTAAATTATGTTAATGAAGTAAACTGTGCCTCATGTTGTGTTGTTCACCCTGCAATGAAACAGCTTTGTTAGTGGGAATCACATAGTTAGCACAAGGGTTAAACAATAAAAATGCTAATAATATACCCGTTAGATGATTTATGTAAGAGAGAGAGAGAGAGAGAGAGAGAGAGAGCGAAACTTCTTGCCAGATCAGAGCTGCATAAAGAATAATAATGTTATTGATTTGTGCCCAACAAATGTTGTGTTGTAAATGTGGGTACAAATGGGGAAAAGTTAAGCGCACTTAACAAGGGTATTCAAATATTTAGAGGTTGCAGTCAACTAAATTCTTCTATTTATATTTTAATTTTTCATCCAGCATTTTTTTTGCAATGATACCAGTTATAAAATGGTATATTAGTCTACAGTTTGCATCTTTATGCTTAAATAAATGGCCATAGTGCTTCAAACATGAAGGAGATGCAAGTGTAGGTGGACAGTGTTGATTCAGTAAAATGAATAGTGTGAAATCACCTTTCAAGTATCAAACAAAAATAGAGTCTAATTATACTCATGTTATAGTTTCATAAAAAAGATAATGTTAGAAAATCTATTATGAAAATACCGATGACACTTGTGTAATAACTACATAAATGTAATGAATTCTGCTTCACACCTTTGTCAATGTTCAGTATTTTTACTGCAAAAAATTAATATGCATAATCCTTTGTATAATCCCATGAAAGTACCCATTGCTATTTTATTTATTTATCTATTTATTGTTTTTCTTGATTTGCCTGCTTAGTAATTCTGACACAGCCATTTTTTTCAAGTTGACCCCAAAGCTATAGTAAGCCAGAAAACTCAATGACATGGACTGTGTAGCATGTTTAATGGAAAGTATATAATTTCTCAGATGAAAGTGACCGAGAAAGACAATTAACATCATTTAACAGTCACCTGAATTCCTCAAGTTTCTAAATAATCTTTAAAAGAACATGTTATAAACAATTTTCCAAAATTATGGAAACTTGGTACAGGGAAGAGAGGATTATTAAGTAGAATGCAGACATTTACCCAGTGGTCAAAAGCAAACCATATCATATCAAAATAATAATAAAAAAAGTTTATTTTACTAAAGCACATTCCCTGGAACAGCTAAAAGTATTCATAGGAAAGCAATACACCAAATGAATATCTTACAAAAACATTAATACACCAATAATCCAAGCAGATAATCCTGCTAAATTAATTAAGCAACATCTAACATTTGGACATTCACTAAACATCTGTCCTGAGCATATCTAAACAATCCTATCCTGGTTTGTGATTTACTGTGGAGATGACTGGTAAGAGATGTTTTATTTGAATATTGCATTCGTTTTCACATTTATTCTCTGTAGGAAGGAAGGGACTACTTGTTAACAAGACTTACTTTGATTCATATTTTGTTGTTTTACCTTTAATTTCACTGGGGGTGGCCACAGTGGTTAGCATTGCCGCCTCACAGCAAGGGGTTCTACGGTTCAATCCTTGGCTGGGGTGCCCTCTGTACGGAGTCTGCATGTCCTTCCTATGGTTGCGTGGGTTTCCTCTGGGTGCTCCGGGTTCCTTCCACGTCCCAAAGACATGCTGTAGGTGGATTGGACACTCTAAATTGGCCCTAGGCGTGAGTACATGCATGTGTGTGCCTTCTGTGGAAGGTTGGGTGCCTGGTTGGCAACTTGACACCATAAAACTCCACTACCAATCATGAGCGGACAAGGTAAGCCACTGTGGCAACCCCCTAACCGGAAGAAGAACTTTAGTTTCCCTGCTGGTTATTAGAAAGGTATAGGTTTTACAAAGGTAAGCTCAGCCACCCCAAGGAGCCTAGACAGCTATAAATATACACAGACTGCAGAGAGGAAAATCCTGAGCATATCTAAATAATCCTATCTTGGTTTGTAATTAACCGTGGAGTTCACTGGTAAGAGACGTTTTATTTTAATTTATATTGTATTTGCCGGTCCCAAGCCTGGATAAATGGGGAGGGTTGCATCAGGAAGGGCATCCGGCATAAAACCTCTGCCAAATTACTGATGCGGAGAACATTTCATAATTACATACTGGATCGGTCAAGGCCCGGGTTAACAACAGCCGCCACCAGTACTGTTAGCCAACAGGGTGCTGGCAGAAATTGGGCTACTGTTGGCCGAAGAAGAAGAGGATGGGAAAGGCATGTCTGAAGGCAGGAAGAGAGGAGGAAGGTTAGGAGTGTAGTACTGAGGGTAGAAACTTTGAATGTTGGCAGTATGACTGGTATAGGGAGAGAGCTAGCTGATATGATGGAAAGAAGGAAGGTTGATATATTGTGCGTGCAAGAGACCAGATGGAAGGGAAGTAAGGCCAAGTGTATAGGAGGCGGGTTCAAATTGTTCTATCATGGTGTGGATGGCAGAAGAAATGGGATAGAGGTTATCCTAATGGAACAGTATGCCAAGAGTGTTTTGGAGGTGAAGAGAGTGTCTGATAGAGTGATGTTTATGAAGCTTGAAATTGATGGTGTAATGATGAATGTTGTTAGTGCATATGCTCCACAAGTTGGGTGTGCGATTGATGAGAAAGAAAAATTTTGGAGTGAGTTGGATGAAGTGGTGGTGTGTGTACCCAAGGTTGAGAGACTAGTGATTGGAGCGGACTTCAATGGGCATGTTGGTGAAGTGAACAGAGGGGATGAGGAAATGATGGGTAGGTATGGTGTTAAGGAGAGGAATGCAGAAGGTCAGATGATTGTAGATTTTGCGAAAAGGATGGACATGGCTGTGGTGAATACATATTTTAAGAAGAGGGAGGAGCATAGGGTAATGTATAAGATTGGAGGAAGATGCACCCAGGTGGATTATATCCTATATAGGAGGGCAAGTCTGAAGAAGATTGGTGACTGTAAAGTGGTGACTGGGGAAAGTGTAGTTAAGCAGCATACAATGGTGGTCTGCAGGATGATGTTGGTGATCAAGAAGCAGAGGAGGAGTGTGAAAGCAGTGCCAAGGATTAAATGGTAGAAGTTAAAAAAGGGTGATTGTGAGGTGGAGTTCAGGGAAGAGTTAAGACAGGCAATGGGAGGCAATGAAGAGTTACCGAATAGCTGAGTAACTACAGCAGATCTAGTAAGGGAGACTGCTAGGGAAGGTGCTTGGTGTGACATCTGGACAGAGGAAGTTACAGGAGAGTATACAGAGGAAGAGGCTGGCGAAGAAGAAGTGGGATTGTCAAAGAGATGAAGAAAGTAGACAGTAGTATAAGGAGATGAGGCGCATGGCAAAGAGAGAGGTGGTGAAGGCTAAGGATAAGGCATACAGAGAGTTGTATGAGAGATTGGACACTAAAGAGGGAGAAAAGGACATGTACCAATTGGCTAGACAGAGGGACAGAGCTGGGAAAGATGTGCAGCAGGTAAGGGTGATAAAGGACAGTGAGGGAAATGTACTCACAAGTGAGTAGAGTGTGTTGAGTAGATGGAAAGAGTACTTTGAAGGGCTGATGAATGAAGAGAATGAGAGAGAGAGAATGTTGGATGATGTGGGGATAGATAGTGAATCAGGAAGTGAAGCAGATTAGCAAGGAGGAAGTAAGGGCAGCTATGAAGAGGATGAAGAATGGAAGGCTGTTGGCCCAGATGACATACCAGTGGAAGCATGGAGGTGCTTAGGAGAAATGGGAGTGGAATTTTTAACCAGCTTGTTTAATGAAATTTTGGAAAGTCAGAGGATGTCTGAGGGGTGGAGAAAAAGTGTTTTGGTACCTATCTTTAAGAATAAGGGTGATGTGCAGAGCTGCAGTAACTACAGAGGGATAAAATTGATCAGTCACAGCTTGAAGTTATGGGAAAGAGTAGTGGAAGCTAGGTTTAAGAAGGGAGGTGATGATTAGTGATCAGCAGTATGGTTTCATGCCAGGAAAAAGCACTACAGATGCAATATTTGCTCTGAGAGTGTTGTTGGAGAAATACAGAGAAGGTCAGAAGGAGTTGCATTGTGTATTTGTGGACTTAGAGAAAGCAAATGACAGTGTGCCTAGAGAGGAGTTATGGTATTGTATGAGGAAGTCGGGAGTGGAAGAGAAGTATGTAAGAGTGGTACAGGATATGTACAAGGTTAGTGTGCCATTGGTGAGGACTGCGGTGGGAGTGACAGATACGTTTAAGGTGGAGGTGGGATTACATCAAGGATCAGCTCTGAGCCCTTTCTTATTTGCAGTGGTGATGGACAGGTTGACAGATGAGATTAGAGAGGAGGCCTCGTGGACTATGATGTTTGCAGATGACATTGTGATATGTAGTGAGAGTAGGGACCAGGTTGAGGAGACCCTGGAGAGGTGGAGATATGCTTGAGAGAGGAGAGGAATGAAGGTCAGCAGGGCTAAAACAGAATATATGTGTGTAAATGAGAGGGAGAGTAGAGGAATGGTGAAGATGCAGGGAGTAGAGTTGGTAAAGATGGATGAGTTTAAGTACTTGGGATCAACAGTTCAGAGTAATGTTGAGTATGGAAGAGAGGTGAAGAAGAGAGTACAGGCAGGGTGGAATGGGTGGAGAAGAGTGTCAGGAGTGATTTGTGACAGACGGGTACCAATAAGAGTGAAAGGGAAGGTCTACAAGAGGGTAGTGAGACCAGCTATGTTATATGGGTTGGCGACGGTAGCATTGACGAAAAGGCAGGAGTCAGAGCTGGATGTGGCAGAGTAAAATATGTTAAGATTTGCACTGGGTGTGACTAGGATGGACAGGATTAGGAATCAGTATATTAGAGGGTCAGCTCAGGTTGGACAGTTTGGGGACAAAGCAAGAGAGGCGAGATTGCGTTGGTTTGGACATATGCTGAGGAGGGATGCTGGATATATTGGGAAAAGGATACTAAGGATGGAGCTGCCAGGTAAGAGGAAAAGAGGAAGGCCTAAGATAAGGTTTATGGATGTGGTGAGAGAGGACATGCAGGCAGTTGGTGTGAAAGTGCATGATGCAGGTGATAGGAAGAAATGGAAACAGATGATCCGCTGTGGCGACCCCTAACGGGAACAGCCAAAAAAAGATGATGATGATGATGATGATGATGATGATGATTGTATTTGTTATCACTGTTTTTCACTGCTTGTAGGTAGGAAGGGACTGCTTGTTAACAAGTCTTACTTTGATTCATATTTTGTTGTTTTACATTTAATTTCACTGTTGGTTGTTAGAAAGGTATAGGTTTTAGACAGGCAAGCTCTAACTACCCCAAGGGGCCTGGACAGCTATAAATTTACACAGACTGCGGAGAGGAAAATCCTGAGCATATCTAAAGAATCCTATCTTGGTTTGTAATTTATTTAAATTTACTGTTAAAACAAAGTGCAACTGCAAGCAATAGTGACATAAAGGAATCACAACTATTGTCTGGCTTGTAGAACTTGTATGCTCTGGACAATGTTACTGTACTTTATTATTTAGTTCTGTATTGCTGATGTGATTTTTGTCATATAAGTTGATTTAAGTTCTCTTTGAATTCTGTGGATACTGATTTTGATTATTGTTTTCTTTTTCAATATTTTATTCATTTGAAACTGAATATGGATTCCTTAAATGAGTATGCAATTAACAATTTGCTAATGCACAAATATTTTGTACAGTGTAAATAATGCTATGCATATTTAAAGGTAAGAGCTGATAAAACTGGTGATCTGTGTTCCTCGTGTCAAATGTTGGATCATTTGCTTATCATTATTAGAGGTAAATTTAGACTTGATGATGATTTCACATGTGCAATTGGCATGGCTTGGAGAACTGTTGTTTCATATATTAATGACTGGACTGATGAACTAGATAATGTTAGACATAGAACAAATAGAAGACATTTAGGAAATTATGCATCTATTTTCTGCAAAGATCATTTAACCCGTATGAAACAAGACGATACCCCTGACAACTTTGGAATCCTGGCTGCAAGTATTCAGCAATCTGAGGATCCAGTTTGTTTAGAAGGAAACAAAAAAAGAAAGAAAGGAAGAAGTTCACAACAAACAACAAGGAAGAAAAATAAACTGATTAATGACTGTATAGGACAGAGAATACACAGTAAAAAGGATGCCGCTTTGTTTTGTAACACACAGGTGACAGGGACTGATGATATTTTTATATCAGAAAACCTTCAGTCTACAGAAAAAGGCATTATTTTTCCAACAGAGAAGGTAAAAAAAAAACGAGGCAATGTGCAGGCGAAAAGGAAGAAATCAAAATTTAACATGGAAAAATTGAAGAACATTACTGTAAGAAAAAAAGAAAAGAAAGACAGTTGCTGACTACATGGCTCAAGCTGTGGATTTACAATACCAGCTGGATAAGAATTTAATAAACAATGAAAACACTGAAATTAATAAGACTAATAGTGATGAAGCTCTATCCTTAATTGATAGAACAAATATTATTGTATTAGAAGCTGAAGATTCTTCAGAACTGGCCAGCAAAGATATTCTTGTAATTGGAAATTCAATTATTAGAGGAACTGATACTTATATTTGCAGAGACGATAATGCACATTGAATAGTGTTATGCTTGCCCTGGAGCAAAAATAGAAGATGTGAAACAAGCCTAGGAATGCCTTAATGAAAGAAAGTATGGATCTGTTTTATCCATGTTGGTACAAATTATGTCACTTGCAAGGATTCTCTGACTGTTAGTAGGGAACTGACAGCCCTCTTAGATGGTATAGCTTGTACCGGTGTAAGGACATATTTTTCACAAATCACCTATAGAAAGGATAGTCAGGTCATGGTGAATGAAAAGATTTTTTGAGTAAATACCTACATGGAAAAAATGTTCTGTTTTAAAAAATGGAAATGTGTAGAGCATCCAAGCCTAGTTTTGTGAACACGTGTTCAGACAGGATGGTGTGCATTTGTCAACGTCAGGGAAGAGAATTATTGCAGCAGATATTTTGCAGTATTTAACTAACACTAGGCAGGATTTTTGCCAGATTGAAAATTTAACAGTTCACAGATAAAATTTGATGCATCTCTGATGGTTATTAATGCTAGTAGCATTAATAATAAAGTTTTTTTATTGGAAAATTTAGTGAAGGACAGGCAAGTAGATCTCCGAAATAACACACCAGGCAAAAAATCCTTAACGCACTTTATTGAAAAAATATAAATACACACAGCGTTTTCGCTACTCAAAGAAGGTAGCTTCTTCAGAGTGAATGGGAAACTGAAAAGTAAAATTCTTTAAAAACAGTGGAGAATAATCACGTCACTTCCTAGCCTCACTTAGAAAACTTAAAGTGGTATTGACATCCTACCAACAGTTTAAAAATACAATATGCTATTAAATAAAACATTATAAATAAATGCAATAAAAAAGGGGATATAAATATGTTAAAAATAACAAGCCAAAAATATACTATTTATCTGATGTCAACAGATGGTAAAAAAGACAAAAACAAAACACACTGAAGTGTGAAATACAATAAATACCTAAAATAAAAAAGGGGAAATATATCTAAATGTTTATGAATGCTGCCAAAGAGCATAAAAAGAACCTACTTTCTTATTAAATAGGTACTAAAAACAGTTTGTCTAAGCGTGAATGAGAGACAAATAAATCACATCTCAGTAACACATATATGTAAAAAACAGGTCAAGGCAGACTACCTAAAGTATGACTTATATTTTAAATAGGCAGAGATGTTACAACTATCATTCAGTCCTGGTGGATTAAAAGCGTCAAGTTTAAGCTGCCATAGTAACTCGCAATTTTCTAAAAAAATAGATGTAGGTCCTCCTCTAATGGAGTCACCAATATGATCAATACCCATGAATAAGAAGGAGTGACCAGGATAACTAGCAACATGTTTTGCCAGAGCATTCTCACAGTTCAATTTTCTAATAGCATAAATATGCTGATAGATACGATCTTTAAACCTTCTGTCTGTTTTGCCTACATAATATGCAGTGCAACAAGAACAGAAGGCTAAATAAACAATTGATTTAGTACAACAAGTAATCTTATGGGAAATACTAAATTTCCTATCTCTTACAGAGAAAGTACTGCCACTCTTAATATAATGGCAGTAGGGACAAAGGCCACATGCATAACAACCCTTATTCCGGTTCTGAATATCAAGGCCTGTGTGCTTCTGAAAAAACTCCTTAATGTTAGGACCCCTTTTGTATACAATTCGGGGTTTAACACCTAATTTCTCAACCAAAGATGGAGTACTTGAAATAAAAAAACAATTTTTATAGATCATTTCTTGAATCGAACTAGAGCTGATATTAAATGTAGTAATAAAACTACATGGGTATTGCAGAGAGCAATCATCTACAACAGAAATGTCTATGGGCTGTGAAGATGTAAAAGGTTGTACTTCAGAATTAGACGTAGGAGCAACTTCAGGATTACTTGTCAAAGTGAGAATAGGGTTGAAAAGGCCACTCAATTTCTTACTGGTCACCTCATGGGTCAAATCATCAATTAGTTGGGAGGGATATCCCCGATTCAAGAATAAATTCTTAAGAAAATTGCATTCCTCCAAGAAATCGAAGTGGTCAGTGTTCATGCGGGCCGCCCTCACTAGCTGGCCCTTAACTATTGCTCTCTTGACTTTGAATGGATGTGCACTAGTAAAATGCAAAAAAGAGTTTACATAAGTTTTCTTCCTGAAAATGGTTGATTTTAAACGGTTAGAAAGTGGGTCCCTAGTCAATCTGACATCCAGATAGTCAATGGCATCTGTGGCAAAGTTATGGGTGAAACTAAGAAAGGTAGTTGTCTGGTTGAGGAAATCAAGAAATTCCAACGCTCGATCTGAGTTACCCTTAAACAGGATAAACATATCGTCCAAAAATCAAGTATAAAAAACCAGATCATTTCGCCACACACTGTTGTTGAATATAAAGTGTTTCTCCCAATAGGCCATAAATAAATTGGCCACTGAAGCGCCACATGGGGAACCCATCGCAACTCCTTGTTTTTGAGTATACAAATCCTTTTCAAAAAGAAAAAAGTTAGAAGAAAGCACTATATCAAGAAGCTCGGTGATGTTCATGATGTCATTTTTGGAGGCTCCTAAATCAGTCAGTAGAAGGTCAAGCCATTCCATTGCCTCCTGGTGTGGTATGGAGGTATAGAGATCCACGACATCAATTGTTAAAAAATTGATGCTGTCATCAATGCTGATCTCGTTCAAACTAGCCAAAAAAGACCAGGAGTCCTTGCATATACTTGGAATACGTTCCAAGTAAGGGGAAAGTAGTGAGTCAATAAATTTAGAGGCAGGGTAGGACTGAGAGGCTCTCCCATCAACCAAAGCACGCATGGGTGGATCATTGAGACTTTTATGTACTTTGGGGATGCCAAACATTACTGGCACCCTAGGTTGTAAAATATCTATATAGTCGAAGGTGTCCTTATCAATTCTCCCTTGGATGAATAAGTCTCTAAAAAACCCCCTGATCCTATTTGAAGTGATGTTCAACTGATTTCGGGTAGTAGATTCATAGGCTGGAGAGTTTAGAACTTTTTGCATCCTCTCAACATAGTATGTTCAAGTATAGCTAGCCCACCCCCTTTGTCAGGTTTAATAATTCTGACATATGTAGCACGTATATTATTAAGGGCAGCAAGTTGTTCTTTCGTAATATTGAAATGGCTGCTCTTAACTGTGAATGTATTACCTATATGTCTGATATCTAATTCACAGGCATACTCGAACATTTTCAAGGCTACATGAAGTGGTGGATTAAAAACACTGGAAAGCTTTAACCTGTCAGTTACAGGCTGTGAGGAGTCATGGAACAAGAGCTTAAGATTTAGTTTTCTAACATAACATTTTAAGTCTAAAAGGACTCTAGCCACATCACATTGCCTACTTGGAACAAAAGTGTTACCCAAAGATAACAGTTCAACTAGTTCAGGTTCCAATGTAAGAGCAGTAAAATTATATATAATAAAATTGCCCTTTATATTAGTGACAATAGTGGGGGTGGTAGAGTCAAAACTAACAAGATCGGAATTCAATTATTCCAATTCTTGTTCCCCCTCCAGGTACGATTGTTCTGAGTCCCTAAAAAAGAAGAAGAGGCTGGTTGTTGGTTCTTATTATTAGTCCTGTTATTACTGTTGTCCACAGGACAATTATTATCAAGCTGTTTGTTTTTATCTTTATTTCTATTACTTCTTCTGGGACCATTATAAGTATCAACATAAGGAGTAGAGGAGTGTGCATTAGTGGTAGTATCTGTATCATCCCATTCAGTTTCAACAACATGCACATCATTCATTTTATCATGATGAACCACACTTAACTTAGGATAGGCTTTGTCATTAGCATATGCAAGCCTATCCCTGTACAGTTTCTTTGATTTATTTGACTTCAATTTCACCAAATAAGTGTCCATACTAGAGAAAATACGTGCATAGTCAAATTTAAGTTGGTTAAAGAAATCACATAATTTTATTTCTTCATCTAATACACAGACTTCTCTAGTCAGTTCAGCTATACACAGGGAATAATGTTTCACAATAAGCTCTATGAGTTGTAAACCCTGCCTTTGGAATAGCTCCTTTAATTCTACTACGAACAAGTTGTTGGAAATTAAGTTGGAAGGGGTGAAACAACTTCTAAGACCCTTTGGAACAAGGCCTTCCTCTAAACATTGTTTAAAGTAAGCTACTTCTAATTGTAGCTTACGAAGCTTAAAAGTTTTCGTGTCCAGTAGCTTAAGTTTATTCGTAACAGTTTCTTGACAATCAGGGGCCTGAGGCACATCAGGCACCGGCGAACCATCACGCAGGGGTTTTATAAATGTAAAACATCAGATAAATAGTATATATTTTTGGCTTGTTATTTTTAACATATTTATATCCCCTTTTTTATTGCATTTATTTATAATGTTTTATTTAATAGCATATTGTATTTTTAAACTGTTGGTAGGATGTCAATACCACTTTAAGTTTTCTAAGTGAGGCTAGGAAGTGACGTGATTATTCTCCACTGTTTTTAAAGAATTTTACTTTTCAGTTTCCCATTCACTCTGAAGAAGCTACCTTCTTTGAGTAGCGAAAACGCTGTGTGTATTTATATTTTTTCAATAAAGTGCGTTAAGGATTTTTTGCCTGGTGTGTTATTTCGGAGATCTACTTGCCTGTCCTTCACTAGTTTGTCTCTGTTTGGCGTACTAAAAGGTTTCTACTATGGCATCGGACTCTGTTGTTAACCCTACCAGCCCTAACATTTTTGAGTCGAATGGGACTCCTACTGTTGATTCTGCCAGTTTGCTGTTGGCGGTTTCGCAGAGACTGGATTCGTTGTTTAACCGCTTTGAGCTCTTTGAAAGGACCTTCGGCGGTTCTACTCCAGAAGGTGCTGTTGATACGCAAAGAGGGGCGAGAACTGGAATCTCTCTAACTGGTTCTTCGGATTACATTCCGGCTGCACAGCCACAAAGAACTTTCACTCAGGCTTCCAAATCTGCTGCTCCGCTACCACCAGGGACCTGTACTTCTAACACTACTGAAAACAAAGGGCATAATGCTGCACTTATTGGCGATACTTCCATCTCGAATTGGATCAATAACACAGGTGACATTTTTACATTTTTAAAAAACCCCTGCGTGATGGTTCGCCGGTGCCTGATGTGCCTCAGGCCCCTGATTGTCAAGAAACTGTTACGAATAAACTTAAGCTACTGGACACGAAAACTTTTAAGCTTCGTAAGCTACAATTAGAAGTAGCTTACTTTAAACAATGTTTAGAGGAAGGCCTTGTTCCAAAGGGTCTTAGAAGTTGTTTCACCCCTTCCAACTTAATTTCCAACAACTTGTTCGTAGTAGAATTAAAGGAGCTATTCCAAAGGCAGGGTTTACAACTCATAGAGCTTATTGTGAAACATTATTCCCTGTGTATAGCTGAACTGACTAGAGAAGTCTGTGTATTAGATGAAGAAATAAAATTATGTGATTTCTTTAACCAACTTAAATTTGACTATGCACGTATTTTCTCTAGTATAGACACTTATTTGGTGAAATTGAAGTCAAATAAATCAAAGAAACTGTACAGGGATAGGCTTGCATATGCTAATGACAAAGCCTATCCTAAGTTAAGTGTGGTTCATCATGATAAAATGAATGATGTGCATGTTGTTGAAACTGAATGGGATGATACAGATACTACCACTAATGCACACTCCTCTACTCCTTATGTTGATACTTATAATGGTCCCAGAAGAAGTAATAGAAATAAAGATAAAAACAAACAGCTTGATAATAATTGTCCTGTGGACAACAGTAATAACAGGACTAATAATAAGAACCAACAACCAGCCTCTTCTTCTTTTTTAGGGACTCAGAACAATCGTACCCGGAGGGGGAACAAGAATTGGAATCATTGAATTCCGATCTTGTTAGTTTTGACTCTACCACCCCCACTATTGTCACTAATATAAAGGGCGATTTTATTATATATAATTTTACTGCTCTTACATTGGAACCTGAACTAGTTGAACTGTTATCTTTGGGTAACACTTTTGTTCCAAGTAGGCAATGTGATGTGGCTAGAGTCCTTTTAGACTTAAAATGTTATGTTAGAAAACTAAATCTTAAGCTCTTGTTCCATGACTCCTCACAGCCTGTAACTGACAGGTTAAAGCTTTCCAGTGTTTTCAATCCACCACTTCATGTAGCCTTGAAAATGTTTGAGTATGCCTGTGAATTAGATATCAGACATATTGGTAATACATTCACAGTTAAGAGCAGCCATTTCAATATCACGAAGGAACAACTAGCTGCCCTTAATAATATACGTGCCACATCTGTCAGAATTATTAAACCTGACAAAGGGGGTGGGCTAGCTATACTTGAACATACTGACTATGTTGAGAGGATGCTAAAAGTCCTAAACTCTCCAGCCTATGAATCTACTACCCGAAATCAGTTGAACATCACTTCAAATAGGATCAGGGGGTATTTTAGAGACTTATTCATCCAAGGGAGAATTGATAAGGACACCTTCGACTATATAGATATTTTACAACCTAGGGTGCCAGTAATGTTTGGCATCCCCAAAGTACATAAAAGTCTCAATGATCCACCTATGCGTGCTTTGGTTGATGGGAGAGCCTCTCAGTCCTACCCTGCCTCTAAATTTATTGACTCACTGCTTTCTCCTTATTTAGAACGTATTCCAAGTATATGCAAGGACTCCTGGTCTTTTGGCTAGTTTGAACGAGATCAGCATTGATGACAGCATCAATTTTTTAACAATTGATGTCGTGGATCTCTATACCTCCATACCACACCAGGAGGCAATGGAATGGCTTGACCTTCTACTGACTGATTTAGGAGCCTCCAAAAATGACATCATGAACATCACCGAGCTTCTTGATATAGTGCTTTCTTCTAACTTTTTCTTTTGAAAAGGATTTGTATATTCAAAAACAAGGAGTTGCGATGGGTTCCCCATGTGGCGCTTCAGTGGCCAATTTATTTATGGCCTATTGGGAGAAACACTTTATATTCAACAACAGTGTGTGGAAATGATCTGGTTTTTTATACTCGATTTTTGGACGATATGTTTATCCTGTTTAAGGGTAACTCAGATCGAGCGTTGGAATTTCTTGATTTCCTCAACCAGACAACTACCTTTCTTAGTTTCACCCATAACTTTGCCACAGATGCCATTGACTATCTGGATGTCAGACTGACTAGGGACCCACTTTCTAACCGTTTAAAATCAACCATTTTCAGGAAGAAAACTTATGTAAACTCTTTCTTGCATTTTACTAGTGCACATCCATTCAAAGTCAAGAGAGCAATAGTTAAGGGCCAGCTAGTGAGGGCCCCCATGGACACTGGCCACTAAGATTTCTTGGGGGGATGGAATTTTCTTAAGAATTTATTCCTGGATCGGGATACCCCTCCCAACTAATTGATGACTTGACCCATGAGGTGACCAGTAAGAAATTGAGTGGCCTTTTCAACCCTATTCTCACTTTGACAAGTAATCCTGAAGTTGCTCCCACGTCTAATTCTGAAGTTCAACTTTTTACATCTTCACAGCCCATAGACATTTCTGTTGTAGATGATTGCTCTCTGCATTACCCATGTAGTTTTATTACTACATTTAATATCAGTTCTAGTTCGATTCAAGAAATGATTTATAAAAATTGGTTTTTTATTTCAAGTACTCCATCTTTGGTTGAGAAATTAGGTGTTAAACCCCGAATTGTATACAAAAGGGGTCCTAACATTAAGGAGTTTTTGCAGAAGCACACAGGCCTTGATATTCAGAACCGGAATAAGGGTTGTTATGCATGTGGCCTTTGTCCCTACTGCCATTATATTAAGAGTGGCAGTACTTTCTCTGTAAGAGATAGGAAATTTAGTATTTCCCATAAGATTACTTGTTGTACTAAATCAATTGTTTATTTAGCCTTCTGTTCTTGTTGCACTGCATATTATGTAGGCAAAACAGACAGAAGGTTTAAAGATCGTATCTATCAGCATATTTATACTATTAGAAAATTGAACTGTGAGAATGCTCTGGCAAAACATGTTGCTAGTTATCCTGGTCACTCCTTCTTATTCATGGGTATTGATCATATTGGTGACTCCATTAGAGGAGGACCTACATCTATTTTTAGAAAATTGCGAGTTACTATGGCAGCTTAAACTTGACGCTTTTAATCCACCAGGACTGAATGATAGTTGTAACATCTCTGCCTATTTAAAATATAAGTCATACTTTAGGTAGTCTGCCTTGACCTGTTTTTTACATATATGTGTTACTGAGATGTGATTTATTTGTCTCTCATTCACGCTTAGACAAACTGTTTTTAGTACCTATTTAATAAGAAAGTAGGTTCTTTTTATGCTCTTTGGCAGCATTCATAAACATTTAGATATATTTCCCCTTTTTTATTTTAGGTATTTATTGTATTTCACACTTCAGTGTGTTTTGTTTTTGTCTTTTTTACCATCTGTTGACATCAGATAAATAGTATATATTTTTGGCTTGTTATTTTTAACATATTTATATCCCCTTTTTTATTGCATTTATTTATAATGTTTTATTTAATAACATATTGTATTTTTAACTCTTGGTAGGATGTTAATACCACTTTAAGTTTTTTAAGTGAGGCTAGGAAGTGACGTGATTATTCTCCACTGTTTTTAAAAGAATTTTACTTCTCAGTTTCCCATTCACTCTGAAGAAGCTACCTTCTTTGAGTAGCGAAAACGCTGTGTGCATTTATATTTTTTTCAATAAAGTGCGTTAAGGATTTTTGCCTGGTGTGTTACTTCGGAGATCTACTTGCCTGTCCTTCACTAGTTTGTCTCTGTTTGGCGTACTAAAAGGTTTCTACTATGGCATCGGACTCTGTTGTTAACCCTACCAGCCCTAACATTTTTGAGTCGAATGGGACTCCTAACGTTGATTCTGCCAGTTTGCTGTTGGCGGTTTCGCAGAGACTGGATTCGTTGTTTAACCGCTTTGAGCTCTTTGAAAGGACCTTCGGCGGTTCTACTCCAGAAGGTGCTGTTGATACGCAAAGAGGGGCGAGAACTGGAATCTCTCTAACCGGTTCTTCGGATTACATTCCGGCTGCACAGCCACAAAGAACTTTCACTCAGGCTTCCAAATCTGCTGCTCCGCTACCACCAGGGACCTGTACTTCTAACACTACTGAAAACAAAGGGCATAATGCTGCACTTATTGGCGATACTTCCATCTCGAATTGGATCAATAACACAGGTGACATTTTTACATTTATAAAACCCCTGCGTGATGGTTCGCCGGTGCCTGATGTGCCTCAGGCCCCTGATTGTCAAGAAACTGTTACGAATAAACTTAAGCTACTGGACACGAAAACTTTTAAGCTTCGTAAGCTACAATTAGAAGTAGCTTACTTTAAACAATGTTTAGAGGAAGGCCTTGTTCCAAAGGGTCTTAGAAGTTGTTTCACCCCTTCCAACTTAATTTCCAACAACTTGTTCGTAGTAGAATTAAAGGAGCTATTCCAAAGGCAGGGTTTACAACTCATAGAGCTTATTGTGAAACATTATTCCCTGTGTATAGCTGAACTGACTAGAGAAGTCTGTGTATTAGATGAAGAAATAAAATTATGTGATTTCTTTAACCAACTTAAATTTGACTATGCACATATTTTCTCTAGTATAGACACTTATTTGGTGAAATTGAAGTCAAATAAATCAAAGAAACTGTACAGGGATAGGCTTGCATATGCTAATGACAAAGCCTATCCTAAGTTAAGTGTGGTTCATCATGATAAAATGAATGATGTGCATGTTGTTGAAACTGAATGGGATGATACAGATACTACCACTAATGCACACTCCTCTACTCCTTATGTTGATACTTATAATGGTCCCAGAAGAAGTAATAGAAATAAAGATAAAAACAAACAGCTTGATAATAATTGTCCTGTGGACAACAGTAATAACAGGACTAATAATAAGAACCAACAACCAGCCTCTTCTTCTTTTTTAGGGACTCAGAACAATCGTACCCGGAGGGGGAACAAGAATTGGAATCATTGAATTCCGATCTTGTTAGTTTTGACTCTACCACCCCCACTATTGTCACTAATATAAAGGGCGATTTTATTATATATAATTTTACTGCTCTTACATTGGAACCTGAACTAGTTGAACTGTTATCTTTGGGTAACACTTTTGTTCCAAGTAGGCAATGTGATGTGGCTAGAGTCCTTTTAGACTTAAAATGTTATGTTAGAAAACTAAATCTTAAGCTCTTGTTCCATGACTCCTCACAGCCTGTAACTGACAGGTTAAAGCTTTCCAGTGTTTTTAATCCACCACTTCATGTAGCCTTGAAAATGTTCGAGTATGCCTGTGAATTAGATATCAGACATATAGGTAATACATTCACAGTTAAGAGCAGCCATTTCAATATTACGAAAGAACAACTTGCTGCCCTTAATAATATACGTGCTACATCTGTCAGAATTATTAAACCTGACAAAGGGGGTGGGCTAGCTATACTTGAACATACTGACTATGTTGAGAGGATGCAAAAAGTTCTAAACTCTCCAGCCTATGAATCTACTACCCGAAATCAGTTGAACATCACTTCAAATAGGATCAGGGGGTATTTTAGAGACTTATTCATCCAAGGGAGAATTGATAAGGACACCTTCGACTATATAGATATTTTACAACCTAGGGTGCCAGTAATGTTTGGCATCCCCAAAGTACATAAAAGTCTCAATGATCCACCCATGCGTGCTTTGGTTGATGGGAGAGCCTCTCAGTCCTACCCTGCCTCTAAATTTATTGACTCACTACTTTCCCCTTACTTGGAACATATTCCAAGTATATGCAAGGACTCCTGGTCTTTTTTGGCTAGTTTGAATGAGATCAGCATTGATGACAGCATCAATTTTTTAACAATTGATGTCGTGGATCTCTATACCTCCATACCACACCAGGAGGCAATGGAATGGCTTGACCTTCTACTGACTGATTTAGGAGCCTCCAAAAATGACATCATGAACATCACCAAGCTTCTTGATATAGTGCTTTCTTCTAACTTTTTTCTTTTTGAAAAGGATTTGTATATTCAAAAACAAGGAGTTGCGATGGGTTCCCCATGTGGCGCTTCAGTGGCCAATTTATTTATGGCCTATTGGGAGAAACACTTTATATTCAACAACAGTGTGTGGCGAAATGATCTGGTTTTTTATACTCGATTTTTGGACGATATGTTTATCCTGTTTAAGGGTAACTCAGATCGAGCGTTGGAATTTCTTGATTTCCTCAACCAGACAACTACCTTTCTTAGTTTCACCCATAACTTTGCCACAGATGCCATTGACTATCTGGATGTCAGACTGACTAGGGACCCACTTTCTTACCGTTTAAAATCAACCATTTTCAGGAAGAAAACTTATGTAAACTCTTTCTTGCATTTTACTAGTGCACATCCATTCAAAGTCAAGAGAGCAATAGTTAAGGGCCAGCTAGTGAGGGCGGCCCGCATGAACACTGACCACTACGATTTCTTGGAGGAATGCAATTTTCTTAAGAATTTATTCCTGAATCGGGGATACCCCTCCCAACTAATTGATGACTTGACCCATGAGGTGACCAGTAAGAAATTGAGTGGCCTTTTCAACCCTATTCTCACTTTGACAAGTAATCCTGAAGTTGCTCCCACGTCTAATTCTGAAGTTCAACTTTTTACATCTTCACAGCCCATAGACATTTCTGTTGTAGATGATTGCTCTCTGCATTACCCATGTAGTTTTATTACTACATTTAATATCAGTTCTAGTTCGATTCAAGAAATGATTTATAAAAATTGGTTTTTTATTTCAAGTACTCCATCTTTGGTTGAGAAATTAGGTGTTAAACCCCGAATTGTATACAAAAGGGGTCCTAACATTAAGGAGTTTTTGCAGAAGCACACAGGCCTTGATATTCAGAACCGGAATAAGGGTTGTTATGCATGTGGCCTTTGTCCCTACTGCCATTATATTAAGAGTGGCAGTACTTTCTCTGTAAGAGATAGGAAATTTAGTATTTCCCATAAGATTACTTGTTGTACTAAATCAATTGTTTATTTAGCCTTCTGTTCTTGTTGCACTGCATATTATGTAGGCAAAACAGACAGAAGGTTTAAAGATCGTATCTATCAGCATATTTATGCTATTAGAAAATTGAACTGTGAGAATGCTCTGGCAAAACATGTTGCTAGTTATCCTGGTCACTCCTTCTTATTCATGGGTATTGATCATATTGGTGACTCCATTAGAGGAGGACCTACATCTATTTTTTTAGAAAATTGCGAGTTACTATGGCAGCTTAAACTTGACGCTTTTAATCCACCAGGACTGAATGATAGTTGTAACATCTCTGCCTATTTAAAATATAAGTCATACTTTAGGTAGTCTGCCTTGACCTGTTTTTTACATATATGTGTTACTGAGATGTGATTTATTTGTCTCTCATTCACGCTTAGACAAACTGTTTTTAGTACCTATTTAATAAGAAAGTAGGTTCTTTTTATGCTCTTTGGCAGCATTCATAAACATTTAGATATATTTCCCCTTTTTTATTTTAGGTATTTATTGTATTTCACACTTCAGTGTGTTTTGTTTTTGTCTTTTTTACCATCTGTTGACATCAGATAAATAGTATATATTTTTGGCTTGTTATTTTTAACATATTTATATCCCCTTTTTTATTGCATTTATTTATAATGTTTTATTTAATAGCATATTGTATTTTTAAACTGTTGGTAGGATGTCAATACCACTTTAAGTTTTCTAAGTGAGGCTAGGAAGTGACGTGATTATTCTCCACTGTTTTTAAAGAATTTTACTTTTCAGTTTCCCATTCACTCTGAAGAAGCTACCTTCTTTGAGTAGCGAAAACGCTGTGTGTATTTATATTTTTTCAATAAAGTGCGTTAAGGATTTTTTGCCTGGTGTGTTATTTCGGAGATCTACTTGCCTGTCCTTCACTAGTTTGTCTCTGTTTGGCGTACTTATTGGAAAATTTGCTATGTTCCCACAACATTGATGTTATTGTTTGTGAAACATGGTTAAAGAACAATGACTGGAAACCAGTTCTGTCAGGGTATAAATGTTTTTACTGTAACAGACATTCTAAGAAAAAATAAAGGTGGAGGTGTTATGATAGGGATTAAAGATAGCTTTGAGACCTGTGATTATTACATATTCAGTGATAATACCAATACTATAGACTGTGTAAATGTGGCAGTAAAGACAACCCTGGAACATATAATAATTGGAGTGTATAGACCACCAAAGTTAAGTGCAGATGACCTGGAGGAATTCATACATTTCTTGTATGAAACACAACAGTGAAGAATAATACTGGCTGGAAACTTAAATTTAACAGAAACAGACTGGAATAATATTGATTCAACAATGTTAGTTAAGAAATTATTCACAGCGTATATTCAGGAACAACAATTGCTTCAGATTGTAAAAAAACCTACCAGGGGATGGAACATACTAGACATTACTTGTGTTCCCAAAGAAATTGGTGTAACTTCAAGTCAAGTTTTACCACCACTGATGTTCAGAGATCATGGTGTTATAAAAGTTAATTTGTTGCTAGATAATTCATCCAAACTGAAATATAAGTCAATGCATAGAAGGTTAATTATGGATTATATGGAAGCAAATCAGTCAGAGCCGCAGTGGTATGGCGGTAGCATTGTTACCTCACAGCAAAAGGTTCTCCCGTTTGATTCTCAGCTTGGCTTGGGAGTGTCTTCTGTGTGGAGTTTGCATGCCCTCCCCGCAGTTGGGTAGCGTTCGAAAGACATGGGTGTGTAAATGGGCGTGCCTTCGTTGAAGGTTGGGTGTCGAGCTGGCACCTCGGCATTTTGTAAAAAATCTACTGCCAATAATTAGCAGACCGGAATTCCGCTGTGGCAACCCCTTACCAGGAAAAAGCCGAAAGACAAACAACAACAAACATGGAAGCAAATCGGTCACTATACAAAACTAACTGGGGTGAGGTGTTCAGTAGAAATACTACAGACAGAATGTGGAAAGTTTTGAAAGAGGAATTGAGTGCAAAAAAATAAAAAAAATGTTTAACATCAGGATATAGGCATACAACATCAGGGGGATATATTTCCAGAAGAACAAGATATCCGATTAAGGTGAGAGACAAAAAATATAAGGAATGGAAATGAGGGCAAACTACAACTTTGAAAACTGAAATAAACAAGCTGGACAAACTGAGTAAGCATAGTGTGAGACAAGATGAAGAAAAATGTGAAGACATTTTATATAAAGATATTGAGCATAACTGGAAAACGTTTTATAGATAAATAAGATGTGGAAGGAGTAAAGACACACAAATTGATAAACTGTTTGCAGATTCTGAAATTTATTCTCAGACACAACAGATTATAGATATATTTAGAAAATCTTATGAGAAACAATTTGGCTCTACGAAAGGTGTAATACGTTGTCCTAGTGACATCCAGGTAACACCAGATACTGGAATCAGATTAGATTAAATTGAAAAAGAACTGCACAAACTGGATCCAAACAAAGCATAGGGAGAAGACGGAATTAGTAACAATGACCTGAGAACACTTCATCAAGAACTTACAGTACCATTATATCTATTATTCACTAGGTTATATAAATATGGGGAGATTCCTCAAGATTGGAGACATGTGCTTATTAAGCCTGTCTTTAAGGGAAAGGGGAGTATTACTAACCCGGAGTCATATAGACCCTTAAGCCTACTTTCATGTTGTGGAAAAATAATGGAGAAGATAATATTGGATAAGTTATGGTCAGAACTGGATAGTATGGGACTTGAAACCATATATCGGCATGCATATGTTGAAAACAGATCTATTACCACCTGTAACATGATGTTCTATAACAATATAATAACAGTTATGAATGAAACATTGTACTGTGATGTCATTTATATAGATTTAACTTCAGCATTTGACAGGGTCATACACAAAACACTGATCAATACATTAGTACAACTAGGTACTGATGTTCTCTTGACAAGATGGATAGCTGCATGGCTTACAAATAAGACATGGCAAGTATCATACAGCAACTGGACAGGTGAAATCCTTATTTACAGTCAGGGTTTTCCACAGGGCTCTGTTCTAGCCCCTTTGTTGTTTAGATGGTATCTCTCAGACCTAACTTTTTCATCTGAGGTGTTCTACAGTTTATATGCAGATGACCTGAAATTGGGTAAGCTGATTACATGTGTCACTGATAACCCATGTTTGCAAACTAACTTAACAAAATTGACCATTTGGGCATAGGAGAATAATATGCTGATAAATACATCAACAATTAAGCATATGAGATTTGGGAGACATAAATTGAAAGGTGAATATTTAATAGAGCACAGAATGATTGAAACTGTAGACTCATTTAAGGACCTGGGTATATGGGTAGATTCAACTATGAGTTTTTCTAATCATGTCACTCAATTGGATAATGATATTTATAGAACTATAGGCTGTATAAATTATAAAGTCTAGGAAATCAAAAATAATGAAGTTACCGTTTGTTAGTTACATTAGACCTAAACATAAGTATGGAATAACAATATGGAAACCCTATAAAAAAACAAGCATAAGTAAACTGGAAAGAGTACAACAGAAATATACCAAGGGGATCCATGAATGTGAAAATTTAAGTTATTATGAAAGACTAAAATATCTGAACTTGTACAATGTCTCTTACAGATATCTAAGAGGAGATCTTATACAGGTATACTGGATATTTAGGGGCAACTACCTCTGAGAATGTTTGAGGTTAACAAAACATACTAGAGAATCATCCGACAACCTATCTAGAAGATCTTATGAATGAGAAGTGTACTAATTGGTTCTCTGACAGTGTAACCGATGCATGGAACAGACTACCGAATTACATTAAATCAAGTGCTACTTTAGATATTTTTATGAACAGCCTGGACACTTATTTTGGGAACAAGTGTTTTGGTATATTGACAAGCTAAAAGGGCATTAATGCCCATGCTTGAAATATTTGTATGTAAAAAGTCCCTTAATCTAAAAAGTGAACAATGATGATGTAGTATGTTCTTTAACTAAAGGAAAGGATTACCTGAGAAAGCTTGAAGATGTGATAGCAGCTGTGAAGGAGATAGTTAGAAGTATTGCATTGGATCTCAAAAACAATTTGTTAATTCAAATGTTTTCAGGAATTGCTGAAGATCCTGGGGTGCTAAACACCATTATGGATGAATGGAAAAATTAGTTGCAAGATCTAAATGAGTGAAAGAGAAACCTGGGTGAAAGGTACATTGGCAGATCAGCTGTTTGTGTGTTGGATTAATAAACTGGAAAGGAGATCAGTAATTTGCCAGGAAAAAAAAAAAAAAGATACAACAAAAGATCATCATCATCTTCTTTCAGCTGTTCCTGTTAGGGGTCGCCACGGTGGATCATCTGTTTCCATTTCTTTCTGTCCTCTGCATCATGCTCTTTCACACCAACTGCCTGCATGTCCTCTCTCACCACATCCATAAACCTTATCTTAGGCCTTCCTCTTTTCCTCTTACCTGGCAGCTCCATCCTTAGTATCCTTTTCCCAATATATCCAGCATCCCTCCTCAGCACATGTCCAAACCAACGCAATCTCGCCTCTCTTGCTTTGTCCCCAAACTGTCCAACCTGAGCTGACCCTCTAATATACTGATTCCTAATCCTATCCATCCTAGTCACACCCAGTGCAAATCTTAACATCTTTAACTCTGCCACATCCAGCTCTGACTCCTGCCTTTTTGTCAATGCCACTGTCTCCAACCCATATAACATAGCTGGTCTCACTACCCTCTTGTAGACCTTCCCTTTCACTCTTACTGGTAAATGTCTGTCACAAATCACTCCTGGCACTCTTCTCCACCCATTCCACCCTGCCTGTACTCTCTTCTTCACCTCTCTTCCACACTCACCATTACTCTGAACTGTTGATCCAAAGTACTTAAACTCATCCACCTTTACCAACTCTATTCCCAGCATCCTCACCATTCCTCTATCCTCCCTCTCATTTACACACATATATTCTGTTTTAGCCCTGCTGACCTTCATTCTTCTCCTCTCTAAACCATATCTCCACCACTCCAGTGTCTCCTCAACCTGGTCCTTACTCTCACTACATATCACAAAGTCATCTGCAAACATCATAGTCCACGGGGCCTCCTGTCTGATCTCATCTGTCAACCTGTCCATCACCACTGCAAATAAGAAAGGGCTCAGAGCTGATCCTTGATGTAATCCCACCTCCACCTTAAATGTATCTGTCACTCTCACCACAGTCCTCACCAATGTCACACTACCCTCGTACATATCCTGTACCACTCTTACATACTTCTCTGCCACTCCCAACTTCCTCATACAATACCACAACTCCTCTCTAGGCACCCTGTCATATGCTTTCTCTAAGTCCACAAAGACACAATGCAACTCCTTCTGACCTTCTCTGCATTTTTCTCCAACAACACTCTCAGAGCAAACATTGCATCTGTAGTGCTCTTTCCTGGCATGCAACCATACTGCTGATCACTAATCATCACCTCCCTTCTTAACCTAGCTTCCACTACTCTTTCCCATAACTTCAAGCTGTGACTGATCAGTTTTATCCCTCTGTAGTTACTGCAGCTCTGCACATCACCCTTATTCTTAAAGATAGGTACCAAAACACTTTTTCTCCACTCCTCAGGCATCCTCTGACTTTCCAAAATTTCATTAAACAATCTGGTTAAAAATTCCACTGGCATTTTTCCTAAACACCTCCATGCTTCCACTGGTATGTCATGTGGGCCAACAGCCTTTCCATTCTTCATCCTCTTCATAGCTGTCCTTACTTCCTCCTTGCCAATCTGTTTCACTTCCTGATTCACTATCCCCACATCATCCAACCTTCTCTCTCTCTCATGCTCTTCATTCATTAGCCCTTCAAAGTACTCTTTCCATCTACTCAACACACTCTCCTCACTTGTGAGTACATTTCCCTCACTATCCTTTATCACCCTTATCTGCTGCACATCTTTCCCAGATCTGTCTCTCTGTCTAGCCAATTGTACAGGTCCTTTTCTCCCTCTTTAGTGTCCAATCTCTCATACAACTCTCCATATACCTTATCCTTAGCCTTTGCCACCTCTCTTTGCCATGCGCCTCATCTCCTTATACTCATGTCTACTTTCTTCATCTCTTTGACAATCCCACTTCTTCTTCACCAGCCTCTTCCTCTGTATACTCTCCTATACTTCCTCTTTCCACCACCAGGTCTCCTTGTCCTCCTTCCTCTGTCTAGATGTCACACCAAGTACCTTTCTAGTAGTCTCCCTTACTAGCTCTGCTGTAGTTACCCAGCTAGTTGGTAACTCTTCACTCCCTCCCAGTGCCTTTCTTAACTCTTCCCTGAACTCCACTTCACAATCACCCTTTTTAAACTTACACCATTTAATCCTTGGCACTGCTTTCACACTCCTCTTCTTGATCACCAGCGTCATCCTACAGACCACCATTCTATGCTGCTTAACTACACTTTCCCCTGTAACCACTTTACAGTCTCCAATCTCCTTCAGACTAGCCCTCCAACATAGGATATAATCCACCTGTGTGCATCTTCCTCTACTCTTGTACATCACCCTATGCTTCTCCATCTTCTTAAAATACATATTCACCACAGCCATGTCCATCCTTTTCACAAAATCCACAATCATCTGACCTTCTGCATTCCTCTCCTTAACACCATACCTACCCATCACTTCCTCATCCCCTCTATTCACTTCACCAACATGCTCATTGAAGTCCGCTCCAATCACTAGTCTCTCACCCTTGGGTACACTCACCACCACTTCATCCAACTCACTCCAAATTTTTTTTTCTCATCCATCGCACAACCAACTTGTGGAGCATATGCACTAACAACATTCATCATTACACCATTAATTTCAAGCTTCATAAACATCACTCTATCAGACACTCTCTTCACCTCCAAAACTCTCTTGGCATACTGTTCCTTTAGTATAACCCCTACTCCATTTCTCCTGCCATCCACAACATGATAGAACAATTTGAACCCACCTCCTATACACCTGGCCTTACTTCCCTTCCATCTGGTCTCTTGCATGCACAATATATCAACCTTCCTTCTCTCCATCATATCAGCTAGCTCTCTCCCTATACCAGTCATACTGCCAACATTCAAAGTTTCTACCCTCACTACTACACTCCTAACCTTCCTCCTCTCTTCCTGCCTTCGGGCATGCCTTCCCTCTCCTCAACAAAAGATCATAGAGAGAAAATTTGTAGCATGTATGCATTTTGGATAGAATACATAGAAAAAGGGAGGGACTGAAGGAGTGATGGGGTGCTTGGGATCAGCAAAGACTTCCATCAAATGTTATGTAAATTGCAATGAAAACATATAATTTGCATAGGTATGACCCCTCTTTTTATCGAAGTATGTGCTGGGATAACATCACCAAGAGGTTAATAACTTTAATGTAGTTCACTATATCATTGAAACTGAGTAATACTGAAAAGTTGATTACTACAAAACAGCATACAACAAAGGGATCAAAACTACCCTACTGACAGATTACATGCAAATGACAAACTATAACATACACATAATATGATACTCCTATCTGTATGTATTACTACTACTTGTTGCAATACTTAAACTGTTTGTCAGGCTGCCACAACATCTACCTCAATGGATTTGAACCCATGTCCACTTGAACCACATTTGCTTCACCTGTGTACTACCTAGAAACACCACAAAAGAAGTTCAACAACAGTTCTCACAAAGCACACATTTGTAGGGAAATTATCAAAAGAGTATGTGAGCTAAAATGAGCAGGGTTAAAAGAGACTATAGCACTTAGGGCTTCAAAACCCTCCACCTGTCATGTTTAACACTCATCATTATGAGGTCATACCATATACATTTCTTTTCCCTGTGAATAATCTTCATAAGCACTTTTATAATAAATTAGACATTTTAGGTAATTTACCACTGAGGTTAAACTTCTATGCTTTCTATGTGTCTGCTTTCCATTCGACTCTTGAATGAATGATAATAACTATATTAATCTGAGCAGTTTTGTGACTAATGAAGCTAATGGCTTCTCAAAAGAATTGGATAAGTATTACAAAAATAAGGTAGATGCAGAAAATGGAAAACAAATGATCCCATGAAAACAATATAGGGAAATATCAACAATAATTGTAAACCAATGAGAACTATATACACTATATGCAACCCCCTCCAAACCCACAGTTCCATGTGAAAAAGGTTTGCATGTTATTTAGCTAGTAGTTACCCACTCCTGTACAGGCTGCATAATTTCCTTTTGTTATGCCTGTATGATCCACAGATGTCACGTTTTTAACATGTTTGCTTGCGGCCAGACTTCTCATCACTTCAACTTCCTTCCTAGTCTTTTCAACTAAATCTCTTACCTCCATCCCCATTCGTCCTTCCTGCTTTTTCCACTTTCTAGTTATTACTTTTTAGCCAATAAAAATATAATCCGTTTTAATTCTGCTATTTCTGAGTCCACTTGCTAGACTGTTGAGATATCTAACACTAACTCAATTTGTTCCAGGATAGCTTCCCCACCCTTAACAGTGCCTATAGTACTTGAATTTCTACAATATACTTTTTAGTGCTAAAAAGCTCCATAAAATATGGTTTCCATTCCCAAGTTCCCCCATTGCAACTACAGTGCATTTGATTTATGTGTATTCATGTGATGCAATCTTGCCAAGGAATAGGTTCATAAGTATGTACTGGGCTATTGGCCCTAGGGCCTAAATAAGCCTAGCCAAATTGTACCCTGGCTTTCGCCACCCAAGAAAATTATTTTCCTGTGCCCCTGTCGAGCAGAGCCACAGAAGTGATCCCCGGGGTGAATTTCCTATCTCCCATCCAATCATCAAGATTTTTCTTGAAGAGTGCTAATGAGGAGCTTTGTTTGATATAGATAGGTAGTTTGTTCCAGAGTATGGGAAGTCTCTGGGACAGGAATCTATCCCTCTAGCATATTCTGTTTATTGTGGTGACAAGGTATAGGTCCCTAGAGCATGTAGCTCGGAGGGATTGGGATTTCTTTAGGTGCAACATGTCCAACAGCTCTGGGATTGACATAGCTTTGTATTTTAGGCAGAGATCGCCTCCGAGTAGGCGATATGTGACAAAGTAAAGCTGGAGTTTTTGAGACGGTCTGCATAGGGCATCTGTTTGAGGCCAGTAATCCTCTTTGTCAGGTATTTCTGCGGCCTTTCCAGTTGTTGTAGATGTCTTGTGAGGTACATACCAAAAAGGGCATTGTACTCTATAATGGGTCTAATGAGTGATGAGTAGAGGGGAAGAATGACCTATTTTTTCATAGATGAGAAACTTTTTGTGATGAGGTGTGCCACATAGAAGGATTTCCTGACTACGGTGGTGATGTGATTGTCAAAGGAGAGACTACTGTCCACCTGTGTTTCAAGGTCTCATCACAGTTTTGTTGTTAAGTAGACTACCGCATAAGTGGTAGTTCATGGGTACAGAGTTTTTACCAAAAAGGATGACAATGCACTTTTTGGCAATGAGCTTGAAGCCATGGCTTTGATACCAGGCATCTGTCTCAGTGAGGCCCTTTTGTAGGATGTCCACATCGTTAGGAGTTTCGATTATGGCTCCTAGTTTGCAGTCATCTGCGGACTTTGTTAGCCAAAGTCCTTCTGTGTTAGCCTTTACTTCAGAGAAGTAGATACCAAACAGGAGAGGACCCAGGACTGAACCCTGTTTTACTCCACTTGTCACTGGTCTAAAGTTGGATTTGTAGTCTGCTACTTTCACAGTGTGGGTTCTGTCAGTGAGTGGGGGATGGTGTTGAAAGCCTTGGCAAGATCTAGATAGGCTGTGTGACCCACCTTACCCTCATCTATGGCTTTAGTGACAGCTTCAACGAAGTCTATCAGGTTTAGGAGACATGATCTGCCTTTTATAAACCTGAACTGGGTGGTGTCTAGAGTTTGGAGATTACCGATGTCTTTGTTTATAAGTTCCATGATGATACATTCCATAGCCTTGCAGACCAGGTTTGTCAGGCTAATGGGGCATTAGTTCCTGGGGTCCAGGGTGGCTCCCCCTTTGTGGAGTGGGATAACCGTCACTGTGCGCCATTCAGTGGGCACAAGGCCTGAGGTGAGGCTATGATTGAACATGGTACTTAGGTTGGGTGCCAGTTTGTTCTGTAGGTTATGTAGAACGCAGTCTGGGATGTTGTCAGGTGTCATAGATGCTGTGTTCTTGGCTTTGGAGAGTGTGTTTTTTACCTGTGCAGCCATGATTACAGGAAATTTGCATACTTCCGGTATAGAGATTGGCCCTTTAGTGGATGAGAGGTGGGTAAAGTTAGCACTGAACCTATCTTCCAGGATGTTGGCAATATCAGTTGGTTCTGTATATTTAGTGCCATTGTGCTGTAACTCAGAGCAGATCTGAGTGTTGCCATTGAGTTTCTTGACATAGCTATAGAATGCTTTGTGATTGTCTTTAGAATCAGTGGCGAGTTTGTTTTCGTAACTAGCTTTGAAGGATTTTATGAGGGATCTCAGCTTCTTACTTAGGCTGACCAGGGAGTTCCTCCAATCATGGGATTTTACTCTTTTTTGCAACAGTTTCTTTCTTCTCTTCTAGAGTTTGTTTATGGCAGGGGACCACCAGATTGACTTCCTTTTTTTGGAGGATAGCATCCTGGTTCTGTTAGGGATTGCAATTTCCATGCACTCGTGTAAGTGCTTATAAAGTGCATTTGTGTAGTATTCAGCAGTTGTACCTCTATTGTCCATCAGCATGGGTGTCATGAAGTTTGCCACTTCTGTCTTAAGAAGCATGAAGTTGGTTTTGGAGAAATTTTTTATGGCAGTTTCCCTAATGGGGGGTGGGGGCGGGATGTGGATGTCTAGGGTGATTAGCTTGTAGTCAGATCTGACCAACAAGGAATTGACCTCTGGTGTGGAACACCAGTTGCCCATGTTGGTAATGACTAGGTCTAGGATATTGCTGCCCCTGGTGGGGGTGTGGATAAGTTGATCCAAGGCATTGGAATTTATGAATTCCAGAAAACATTGAGCACAAGAGTTAGTACATGAGTAGTTTTCACAGTTAATTGTGGGGTAGTTGAATTCAACCATTATTAGGGTGTTAGGCTGCACCCTAATATTTTCCAGTGTATCAAGAAATGAGGAGTGGGAATCCTGGGGCATGGTGGGGGATCTGTAGCAAGCTACAGTTTGGATTGCGGTCTTGCCCAGAGTTAGTTGCACTTGGATAATCTTGGATGCATTATGCTGAGCAACTAGCCTGGAGTTGTGGATATCCTTAATGAATGTGGACACACCTCCACCTTTAGTGTTTCAGTCCAGGTTAGGTGGCCGAAAGGTGTGGTATGAATTATAGCCTGGTAATGCAGAGGTACTCTATGGAGGCTTGAGCCAGGTCTCTGTCACTGCACAGATGTCGATGTACTCCATTTTAAGGAGTATCTCGAGTGAATGCATTTTGAGGTTTAGACTTCTAGCATTGAGGAGCATTACCCTCAGATTTTGCTTGCTTGTACCAATTACGTTGGTGAATTTGTCATTTGTACCTTTCCTAAAAAAGCTACTATAGGGGTGGCAAGAGCCTTAGCCAATATCTGGAATCCCAAGGGCGACAGGTGCAGGCCATCTCTGGCAAAGCGTCGTGGTTTCTTGATCATGTCATCCCAGGCAGACAGATACTGGATCCCCTTAGAATGACACCAGAAGCTTAGTCAATTGTTGAAGTCAATCATTTTGTCCTTGTAATGTGGTATCATTCTGGGTGATGGCAGGATGCTACTCAGGGCTAGGGTCATAACTGTCTGAGCTACAAGATCAGACAGCTCCTCCATGTCTCTCTTCATGTAGTCCAGGGAGGTACAGCTCACGTCATGCATACCAACCTGGACAATGACAGAGTCATATTTGTACTTGTTGTGGAGTGACCCAGTGCGTGCATTATGTGGTGGATCCTGGAACCCTACAGGCAGCTGACAGTAACTTTCTCCTTGTTTAGCCTGGTGAGTGGAACATTAGTGTGCCTGGCTATAGAGTCACCTATGACTAGAGTGTTGGGTACGTTGTTATACCTTATGGGCTGTGTTTGAGTGGTACAGTGAGATTGTGGGCTATGTGTCATTTGGGTTGTGTTGGGGGGGTGGTAGTTGCTTGCGTTTCTGCTTTGGAGGTCCCTGTTGTGTGGGCAGATTTTTATTGAGAGCCTCCGTGAATGTAGGTGTGTGTTTTGTGTTTCTATGTGTGTGTTTTGGTGGTGTATTTTTTGAGGGACTATGTGATGAGTATGGTGTGGTGCAAATGTTTACCTTCTCCTCTTGACTGTCTAGTCCAGTCTTGGGTGAAGAGAGCTTTGCTTCCAGTTTGGCTATATAAGTGCCTCTCTCCAGGTTGTAGTGTTGGGTGATAGGAGGAGAGGGTTGTCTGTGTACATGAGGCAATTGTTACATTGCCCCAAGATGCCCTGATTCATCAGGTAGACAGGAGAAAACACCGGGAGCTGACCCTTAGACATGCCTGGATAGGTGCTTATTTATTAAGTACTAAAAACTGTTTTAGACAAGTGAGGAAAGTTGACTGCTGTAGTAATTTGTAGCTTATTTAGTGCTTACAATGAGTTCTGAACAAATGCTGAGCTCAAAGAAACAGATTTGAGTGTTGAAACTAAACTGGCTAGTTCTATGAAACAAAATTAAGCTAGAAGGCTTCCCTCCAACACAGAAAGGCTTGGGGGCTCAGAAGCTTACAAACAGTCCTGGATACAGCAAATCTGTATCTGGACTAGACTACTTACAGGAAAGGCAGGAAACCAGCTTATTAAATATTTATGCAAATGTTTTCATGCAAAAATTCTAAATTTTTTCACTCTTGAGTGCTTTTCCACTTAGCATGCATACCGTTTTCTAATGGACAAGTTTAATCTCTGTACCCAATAATTTACTTTAGGTTTGCTTAAGTTCTTCCTGGTTTGATTTTTTATCCTTGCCTATTAGCCTATATATTTTGAAAACTACACCTATATCTAGCCTATGTTGAGAATGCAAATGGTACTCAGTACTTCACATAACCTGGCCATTCCACTCTAGGTATATTAATCCAGGGTAAGGTTTTCAATAGTCTTGTAACTGCATAAAACTGCAGGTTCTTCTCCATATAATATCATTGGTTCTCACAAATAACAACCATTCCTTTGAACCTCTTCCTAGGTCTATACATTCTGTTTTGATAAAAGTTGGTCTCGATACCCCAAGGTAGTTTTCAGCTATCTATAATCTCCCACAGGATCCATCCCCAACAAAGTTTTTATGGGAGCTCTGACAGGCAGGATATGCTGTTTCCATGGGTTGTATAACTTTCCTGTCATTAGGGTAGTAACTGGCTTAGCTTATTTGCCAAGGCAGGTAGGGCTTATCACTTTAACCACCTTTCCCCATAAAACTTTTACTATATCTAGAGAACCTAGCCAAGTATTCAGCATTCTTTTCCACATCAGTTCTAACCCAGGTCTGCTTACTTTTGCCAACATTGCTAAATACATTGCCTTACAATATCTATATCAGATACTCCTAACCACTCCATATCCCTAGGTAATATCAGTCTTTCCTTTTTACACATGGTGTACCTCCATGCCATATAAAATACCTAATGCAATTATGTAACTTTCCCAACATCACTCACATCTAGGGGCAATTTAGAGTGTCCAATCCACCTTTTGCATGTGGGAGGAAACCGGAGCATCTGGAGGAAATGCACGCAACCACAGGGAGGACATGCAGACTCCACACAGAAGGCACCCCAGCTGAGGATCGAACTGGAGAACCTCTTGCTGTGAGGTGGCAATGCTAACTGCTGCACCACCGCGGTTGCCCCAGCCATTATCAGAATGATTGTCCTAAATGCAGGAAATGAGATACTACATGTCAGTGTAAGACTTGGACTTTTTGATCTAAATCCAAATCTTATAACTTCCACTTCCTTAAACTGTCTCTGATTCTATCATAAATAATCTGATATGATCTCTCCATGGAGGCTTCATATATTGGTTAACAATCCCCAGGTATCTGAAATGGCATACTTTCTACCATTCTAGATATTTTCCCCTCCATTTCTTTCTGATTTGTATATTGACCCAAGTTGCCCTGGACTTTCCTTCATATATTTTTTATTCTGATATTTCCCATGAACTGATTCAACATATCTGTGAGGTATGGTATATCCTCCAGAGAATCTGACAGTTATATCATCTGTGTATAGTGCTACTTTAAGATGCAAATTACCCCCAAAAAAGCCCCTGATCTGAGAGCTTCTAATCCATATTACCAGTGGCTCCAGATATAAAGCAAAGAGTAATGGGGTGAGGGCACATACCTGCCTTGTCCCCCAAGAAAGTCTGAAGCTCTGATAAGCCTCCTAGCACATTAATCCTTGCAGTAGATTGATCATATAACCTTTGCTACCTTCATCAAGCACCCCCCATTCTACCCTATCGAATGCTTTCTCTGCATTCATGGAGAGTATCACCAGCTGTTGTTCCTCTCAGATGGCTTCACGTAATATTATTAATGTTTGCAGGATTTTATCTAAAGTTCCCTTGCCTCCTATGAAGCCATTTGCTCACAACATGTTAGTGAGTTTAATGCTAGACCCATCCTTGCTGCCAGGATGTATAGCTCTTATAATCATGGTTCAACATTGTTATTGGTCTGTATGATGTTGGACATTTTATATATTTTACCTCCTTAGGTATTTTGAACCATAAGAACCCCTTTCCAGTATTTCAGCATTTCCTTCCTGAGTAGTATGTTCTTAAATAATTTTATTGAAATCTGTACTAGCAATTTCTTTAATAATTGCCAGACGTCTACCATTATACTGTCCAGCCCAGAGGATTTGCCATTCATCTGCCTCCCCATTACCTCTGTTATCCCTTTGGTCATAATGGGCTGTGCAAGTTTTGTGTCTAGGTCCTCCATTAGTATTGGGAGTTGGAATTATGAGACGAAATCTCTTATGCTTTCCTCTTTCTATATCACTAGTTTGTCCCTGATAGAGGGTTTTATAATAGGCCTTAAAAATCCTCCTGATTTCCAGTGAAGTGTCTTTCAGTCACTCCCCTTCTATGATCTCTTAGCTGAAATATTGCCCATTGCACTGTTTGCTGGTGTAATATAGCTGCCAAAAGCTTTAATTCTCTCAGCACATTTGAAATGTTTCACCTAGGGTTAATCTTCTCACCCATATCCTTTCACCATCCATCTTCTGTTGCTGGGCATGAATGTCACTCATTCTGTTCCTCGTCTCTGCCAAATTTTGTGTCTATGAAGTTGTAGGTCCCTCAATGCTATCATCAAGCTTTGGCTAATCCCTGCCAGTTTGTTCCTTCATTCTTTAGCTTTCACCTGTACCAGTTTTCTGAGTCTTACTCTACAGGTTTCCCAATCATCAGCATTACCCTCTTGTGTGTGGTCAAATATCCTACCCGTCTCAAACCTTAACCACCATACAAAGGCTGCAGAATCTAGCCAAAAAGTAGGAAATTCCCAATCAGATATGTAGAAATCACTTGTCCTCAAATGAAGTATCCATTTAATATAGGCATGATCTAAATAAGTTATCAGTCTCACCTCCATCTGTTATGTCCTCCATCTGCCCTGTCAGCTCCTGCTGGGTGACCTAGTCACCACCTCCAGTGGCAGTACTCCTGGTGGGTACCAATGCACCTGACCTCAGGGCAGAGCTACCTGATACAGGTGGTGCAGGCAATGCTTTTAGGCAGTGATCAAGAAGTGCTAGGTGCCCCTGATGTTGGTTATGGTGCCGACACTGATACCTGAGGAGGCATGCCAGGCTGACCTGATGTGACCATTGTCCAGTCTACTCTCTGTACTAGTGTCCCTGATGAAGCCGTAATGAATGTTGCAGTCAAAAATTCAAAGAAAAAAATTAGAAAGGAAAGTGAGGAAAAAGGAGGGACAGAAGCACAACAGCAAGTGTATTATATATACATACATATGTGTGTGTGTGTGTGTGTGTGTGTGTGTGTGTGTGTGTGTGTGTGTGTGTATATATATATATATATATATATATATATATATATATATATATATATATATATATATATATATATATATATATATTTAGAGAGAGAGAGAGAGATGTATAGGTTCTTTAATGTTAAAATCAGTCATGAAACATTCAGGATACATTCTCAAGAAAGTTAACTTCCATATATAAACATGTGAATCCATTAATTATTGATATACCAATTCTACCAATGCTATAATATCATCAGTAGTCACACATAATGAACATTTTACAGGAACTATACCTATTTTAAATTAGTTGCACTGATAAAAAATGATTTTACAATCTAATTGGCTGATGAAACGGTATTATAAGTTATGACTACAGCTATTCAGTACGTATGCTGTAAAATTCATATTGAATATATTTGCTGTTGTCTAAGTGCAGCCTACAGCCATCAGACCTTAGCTGACAATTAACTAGTTCCTACCTACATGAACTAATCATAAAGCTGCCTTGAGTTTGCACACTTAAAATATGCATACTAAGTTAGTTGTCTGGCACTCACTACCCTGAAACCCAGAAATGTTATTACCTATTGCTGTAATTATTGATAATCTTACACTGCACTCAGTAATACATGACAAAATGCTTACCTATGCCTCTCTGTGGTGTTGCTATCTCTTTTGATTCACCTCCCAGATTTCTTCAGTCTCTGCAGGAGTTACCAATAAGGAAAGAGACTCATGAAGAAGTGTGTGTTGCCATGTCATGGTAGTAGTTTACAGAAGTTAATGGATGATATGCTTATATATCAAGTGTGTGTGTGTGTGTGGGGGGGGTCTATCTATAATATGCTTACCATTGGCCAAGGAAGTCAGCTTTGCATTGTTTCATGTCACTATAATGATGATGACACTGTTCTAGCCATGTGTGGGATACTAGCAACATGAGTAACAGCCTTGGCCACATTATTCCATTCCTCAGCCTTGCACTAAGACTCGATATAGCTCTCCTGCAATAGCCTGTGGCGGGGTACAAAAGTACGCAACTCCACTTCATACCACCCCTGTGCCCTAAATGGATCTTTACCCTCACCATCGCCTGCTATAGCTTCTCTTTAAAGATCTCAGGAAAAGTGACAGGTAACTGGCATCTAAACCAGATCTCTGTTGCTCCATCTGCTGTTCAATGAAGGTCACCATTGAGAACAGAATCTGCTTGAAGGATGGCATCGGCAGAGGATATAGATGCTGTACTTCACATGGCTACACTGTCAAATTTAGGTATGAAATATGACATGTAGTGTGTGTGTGTGTGTGTGTGTGTGTGTGTGTGTGTGTGTGTGTGTGTGTGTGTGTGTGTGTCTGTGTGTGTACACACACACACACACACACACACACACGCATGTAGTACTGCCATATGTCATACCTAAATATGCTCCATAGTGACTCTAGCTCATGCTAGTAATTGGCTAATGGTGATATCTCAGGTCTGTTTTAACAGACATTTTCCCATTTCTGGGTATACTCACAGGAATGGGTTATGATATTCAAGAGGTTAACTTCATACACACAACTATGCATTCTCATAAATAATACTGTTGTTACTGTGTATTGTCTTTTTGTACTTTCTGAACAGCATTACAGGTTGCATTGCTGTTAAAGAAACATAATTTTGTAATGGAGTATATATAGCACATTGGTATCAAACCACTGGAAGGGAAATATAGCACTTATTAAACATTCCTTATTGACTTTTAACTTCACAGAGTAACTGACATTAGATGTTTATGAAGTAAGGCTAGAAATGTTGGTTGGTGGCTTAAAATACTATGTTATATATCCTACAGTATACTATTCTATACAACAAGCAGTGCTCATCATATTAATTATCTATTTCAGATAAAGTAGTAATCAATTTAAATTGACTTATTGATTTAGAAAGTTTCAGAAAACTGACAAAACCTTTTGAGACTGTACTACTTTTTCCTGCTATATATAGATGAGCAGAGTCCCTAGACTACTGTGGATTCTTAAAAAGCAAGCCTTCAAGGGATGTAATTCTGAGTTTTTTTTTCAAGCACCAAGAACTTCATTTAAATTCAAGACAATTTTTAAATATGCTCTAATAAAGGAGAATGAAATAAAGGTCAAGGTACTGAAAAAGCTACATATATTTCATTCACTGATTTCTTTCTTTGAAAGGGATTATAGTCTGTCTACATATAACTTCTTGCAGGAGGAATCAACATGGATGTTTGGTTTATTTAAAACATATCTGAGACTGTCACCTGGCACTGACATAGTTTCATACATGCCATATATTTCTTCATAGTTTGACAGCTTCCTGCTGCTGCGGTTGCATTCTAAAGTTTATCACACATAGTATTTTATGATAACTTGCATCAGATGATAACCCTAGAAAACAAGTCAAAAGAAAATTACTATCTGATGCTATCCCAAAGAACATAGGAACAGAGGAATAATATAGTAGGCAAGGAGTCTATATTAGAAGCACAAAACTGCTTTTGAGCGAACACACGAAGAGCAACACATATTCATCGAACTGCATTTAAGCGATTCGATGAATATGTCACAGGGCAAGGAGGTAGCTGGCAACTACATGGAGTTGCCCTTTCCTTCACTATAGTGCGATCTTGGAGTTGGTATATTTAGTTAGGGGAGTGTGGGGGGAAGCCCCCACCCAATAATGTTTTTTAATTTTTATTTTTTCTGAACGGCCATGTGAATTTTTTCGCTAGGAAAGAATTTGATTATGTGGCCATTCGTTATTTACAGGTTTCTCGTATTATGTGTTGACTTTTATGTAGTCGCACATATGCGCTTTCGTTGTTCTGATATAAACCCGTAGGCAAGTGATCATATGAACCATAACTTTCATACTCATATAGCTGGTTGTGCATTTTCAGACTCAGTGTCTTAGTTTGTGCAGGTAGGAGTTGGGAATAGTTGGTAAGACGGATTCAATAAAGCCTACACAATTTGCTAAAACCTGATAGTACAGCATTTTGTATTCAGTAAGTGGCTGTGCAGACACAGTAAATATCGTGGCATGCTAATCAACCAATCCAAGAAGGAGGAGCTATTCAACACATTATAAAGCAATCATGTAGACTCAGTGCTGGTTTTCCCTGCAAATTCCAAAAGCTATTGGAATACAGCCACTGAAACTAGTCTACATGGAAAGAATATTAGGAGCTGCTGTTGCTCTTATTCCTGCGTATGTGCAGCAGGACCAAGTCTATGCTGCTGCTGCTAATAGACCACAGCCAAGAAGGAGAAGGTTGTTTAGACTTCATTTAACTTTTCACAATCTGCATGAGGTGGAAATTGTAGAACACTACAGGGTAGACAGAGACACACTACAGGAACTCTGTAACCTTTGTTGTCCTCAATACCAGTGGAGACTAAGGTTAGAATATTAGCTGCAGGAACCTTCCAGAGACCAACAGAGGACATGCTGGAGGTGTCACAGGCATCAGCATCCAGGATCCTACATCAATTCCTGAATGTTATGATACAACTTGCCAGTGATTACATATATTTTCCCCATACACCTGAGGACAGAGTCACAACTAAGCAGTAGTTCTACCCTGTAGCACACTACCCTGAAGTCTTGCGTGTAATAGAATGTACATGGGTCTATATCATTTCATCAAAGTGACTACTAGTCAAACACCTATTCGTTGGACTTAATCCATTGAAGGCTAATTCCATTGAACATTCATTTAAGTGAATTTCTTCCCAGGGGAAAAATGTCAGGAATTTACCTCTTTCCCCACTTTAGTGTGATCTCAGAGCTGGCATATTTAGTTAGGGGGTGTGAGGTGCACAGTCACATGGGTGGGATTTAAATAATGTGGTTTTTGTGACAGTCTCAAGGTTCTCTGACGGTTTTCTTTAACTGGGAAGAAATTCACTTAAATGAACATTTGATGGAATTAGCATTCAATGGTTTAAGTTCGACGAATAGCCATTTGATGGGTAGTCACTTCAGCCAAATGATATACACCCACTGTACACGTGTCAAAATTAAAGCACCACCCGGGGAACAGGGAAGGGTGTAAATAAACATAAAAGGCTTCCACTCTATTAATTGCCAGGTCATGTGTAATGCTAAGAGAATCATCCTGAATGTGTGTGCTGGCAACCAAGGCAGTTAGCCTGACTGACATATCTGGCACACCTCTCAAACTATGGCTGATGATGCCCATCAGAAATGCACACACACCAACTGAAGAATGAGATAATGAGGCACACACTCAAACAAGAAATATCATAGAGTGTGTGTTTGGGCTGCTGAAGTCACAGTTCCAGTGCCCAGATACATTTCAGGGACACCTGGAGTACAATCTCCATACATGTGCTGAAATATTCACCATTTGATCCATGCTTCATAATATTATCCTGAGAAAACAGCTTCAGGAGGGACATCAGGGGGAAGGGCCAAATATCCCACCACCACTGGCAAGGTCACCATATCCACAGGTATTTGAGGAGTCAGAGGGGGATCCCACAGCCATAGGCATGCCTGATATGCCCTCACATTGGCCAAGAGGCAATGGGTAGCATACACACTAACCACTTAAGGGGTAGAGCCTTCATCTTATGCACATATATGCCTGGCATCAATGATACTGTAATGCTCACAACCTTAACTTATCTATGTAATGACTGTGTACTGCTAGGATCAGACAGAGTCAGACCCAAATTAAAACTCTTGCAACTGCCAGACTTCCAACGTAAATATTGAACCTGGAATAGAAAAATAAATGTTTAAGAACACAAATGATTGGCATATCCTTGCATACTGTTACTTTGCGTACTATTACTTGGGGGATTTTTACAACAATGACATCAATATCTGACATTACTGACTTATGTCAATACGTGTGTCCTCTATTAACTAATAGGACTCGTGCATCAAAGATTCACACATTCATACATCTGAAATGTACAGATTTTCACAGAATGCCCACAGTTTGGCTTCACACTTTTCTACTAACAAATCATTAAAGGTTGACGTCAGAAAATAATGACACACATTTCTGTTTCAGCCTTCATATCTCTCAGAAAAATCCCTACTTTAACTCCATTTCCCAATCTCCCCCCAACTACAAAATCTCCTTCCTTTCTCTTAGTCTTTTGCCCACATATAAACTGCTTAACATCTTTACCATTGATTATCACTACTGATTGTATTTTACTAGGTGATCAGTATCCTATGATTGTTGTTTAATATTCACTGTATGATTTTCTGATCTGTCTTTATTTCTCCTGTATGTTGATTCTACTATTTGTTACTGCACTTCATTTGATAATATTATGTAGTTTATTAATTGAACTATGTTGGAGCTTTTCTCCCCAGGCCTCCAGTGAAAATGGGATTCATGCGCAGTCAGACTTTCTCAGTAAACAAATACAAAATAAACAAATTCTAAATAAATAATAAATAAGAAATAAATATGGTAATGGAAAATCTGCTATTCTATCAGCTTTCTAAGTTTTTAAGAGCAAAATATTTCAAAATTTTACATATTGTTGGTCCTTTATCCCACTTTTATTTATATCTTGGTCCAGCTTTGTTGATCTAAAAGATTGAGAAGGATGTACGTGTTACAAAAACCTGCAAGAAAGCAGTACAATTTGCCAAACAGCATCACAAACACATATACTAAGCACTAAGTCAGCTATGCACCCTGAGCATCAGATAAAAGACTTATGTATCCCAGAATCCAAAAGACAGAAAATCAAGGCTATGGCACAGTCATCATCATTTGTACCGGGTGCTGTGTGGGGTGACAAGAGCCCTAGGCTGATGCAAAAGGTAGTGAGTGCATGTGAGTAAGAAAGAGAAACATTCAAACATTTGGATAAAGTAGCAAATGGCCACTGAGACAGAATGAGCTATAAGCCTTATGACTGAGCCATGTAACTGTTATGTGTGTGTGCCTGTATGGGCACTTAAGGTGAAATGAGTGCATGAGTGTCTGTTGGAACACACCCAAGCTCTGTGCTAGCTCTGTGTCCTTGTATGTCAGACAGATGTGAGCTGTGCATGGTGGAGGTGACAGTTCATTGCAGTCATCCCTGCCTGAGAGAACAGGCTGTGTCAAGAGTTGCACTGGCATGTTCATGCCCACAGTCAGATGTACCACTGTTACCTGAAAATCAGTGATGTCTGCTGGATGAGATCTCCTCAAGAATAAACCCAGGACCATGACCTCATGGTGTCTACCATGTCTGGTTGTGGACATCTCAACCACTGAAGGAGCAGTGAAGGTAGAGCCACTATAGGAGCATGACTGGGCATATCCACGTTGACTAACATCAAATGATGTGGCTGAATTACATCCACATGGATGCTGTACTCCTCACAGCAGACATTCTATCAAAGACGCAGCATGTTCCAATGTATGATTTATCTGATCAATTGAATGAGCAACATGGTGAAAGCAGTCAGGCATGTCAGCCTGTGCCACATCTACAACAATAAACATTTCCTCTGAGGCTCTATTGGAACTTGTCTCTGCCTCCAGGATGGCCCTAAACATACATCGGGTGGCAATGGAACAAATCATCATGGACCTTATAAATAAGGATATATGTGATCTCGAAACCCTTGATCCAGCAGAGCTTGGTTTTGCCAATGACAGGTCATGCCTGTTAAACTTTGTGCATTTTTTTGAAAATGTACCAGAGGCATAGATGGAGGCAAATCTGTGCATACAGCCTACCTTGACATAGCCAAGGCCTTTGATACAATCCCAGATTTGGGTGTTATTGATAAACTCCCAGTTGAATATCAACTCTTATGTAATCAGGTGGGTTACTAACTGGCGCACTGACAGATCACACTCAGTCAGGCTTGGCAACCAGTAGACCTGTCATCAATGGGGCACCACAGGGGGTCAGTGCTGAGCCCCCTATTGTTTGGAATATAGTTCTCAGAAGTGCAGGCCACAACAGAGGGGCTGTAGCTGAATAAGTTTGCTGATGACAGCAAACTAGGTGTGATCAGTG
>NC_056733.1:447888819-447978819 GCF_019279795.1 Protopterus annectens | reverse complement strand
TTAAATGTAATGTTAAGTCACTTGTATGATAATGACTGCATAAATTACAGCTGTGAGTCAAGTGTGTGTGTAACACACCTGGTAAGCATGATGAATCACACAGTATATGCTATCTGTAGATCATGGTTCGAGTCCCACATTTGTCGTTTAAGGATAAAACCTAATAAACACTGCTTAGAAAGATAAAACAAGGTGAACTTTGCCTGTCACATTTGCATGTCACTTGCCTTCATGCAAACATGGCCTAATGACCCACACAGGAAGCAGACAGAGCACCTGCTGACTGGAAGCAGACAGTAGTCAATTTCAAAATGGATATATTGCTACATGTTTGGCTTACCATAGCTCACACCCATTAAGCAGCATTGTGAGATGGTCAGCAATCTACCACAACATCTGCAGGTCTACAACACTTACAGAAAGGAAGCAGATAGTAGACAGTTTCAAAACAGTCACATTGTATCCTGTATGGTTTGCCACCACACAAACACACTAAGGGCATTGCACGGTGGTCAGCACACATACAAAGCAAGGAATGTGAAAATATACAGCTGCTGTCTATTAGTTCCTGTGACAGCAGTTATAAGTTAAGGGTTATAGTGAAGGTGAGCCTGGGGTCTAAACCAGGTAAGCCCAAACTTTTTTTACTGATGTTCCAGTTTACATTTTATAAAAATTAACAGTGTAAAAATAATTACACATAGGTATAAATATCTATAGCATGTGCAATGAGCATACACTGGATATCACAGATATATTACATGTGTAAATGTAGGTATCATTACAATTATAGTTGTTCAGTTACACAATTACAGAGCCAGAGTAATGCTTGCCCACTCACCTTTATAAAATATAAAATAATTTAAACATAATTATAAATAATAATAAGTAGGTATAGCACTGGCGCTCATATAAATTATATGTGTGACTGAGGATATACTGACAATTATGTTTCTGTAATTAAAATTGTGTTTTCTGGTCTTAGATAGACTTTAGACTTCAGTGATACACACACATAAATGTTTACACCAGACCTTGTCAGGTCACACACATATATGGTTAACCCCTCACTCTGTCATGGGTACTTTTATATAATTAATGAGCACTTCTGGCAAGAACGTCTTCTGTAGCAAGGATGAAAAATTACCTATGTGGAAGAATATGTTTTGTCTGTCTTGCATAGGTTTGAATCCCACACTGTAAAATGAATTTTATCAGTGTGCAAAGCCACACAAAAAATGTGTCAGATCATATAATTTATACCCTCAATACATGTCTGCAAAGTTAAATCATCTAACAGGTATAGCAGCTTCCAAACCAAAAACTAATGTCAATTATCATATTATCCTTCTTAGTTCATTAACTGCTTTTGTCTTTGTTTGGCACTGTGCTCTCTGCTTAATGTCATGCAAACTCTTCATGTCCTATGGCATGGTGTGGTTGCCTCTGCGCAATGCTACTTAAACCTGCTGCACTAAGGAAACACTCAGAATTATTTCTTTCCATTATAAATACATATTTAAAATTATTACATACATTTGAACCCTGTATCATCTGGGCTCAAAATAAATATGTCAATGCATTTACAGCTGCTGCCGTAGAGTGAGCTAAGCAGCAGGTGTGTTTTTTACACTCACTACTATCCAAAGTACTGAATGCAGCACCTTTCCACTTAAGTGTTTGCATGGAGGTAAGCTACCAATAGAATTCTTATAATTTTATGAATGAAGCTGAGGCCCATGCTTGTTAGTCACTTAACTACACACAAGCTGGGAAAGAGGTTTAATAATCTTTTAAGGTTAGACAATTTATGATACAACATTCCTGATATGAACTATTTATGAACACCATATTATCTGTTAGGTGTGTCTACTATAGCCAGTATGGATAAGTACAAGTTCAAGTAGGAGTCCTTAAATCTGTATCTCACATGTGCACTTCATTGATCACACAAGCCAACTGCTCGGCAGTGCACTACGGAAAGTGCTTATTAGCATGCATTACTTATGTTTACTGCATAGTTAGTCTTCATCCCTTTAAATTCCATGTAAAAACACAACCAAAAGGAAGGCACTTTTTAATGACTAAACATATATCTACACTTTAATCATGTGTTATCTGCACCCTTGCACTTGAAACTTGGTCTCTCAGTACTTGTTCCCAAATATATCAACTACACTACAGAAAAAAATGCTTTTTTGCATACCATGTACATCTTTATACTGACAATACACATTCAAATTCTTAATACATGTAGTATTTTAAAGTATACGTGCACATTGGCAACACAACAGCAAATACTACACTTTGCACACTCATAAATCTGGTATCATGCAGAATTTTAATATCCTGACAATACTACATGGTTACCCATCCATTTCATACAGGCCTCCCAACATCTTCTCTCAGACATTCGATGATGTCATCCACTATAAATTATCCAACAGCATTGCAAAAGTCAGACTTGTGCTGTGGTGCACTCATTAAGTACCAAGTTCTGTAGCTGGTGCACCTAGGTAGATAGAGGTTCTAATCTCACTGTAGTCAACTTGTGCATGTCTATGTCTCTTCAAAACAGTGTAATTGTGTTTCCTACAGTCATCAGTGTAGTCTCATGGAGTACAAATATTTTGACAATTGTACATGACTAACAATCCATTTAATTCAGGCCTCCTGACATCTTCTGTCAAACATCATGATGATGAAATCCACTATAAGTTGTCCAGTGGCATTACATAAACAGACTTGTGCTGTGGCACTTGCTTTAGATACTGAATACTCTAGTTGGTATATTAGATAGGGGGTTCTCTTTTCACTCTGGTCAAATGGTCTGTGTGTCTGTGTTCACTTGGTTGGCATTAAAAAGACTGTTTTACATCAGCATATGCAACACTGCTACTTCATCCCATTTTCACCAGACATTGCTAATGTCATCAGCTATAAAGTGTTGTAGGGCACCAGAAAAGCTATCCTTGTGCTGTGGTACTTGTGTTAAGTAATATGTTTTGTAAATATTTTGGAGATCTATTATCACTCCTGTGAAATGTGTGTACATTCAACAATCACTATGGTGACAATTTAAGAACAATATATGAGACCACAGCCATGTCATACCCTCTTCCGAACATCTTGTTGTAGCAAACAATGATTATGTCATCCTGTATAACATGTACACTTACATTATATAAAAAAAACCTGACCTGTGCTGTGGCATTAACATTAATTACTGTGTTTGCAAGTTACTTTAACTACACATATGGGTGTTCTAATCTGACATCAGGCAACTTGTGTGTCTATACATACAACTATCTTAGTTGAGACAATTTTACACAGGGATGTGACTGCACATCCATGTCCTACAATCATCACATGTTGTCCTCAGCATACAATGATACTATCATACTTTATAAAGTGCAACAGTGTTACAGTCAGACATATGTGGTGTGGCTACTGTGACATCGCATGACACTCATACTCTATACCTACACAGGTGTAACATTCAAATCAGGCACAATCTACTGATGTGTGTCTGTGGTTGGTGGTGCATTATGGTCATTGTATGATCTTTGCAATCTCTCTTCATTTCACTATCACTTGGGAAACATTTCATGCTGCCCCATGCATCCACCATCTGCCTTTGTCCTCTGGCTGCATGGCATCTCTCCTACAGAGGAGTAGAGGCTGCCTTCATGTCAAATATGCATACACACATCATGAAGCAAAGTCCTTCCATGAGCCCCTGCAAGTCATCTCCAGACCACTGCATGTGTGATTGCTAATTCTGTCATGGTGTAGTGCACATCTCCCATATGGACAGTGGCAGGCTGTAATGCAAATCAAGAAATATATACATGCACACAATGGTCTTACTACCTTCCACATTATAGATATAGGGATTTGTTTTTACATGGTATAATAACGGATATGATTTCATGTGATGTTGACCTTTAGCCTAATACTGTCCTGTGACCCTATGATTAGTTGACATGTCAATGTAGCTATCATTCACATGTGCTACATTGAGGTGTGGATGTACATTATGGCTACAAGAGGGTATTACAATCTGTGATGTGAGCTAATGTATTAAAGGCCATTGTTGCCCTTGCACTGAATGCTCCTGTATAACAGCTGTAGTAATATGCTTCCTGAGAACTGTTGACATGGCATGAAACACTTTTATGTATACTGTTGGCATATTAGGACTTGTGTTGTTGTAGTGTTGCAGTTCAAACTTCTACACAGTCCATATTCTGCCACTACAGTGATGCAGTATGACACAGGTGTGCTGTGTCTACATACCATCATTAAATTTACTGTGACAGACATCAATAGAAAATTGATATTGATTACATGGTAACATAAGCCTCATCTCATACACAAGTTGTTCTGCTGTAATATACACAACCAATGTATGACATGTTTTGATTCAAATGCAAACCTGTGGAATTCATTGTATTCACAGTTATGTTGCTATACCCAGGGATTGTTGAGGTGGTCAGCAGCATCGTTGTATGACTATTACCATTTGTGTCAGGAAATGTTTTGCATGATGCACAAAAAACTGATCTCTAATGTGTCCTAATATGGCATCAGGCTACTGAGAGACAGCTTGCCATGAAAACATATAGGCAAATGTGCAGTTGATGTAAGTACCTGACACTGATACAGTTGTATGAATGCATGCATAGTGCCAGTGTATGAAATGTGATGAATGATCAAGGTTGTATCGGGAGGTTTTTTCACAAGTCATTTATTCCAATAAATGTGAAATGTTCAGGGGAATACACAACTAAGCACAGACCACTATGTTGATGCCACTAGACATACCCAACTGGATGAAATAGACAATTCGCTAGCTGACAGTTTGTCTCCCACATCACCCACCTGTTATAACTGGCCATCAGCCAAAGTATACATGCAAACATTACTCAGTTTTTTGTTTTAAGAAGGGCAGCTCATCTGTGTGCTCACTATGGCTAATAACACAGAATCAATGGGCCCTGACAACATCACAGGTTGCCTATAGTGTGACCCAAAATATGGACCTACCAGACACAGTTGGATCCATACATCAATGCACCTTCCATAGGATCATAAGATCATAGGAGGTTACTAGGTTACTGGCCCTGATGCCCTTATAAACCTAGCCAAGAGTTTAGCCCATGTTTAGACAAATCAGCACCCAATGTCCCTGTTCAGCAGGAACATGGGTGGAATCCCAGGGGTATATTTTCTGTTTCTCATCTAGTTATCCAGGTTGCACTTAAAAAGGGCTAAAGAGGTACTCTGCTTTATGTGGAGAGGGAGTCTATTCCATAGATGGGGGAGTCTCTGGGAAACAAATCTGTTCCGCCAACAAGTCTTGTTGATGTCACAGACCAGGTTGAGGCAGTGCATGTGGGTTACTCGAGTGGAGTTTGACTTGCAGATATGCAGCAGTCCCATCAAAGTGGGGTCCGTCATCACCTTGTGTACCAGACAGAGGTCACCTCTGAGGAGTCTGCATGAAACTATGTAGAGGGATAGGGCTTTTAGTCTATCTGTGTATGGTAGATCTTTGAGGCCCTGGATTCTCCTGGTGAGGAACCTCTATGTTCTGTCCAGCTGCTGCATGTGCTTTGCAAGGTACATGCTAAAAGGGGCATTGTACTCAACAATGGACCTTATAAGGGAAGAATACAGGGATGTTTTGACCTCCTTGTCCCTGGATGAGATACCCTTACTTATGAGGCAGGCTATGTAGAAGGTTTTCCGTACAACAGAAGCAACATTGTGGTCAAAAGTCAGGTTGCTATCAACCTGGTTTCCCAAATCCCTCACGACTGATTGACTGCTTAGGACATTGTTATTAATGTGATCATTTGTGGGGATATCACTCTCCACCAAGGGGATGATGATGCATTTTTTGGTATTCAGCTTGAGCCCATGTTTCTGGCACCGGCCATTTGTCTGAGTGAGACCCTCTTGAAAGATGTCCACATCACTAGGGAAATTGATGACAGCACCCAGCTTGCAGTCATTTGCAAACCTGGTCAGCTATAGCCCACTAGTTTTGGCCTGCACCTCAGAAAAGTATATCCCAAATAACAGAGGCCCCAAGACCGAACCCTGGGGTACATTGCTTGTTATGGGTCTACTGCTTGAGGTGGCTTCCCCTATTTTGACTACATGGGTTCTATCAGTGAGCCGGTTTGCTACCCATCTGGTAACATATGGATTGATGCCTAGTTGAGAGAGCTTATCTATTTTGCCTGAGTGGGGAATAGTGTCAAAGGCTTTGGCCAGGTCAAGGTCGCTGGTGTACACCATCTTCCCCTTGTCCATGGCTTTGCAGACAGCCCATGTTCCCATAGAAGGGTTTCCATCAACATGCATCCTTCTGACTGGGGAAAACATCACCTGATGTATTGATGTACAGGCCCATCCTGACTCTCCTCATCTGTGAGGTAGATCAACAGGTCATCATGATCTTTTTCTTAAAGCACACAGGAAATATCCCAACCATGTACCAAACACATTTAAGATTTTTTCAGGCTACATCATGTCTGTTACATCTGTTCAATGTCCTGAAGAAAGTCAACAAGAGCATGCGTGATAACAACACTATCATCCTATGTAACCTGACCTGGCCAAGGCTTATGACACAAATCCACACTCAGGTATTACTGAGAGACTGTCACAAGTGTGAACTGACCTATATCTAGAGTCCAGTGATTAGGTCCATACCTCATAGTTCTATACTAGGTCCTTTCCTGTTCATTATTGAAGTCACAGATGTCAAGATTGACTTACTAATCCTTTGTCCAACCAACTTTGTGGAGGACTGCAGATTATGGACAATAATTGAATCCAAGTGTGGTATTTGCATAGCACAACACACACAAAGGATTGCCTGCCTCAGCCATGGAGACACAGCAGATCAACAAAAATCGTGTCTATATTAGAACATCGAGGTTTAAAACCTTCAAATGTTCTAATATCAAACCCTACGGCATGAAAGCTTAAAATATCGAAGCAACAGAAACCCAAATTCTTTCCTAGGGAAAGATTTTGGTTGTCTGTTTCTATTGCTTTGGTATTTTCAGCACTGTGGTGGAAAGTTATGTGTCGGGTTCAGGTAAGTGTGCGATTGTGTGGATGTGAGGGTTAGGGCGGGTTAGGTGAGTTAGGGTTGGAGCACGGGTTAGGTATGTGTGTGATTGTGTGGACATGAGGGTTAGGGCAGGTTAGGTCAGTTAGGGTTAGCGAGTGGGTGAGGTGAGTGTGCGATAGTGATGGACCTTAGGGTTAGGGTTTGGGTTAAGGTAAGTGGAGAGTTAGTGGTGTGTGTACAGTTTAATGTAGGGTTAGTTGTAAGATTTTAGGTGTATGTGTGTGGATTGCTGTTTGTTTGGTGTGCTTGTGTTGTGTGTATGTGTTTTGGAACAGCGATTTTTTTCCCTAGGAAAACAATCACTGTTCTGAGAGTTCGAGATTGTAAGCTTTCACTTACATAGGGTTGATTAATCACCGTTCGCTTCTTTAAGCGGTTGGTGATCTAATATAGACCCCAAAAATCATGGGGTATTAGTTACATTTTAAAAGCAAATCCACAAGTTAATTAAAATATAGATAGTACACCTCTATAAGCTGATCAACTGGTATGTCACCTGTCTATTCAGGTAGATGGTATTTGGAACATCCACCAGCATGTGCCCACAGTGGTGACTAGTCCCTTGTATGTAACACAACTCTTGAGTATGTGCAAGACATCCACATTTAAGGGCATTATAGTTCCATAGTTCTCAGCCCTCATCACACCAATAACTGAGTACAATGCACCCTTTTTCATGTACCTTCAACACATCTTCCAATGATAAGTTACTCAAGTGTATTAAAGGGACTACATTTTAATTTACAAAAAGCACTATTTGTCATAATTAACTTTTAGAGAAAGGTTAGCACTTGACTGTTTAAGCAGGAATACTGATGTAGTGATTAATTCTGCTGACAATTTAGGTTCTGTTGTGAAATGGGATTCTCATGAATAACAGCAGGAGGTTTTTACTTAACTAAATGACTCTGAGGAGGGCATTATTGATAGGAAGATTATGAAACAGCTAACAGTGGATGACCCTAAGATGCAATATATTTATATGCTGCCTAAGATTCATAAAAGTTAAAAAAATACTGCAGGATGTCCCACTGTGGTGGGCTTTAGCTCACTAACAGAACCCATCTCAGATTTTTTAGCACATTATTTAAAACCTTTATTGCCTGTTATTTGATCTAGCATTCATGATACTACAGAATTTTTAAATATATTAAAAGATGCACAAATGGAAATGGGATGATATATGTGTACCTTGGACGTAAAATTGTTATACACCAAAATTCAGGTTTCAATACATGTTTTCACCAAAATTTGGATGACTGCTGGTTTGTTTGGACATATGATTTGGCATTTTTGATGGAATTTGTTCAATATTTCAATGATAATAAGTGGGGTTTTTGTTTTACTTTAAATTATAATATTTCCACAATTTTATTTTTGGATGTGTTGGTTGAGAAAAAGTAGGTTGGGACTGTTAAAGGTTCCTTATACTGGGTTGATTTCCAAAATGGTGGACAGCCTGTAAGCACACTGACAGTGCAGCTCCTGCATTCCTATACTATAATCTGACTTCAAACCAGCGCATCGCTTAGGAAAAGTATACCAAACATCAATGGATTAAAGCAGAAATATGAGTACTTACTTGTTTCATCTTTATTTTTCAAAGATTCTCTCATTCTGAAGGAAAAATAATTACTTGTTGGAAACAGAGCCCTGAACCGCATGGTGTGGATTCTTCAAGACTAACAAGCCTAATAAGAGGAAAGTAACAAGAAAAACAACTTTCATAATAAGACTTATTTAAAATTCTGCACTACTACTAGGAATCTAATTATACAAGATTAATGGAGAATCAGCCAGATCAGATGGAAACTGTAATCACAAAAACCAAACTGTCTGCAATTACTACTCCTGAGAAAGAAACCACTTCTAAAAGGCAAAAAATTAACAAGCAACAACAAGAAGCTGATAAAATGTCTCAAAGATTAAAACAGGAACAACCTTTAACACTGGAGAATCTGAAAACTGCTTTACAAACAGAAGTGCAGGGTTTCTCTCATAAGCTAACTACATTTGGCTCTACTCTGGACCAAATTGTGCTTAGGCTTGAACAAAATGAAGCTAAAATTATGGACAATGAGCTAAAAATAAATGAACTGCAACAAAAAGCACAAACCAATGACACCATAATTAAAGAATTACAGCAAAAAATGTTAGACTTGGAAGCTAGAAGCCGGAGAAATAATTTTATCATAAGAGGTATTCCAGAGAGCTTTGATAATTCACAACTTATTCCAATAATAAAAGAAATACTAAGCTCTCTTCTGGCTAATAAAAATCTCCTGGATGAGATAGTGATCAAAAGAGCTCACAAAGCTATAAAGCATACACAAACAAGTGATCTTCCTAGACAAATCTATATCAGGCTGCTTAATTCAGCACATGCTCAACAGATACTGTCAGCTTATAAGATTAAAAAGAATGTTACAAATTAAACAAAATTGACAGAAACTCAGCAAATACTGCAATTACCTCACTGAAAATAAGATTCGTTTCCAAATGAGATATCCTGCAACTTTAACATTTTACAACAAAGAAGAAAAAATATCCTTGGAAACACCTGACCAGGCAAAATCCACCTTTCTGCATTTCTTCAAAGTAAATCCTGCCTGAGACAACTCGTTTCATATCTTTTGATCCAAAAACAACATTTGGAAGGCTAAACAAGTGCTACAGCTCCAAAAAAAACTACAGGACAGAAGAATATACCACTCTTATGGGAAATTTTAAACAAATTGATGTGGAATGTGTTCTAAATAACTCTGCTTACTTGCCTGTAAAGAAAACCTCTTTGCTACACTGTAATACTTAAGGTACTGTCTTTTAGTAACTGTCTTTACATTTAAAAGTTACAAAGATACCTAACACTCTCTGTGTAGAGAAATGAATTTAAAGTGCATTTATAGCTTACAAAAAAGTTAAATTACATTTTAAAATGGGATATAACCTTCGATATAGTAGTTTAAGTAGTGTAAATATTAGACATAAGTAGTTTCAGTTAAAATGTATACTCATTATTCTACTGGCATAATCATTGAGTTGCTTTTAAGTATGTCTATGAGCAAGGTACAAAAACATTTCTCTTTTTTTTTCTTCCTCTCTGTTTGTTCAGATGATGGCACTGGTTAATTATAAACATATGAGTTCACAATGATGTGTTTATATGGCTTTTGACAGTGCAGTGTTAAATGAAGATTCCAATACATTTAAAGAACCACAGTTAGTTGCTGTTAGCAAGAATAAGGCAAATGTTGTTGAATTTTAAAGTGCTGCCTTCTTTAAATGTTTAAAATGTATAATCATTATTCTGCTGACATAACCATTGAGTTACTTTTAAATGTGTCTATTAGCAAGATATAAAAACATTTTTTTCTTTTCTCTCTGTTTATTCAAGTAGATGGCACTGGTTAATTATTAATATATGAGTACACAATGATGGATCTATATGGCTTTTGCCAGTGCAATGTTAAATTAAGTTCCAATATATTTTAAAGAACCACAGTTAGTTGATGTTAGTAAGAATAAGGCAAATGTTGAATTTTAAAATGCTGCCTTCTTTAAATGGTTAAAATGTATAATCATTATTCTACTGGCATAACCATTGAGTTACCTTTAAAGGTGTCTATGAGCAAGGTACAAAAACATTTTCCTTTTTTTTTCTTTCCCCTGTTTGTCCAGTAGATGGCACTGGTTAATTAATAATATGAGTTCACAATGATTGCTTGTATGGTTTCCAATACATTTTAAAGAACCACAGTTAGTTGCTGTTAGCAAGAATATTGCAAATGTTATTGAATTTTTAAAATGATGCCTTCTTTAAATATACATATATTGCACTTGGTTTTTGAAAATATTGTTTTGTTAACTCTTTAATAACTCTTGAAATGTTAAGAATTATAATATGTTGCTGTTACTACAAAACTTTTCATAAAAGCTACTTTTCCTTTTCACTCTATATAATATCTAAGGATACAATTAATATAATATTTTAAGAAGTGTGAAAATGAATATGCAGTATATAAATAATAAAAGGAGTGGGATGGGCACAGTCTATTAGCTGATGACTGTTCGCATTTGGAACAGTATGGGTATTATTGACATCCCTTTGATATATATCTACTCCTTGTTGTTACAAATAATAGTTTCTTTTAGTTTCTTAACTCATGCACATTTACAAATACAGAGGGATGGGTGGTTAGGCACCTATTTAGAGTTTAGGAGTATAGAAGTCAGAACATTTCTTCTTAGGATAAATACACTAACAGAAAAAGTTTATAACTGTATTTTTGTGTATCAGCTAATGAGAAACTTCAACAATATTAATAAAAAATGATAACCATAGACTCTTGGAATGTTAAAGGGATGGTAGATAAAAAGAAAATAAACTTAATCATGCACCTTACATACCAAACTAAGGCTGATATAACGTTCTTGCAAGAAACTCACTTAGATGACCAACTTTGGGTTAAGGAAAGGAAAAGAAAATGGGTTAAAACAATAGTTGCTGCAAATTATAGCTCTTTGTCCAGGGGAGTGGCCATTATAGTAAATAAATCCTTCCAAGGAGAGATTACTTCCTATGAAGCTGACTCAAAGGGAAGATGGGTATTATTTACTACTGAATATCATACTTTAAACAAACCATTACTCTTTCTTAATATATATATATATATATATATATATATATATATATATATATATATAAAACCCCTGCTCAAATCAACAGCTCTTCATTTATGAAATCTTTAATATATTAGCCAAATACCCAAATCATCTGTTTATTGTAGGTGGGGACTGGAATGCTTTACTAAATCTAGATAAGGATAGATCCCATAATAAAAACAGACAGTAACAATCTACCACTACAACACTTGAAGAATTACAAAATATATTTGAACTAGTTGGCCCTTATGTTAAATTTCAATATGATAAAACAATATCAACATTCACTTTCTTTTCAGCCACTCATAAAACTTGGTCCAGGATAGATACTTTTCTAATTTCCCTTGCTTTCCTTTCTAACAAATTAAATTATGCTGTATCACCTAGAACTCATTCAGATCATTCCAAAATTAGACTTTTAATAAACTTTCAAGCTCATAAACAAAATATTTCCTATTTCAATACCTGGACATTAAATCCTAAAATTATACAAAACCAAGAAACTACACAAGAAATTCAGAATGTGCTAGCCCAACTTCAAAATGATTTTATATCCGATCAAATTCCCTATGACATACAATGGGTGGCTACCAAGGCGGTCATCAGGGGTATTATTATTCAAAAATCTGCATGGCTGAAAAAAAGTATAACAATCTTAAGAATGAACTAGAGTGTCAAATAAACACTGCTGAACTAGAACTTCAGGAAAGATATTCTAAAGAACTTGAGGAAAAAATAATTGATTGGCAAAAACAATTACACAAACACTATTTAGAAAATATCTCCTTCTTAGAATTAAGGTCAATATATCAATATTCAGAATGGGCTCAAACACCATCAAAATTCCTAGCTAGACTAATTAACATAAAAAGTGGAAATCCTAGGATCAAAGAAATAAAATATGAAGGACAGGTGAAATATAAATATCAAGATATAGTGCACGCTTTTGAAGATATTTATAAGAAATTATACATTATACCCTTATCATTATCTACAGACAGATTTGAGGATTTTATACATAATATAAACTTTCCACAAATTACAGAAGATCAAAAGAAACTCTTAAAATCACCGTTACATTTAAAAGAGATAAAAGCTGCAATAAACAAACTAAAATTAGGTAAATCCCCTGGGCCTGATGGATACACATTGGATTTTTATAAGCTATTCATGGGACCTATCTCCAAAGTGTTATTAAAAGTTTTCAACTATATAATACAATATGGTATAACATACAAATACTTAAATAACTCCAAGACAGTGTTGATTCCTAAACCGCATTCTGGCCCAACAGATCCAGCAAATTATAGACCAATATCCCTCATAAACACTGATCTTAAGATATTAGCCCATGTTATAGCAGTAGACTTAAGAATATACTCCCCTCTTTTATTTCCCAAGAACAAGTGACAACACCCTCCTTTTAGATACCATTGTAAGACTATTTAATAAGGATAAATGTCCCAGATATGCCCCTACAGTAGATGCAACTAAAGCTTTTGATAGAGCAAACTTACACTTTCTCCTTAATATACTGCCTTTATATGGTTTTCCTCAAGAATTCATTAAAATGATCCAGGTTCTCTATCAGAAAGCTTCTACCACTATACAGGTAAATAAACTTATAACTAACCCTATACTCTTATCCAATGGTACAAGACAAGGATGTCCTATTTCACCATACCTATTTAATCTTTATCTAGAACCCGTCCTTCTGTTTATTTCACAAAAAAACTTCCATCATATTCCCAGAATCCACAATACAAATCTTATATACTCGGCCTTTGCTGATGACTTAAATATATACTTCCAACTCCCCACTGCTGACCTCCCAAAAATACTTAAAGTTATTGATGAGTTCTCGGTAGTTTCAAATTATAATTTAAATTTAAACAAGTCACACATATTTCCCCTCAATCCTATAGGGCATAAAGAATTGTACTTTCCTATGAGTGAGATCAAAATAAGCTACCAGATAAAATATCTAGGAATAATATTTACTTCAGACTTCAAAGATATTATAAACAATAACCTACTAACTACATGGACTAGTATTCAAAACGATATGGATAGATGGAAGAACATTAATATGTCTCTACTGTCAAAAGCTAGTGTTGTCAAGAAGAATTTTCTACCAAGAATACTCTTTCAATTAAATGCTACCTTTTCAAATATTTCCCAAAACTTCTTCCTTGCCATGGAAAAAGCTATATCAAGATTCTTATGGTATCACAAATCTACCAGAATTAAATATGCAAAACTTGTACTTGCCAAAGATAAGGGGGGGGGTTGGGGTTACCTTATTTTAAGTTTTACTATAGTATAATTACTGTATACAGACTAATACAAATAATAAACTATGACTCATATATAGATACTTGGACACCCCAGTGGTCCAAAATCTGGTATGAACAGTTGAAATCCCTTGGCTGTAATATCAAATCCTTACCATTCTTGAATTTAAACCAGGCTAGCATATACACAAAGAATTTACACCCACTAATTAACAAAATGATTCTTACAACACAGAAACTATTTAAATCATTGCAATTAACTGACGCTTTTGGCCTTATACAACCGTTACACCTAAATCCTAATTTACTAATAAATAATAAACCAATAAATCTAACAAACTACCCCCTGATAAAAGACTACACAATATGGGATATATACCAATGGAAAGACTCTAACACGGGGCAAATGAGACTTGAACTCAAACTTCCTATGAAGTATAGTATTATCCTTAACCAACTTCATCATCTTATAAATGCTAAATTCTCACAAATACACACTGACTTACAGAACATAGATTTAGTTAAATTAATACTTGAAAATCTTGCGATTAAAGGGAAAACAATTTCTAGGACTTATAAAATTGTAATGAGTGCAAAACATCAGAATTCTTTATTATTTTCAAACTATTGACAAACGGAAAATCAATCACTGACTGAAGAAAATAAGAAAATAGCCATTGAAAATACAATCAAATTCATTCCTTTCAAGAAGCTGTTATATACAGAAATTATGTTAAATAACAATCTATATTATACCTTATCTAAATTAAATAAATTCAATCCAAACTTTTTGCCTATATGTCCTGTCAAAGGAAAAAACTTCAAAGACCAATTCACATTAGGTTCAAGCAAGGCACCCTTTATTACTTGCAGCAAGGAGACAAAGCATGTAGGCACAAGGTTTGTCTGAATTACTGGTGATTAGTATGTTATTCTTATACAGTTCTCTTCCTGTCATGCAGAAAATGTTACTATTCTATTGCTGATGTAGTTAGACACAGCTTTCTGTATGTTCTACAGAAAATGTTACTAGACTTATTGCTGACTAGGTTAGATTATTTGCTAGCTTGCAAAACATTTTGAGAAAAACAACCTGGCCTTGGGCTTATTTTAGCCCATTTTAACTTTTCAATTCTTCAATTGTACTGTTCTAATACATGTGTTACATTTTGTCTAGATTCAAGGTACATTTCTAGCTTTGGTACAAGTAATGCTGACTATGGTTTACACTTTCAAGCATCTATTGTTTTCTTTATCAAAGCTTCTAGCAGCTGCATACTTTCTCATAGCATAAGCAGAAATTAATATCTCTTTAAGTTTCATGACATTAGCAGAAATGAAATGTCTCTTGTTATTTTCATGACATTAGCAGAAATGAAATGCTTCTTGTTAAGTTTCTAATAGCTGTGCAGATTCATGCAGTGTGAACAGAATAAATGTATTAACCCTTTTAAACCTCAATGCATATTACTATTACACATTTTTCTAACATTTCCCCCTTTTAATACTTTTATTCTACTTTCAAGATAAGCATAAACAGTTTTTTTCTTCCCCTAACCTCTTCCTACTCAGGATTTGCAGTTAAGAGAGTCATTCAGTTTAAACTTATGAAAGCATTTTCAGTTTTTCAGCAATTCTTCAAGTTCAGCACCTTGGTATAAGGTTTCTGAAACTGAAATGTCTATAAAGTCTTTAATCAGTCTTTTTATGCAGGGGATGCAGCATCACATGCATACCACCAGTAGGATTATTCCTACATAGATGGCAATCAGAATGTTCATCAAGATACTACCCCACCCCCCAAACAATTTCTGTAAAAAGTCCATCAATGGATTTGGTCCTGGTTTGGTCATGGCTGACACCTGCTGAATTACCTCAAGATGGTTGTCTATCTCGTGTTTGTGGTCAGGAATATACGAACAGCACTCCTCCTGGATTAAAGCGCACATACCTCCTCTCGCCGCTAGGGTGAAGTCAAGAGCCATGCAATTTTGAAGCACCACTGTTCTCATGGCAGTCAGTTCATCAGTCACCAATTGTAGGGTAGAAAAGGTTGCATTGCTCATTATTTCGAGAAGCTTAGATAATTTTCTCAGTTCCCAGATTGATTTCGTTGCTCCATATGCTGGCAGTACAACTGCCCACGAGATAACAGTATCACTCAAGTCCATATGTGACAGTCCATTTTTCCCTAAGCCCAGAGCATGATGGTTTTTCCAGTGTGCATTGATTTGCCCCACTGGATTGACAGGCTTCTTGATTTCTCGAACATTCCGAATTTTCCCTTGAGGTAAAACTGCTGTGTGTTGTATGGCCGGAACCAGGTACCCCAAAAAACACCTGCCGGACCAATTCCCAGGTAACCATTTGTATGCTTTCCTACCACATACAAAGTAACAATCTTCTACTTTGATAGTAACTTTACTATGCCCTGGCTCTGCATGAAACATTTTTTTGTCGATTATAGACAGTTGCTTATAGTGACCAGCATTATGTTTTACTTCTTCAGTTGTCCTATGCATCAGTTCAAAAAATGTATCACAGCTTGTGTTGCAATAGGATCTGGTGTTATCAGGTTTAGTGTAGCATCTATAGGGAACAGTCACATTGTAGTTGCTCCAACCCACCTGAAATGTATCATTCTTGTAAAAACACACAGTTCCCTTCTGTCGAACAGACAAGTGCAATGCTACTTTATCTTGTGATGTGACATCTGATGTATCATAAATTAAGTTTTCCCAGATTTCGGCTGTTCCCGTTAGGGGTCGCCACAGTGAATCACCTGTTTCCATTTCTTCCTGTCCTCTGCATCTTGCTCTATCACACCAACCACCTGCATGTCCTCTCTTACCACATCCATAAACCTTATCTTAGGCCTTCCTCTTTTCCTGTTACCTGGTAGCTTCATCCTTAGCATCTTTTTCCCAATATATACTCAGCATCCCTCGTCAGCACATGTCCAAACCAATGTAATCTTGCCTCTCTGGTTTTGTCTCCAAACCTTCCAACCTGGGCTGACCCTCTAATATACTTATTCCTAATCCTGTCCAACCTCATCACACCCAGTGCAAATCTTAACATCTTTAACTCTGCCACATCCAGCTCACACTCCTGCCTTTTTGTCAATGCCACTGTCTCCAACATGCCCATTGCGGTCACCTATGCAAATATTACAGTAGCAGAGTGGGAAAATACATGCATATATAGTTGTCCAGAGATTTACAAAGGTAAAATATTATTTTTCAAATGATTCATTGATGATGTTTTCCTGCTATGGGATGGAATTAGTATTGAACTACAGACATTTGTAGATGATTTAAATTTAGCAACTGATTATCTAAAATTTAGTGCTGAAGATTCTAAGGAGAGTATTACATATCTAGATATTAAATTAGAAATCACAGGTAATACTGTTAATACTATGATATATAAAAAAAGTAGTACAGGGTAACAGGTATGTACTGTTGCATTTAACATTTTACCTTAAATGAAGACAAGACACTTTTTCCTCTCTTTCAGTGGTATTTATTACACACATGTGGGAGCCTCAAGGAAAGTACCAGGGAGACTCCCTGAACAAAGGAATGTACAAGCTTATATGCTGGTGATACTGCTGACAGTACAAACATATAAACTAGACCAATTAAATTAGTCCAAAAGACAATTAACCAATCAGTGGTTTACCCGTAGGCTTAAAGCAGTTCACATTACTGCATCTCTAGGCAGAGAGAGAAAATCGGATACACTTCCATATAAGGCACATTTCCTGCTTTCAAGCAGGCTCCTGTTTACAGTGCTTTTCCATTATTCACAGTTTCCTCAGAGTTCGTAGTACAAAGTCCATCTCAATGCATACAGGTTTTCACATACTCAATTTCGTTAAGCACATACTTTGACCATTCATATTCTACAATCCCCCATTTGACGCTGTGTAAGCATTACCATTTAGTCTATCATACATTTGCCCTAAATCTAACATAACCATGTGGCTGGTTCCTTCAACATTGTCACACATTTTTATTTCATCATCCATATTCATAACTGCAGGCATATAAAACTTTGGCACCTTTTTAGGTCTTAAAATACATTAGTTTCAAAAGCAATGCTTTGATTAAAAACACAACAAGAAAAGCAGTAAGCACTAATACTGTGATTAATAAAATTAACTTCAATAGTCCACCTCCCCAACCTGAGAACAGGTTGGTTAACCATGCCCACATTGAGGTATCAACCTCCTTGGCCTTAGAGAGTTCGGAGACTCTCTGAATGAGTTCAAGATGTCTTTCAATTTTATGCTGATTGTCAGGAATAAACGTACAACACTCCTCTTGGATTAAAGCGCTAATTCCACCTTTCGCCATTAGGGTGAAATCGAGAGCCATACAGTTTTGTAGAACTACAGCTCTCATAGCAGTCATTTCATCAGTCACTAGTTCTAAAGCAGAAAATGTGGCATTACTTAATACTTCAAGCAATTTGGACAGTTTTCTCAGTTCCCAAATTGATTTTACTGCTCCGTATGCTGGAATTATACCAGCCCACGATATGACTTCATCACCCAAGTCCATATGAGATAGCCCTTTGGTGCCAGCATGGGCTAAGTCATGATGATAAATCCATGAAGCGTCAATTTGGCCTACCAGATTGGCAGGCTTTTTAACCTCTCGAACGTTCCAAATTTTTCCTCGAGGTAAAGCAGGTGTACGTTGAATGGCTGGGACTAAATAACCTAAGAAACAGCTACCAGACCAGTTTCCTGGTAGCCATTTATAGGTTCTTCTACCACACACAAAGTAACAATTTTCCACCTTAGTGGTGATATTACTATTTATATAACCTTGTTCAGAATGAAACATCTTCTTATCGATCAATCCCAGCTGCTGATATCAGATGGAATTATTTCTTACCTCTTCATATGTTTTATGCACCAGTTCACAAAATGAATCATAGGTTGTGTTACAGTAGGAGGAGTTATTATTACACTTGTAGGGAACTGTCACATTACAAAAACTCCATCCTACCTTGACTTTACCAAATTTCTGAAAACACACAGTTCCATTTTGACAGTTAAACAGATGTAATGCTATCCTATCTTTTGAAGTGACATTTGAAGTGTCATAGATCAGATTCATTCAGGTTTGATTAGCACCTAAAGGGACTGTACTTAGCATCAATCCCCCGTGAACAGTAAGTAAAGCAATACAGATTCAACAGTCAGAGACACTGAGGGATGATACATAGGCAAATTTAATATATTGGTAGGTGTTGAAACATGGATGCCAAACAGCTCGCTTGGTGTGATGCGTTGATGGAGCAAGAAATAAAAATGGCCACATTAAAAATAACAATACAACAAGAATGACCACCAAAATGGCTGTCCAATATTTTTTGTGGAAATGGTTGTTGAGTCTGCGTAGTATCAGGAGTTTGGAGTTTTCAAAAAGGATAAATGTTAGGCATTGTCAGGTACTGGAACAGTTTTACTTCGAGTACAAGTAGCAATGGGAGGAGAATCTGGAGCTGAAAAAGGTAAAGGCTGTTGGTCTTCAGATGGTACAACTTTTTTGATGTGTGAAATGTGGATCCAGGTTGGAGATCCTTGCAGTTGCACAGCAGATGACGTTGTCAGAAGAACCAGGAAGAGCCCCCGCCAGCATGGCTGGAGCACTGTTTTTTTAGTGAAGAACTTAACATAAACCCATTTCCCTGGTTGTAGGCAGATGACAGAAAAGGATCTGGAAGATGTTGAGCAGCTGCTACTTGTTGGTGGTGAAACTATAGGAAAGAAAGAAGAGATTTGCAGTATAAAAAAATATCATTATCAAATGCATCATATTCAGAAAAGGGTGGTGGTGGTGTCATGGGCATATGCAGAGGGCAACCCATGAGAATTTCATGTGGAGAAAGACCCTTTGTAGGAAGGGGTTGTGCTCACATAGAAAGTAAGGCTAGTGGTAAGGCCTGCACCCAAGTTAAGCCTGTTTCTGAAGTGACTTTAGCAAGTCTAGTTTTTAAGGTCTGATTCATGCATTCAATAATAACTGATGCCTGTGGTCTATATGGACAATGAAATTTCAAAGTAATGCCTAGCATTGTACACAATGATTCAACTAACTTAGCAGTAAAATGTGTTCCACGGTCAGAGTATATTTGACAAGGAACACCAAAATGAGGTATCAATTCATAACACAATTTTTTTGCAACTGAAATAGCATTATTTTTAGCAAATGGGTAGGCTTCTAACCACACCGAAAAAATATCAACAACAGTCAAAACATGTTTAAAACCAGTACAAAGTGGGAGTTTAATAAAGTCCCACTGTAAAGCACAGAATGGTCCCACTGGTTTTGGCACTGGTTGAGTGGGATCCAGAATGCCTTTTGAAATGTTATGCTGTAAACAAATGAGGCACATGCTCAAAAAATGTTGCACAGAAGCAGAAAGTCCTGAGGCGAACCAATCCTTCTGGATTTGTTTGATTAATGCTTGTACCCCTACATGAGCTGGCAAATTATATGCTTTTATAAGAGAATTTAACATAGATATAAGGCACATTAATCTGCCATCAGGATGCTGCCAAATTGAATCAGAACGTTGGAAACAATTGTGGGCCAGCCATGTTTTTCTTTCTTTCTGATTCCGATGCTTCATTTTGTATAGTTTTTAAAACAGTAGTGTCAAAAGTAACCGTTTGTAAGATAGGCTGCAGAAATTGTCCCTGAACAGTATGTGAAAGAGCAGCCTGCTTGGCAGCCCAGTCAACCAAATTATTTCCCTTAGCTACTAGGGAGTTGTTAGACTGGTGAGCTGCACACTTGACAACAGCAATTTTGGAAGGTAATAATAAATCCTGTAAGAGGTGATCAATATACAGGTAATTTTTAATTAGTGCCCCAGAGGATGTCAAAAATCCCCTTTTCTTTCATAAGGTACCAAAATCATGAACAACACCATAGGCATAACGTGAATCAGTATAAATAGTAACAGATCTGTCTTTGGCCATCTTACATGCATGCGAAAGTGCTAGTAATTCTGCGGCTTGGGCGGAAGTGCCAGGTGGTAATTGCCCAGTTTGCAAAACTGCAGATGGCGAGCAGACTGACCATGCAGCCTGGAGTCCACCAAGATTATTTCGTAAACAGGACCTATTTACAAAAAGAACTAAATCAGGATTAAGCAAAGGAACATCTTTCAAATCTAACCTAGGAGAAAGAACAGTGTTAACTATAAGCACACAGTCATGTGGTTCGCCCTCATCACTAGTTGGAATCAATGAAGCAGTGTTTAGTGGTGGGCAATGTGTAATTTGAACAGTGGGATTACTTAATAAACTTAACTCATATTTAGTGAGGTGAGCATTAGAAAGATACTGTGTTTTTGTTTTTAAAAGTGACGCTTGCACCGCATGAGGTACTGCTAGTATAGTGCCATGTCCTAAAGTCAATGGTGCTGCCATATCAATCAAAACAGCAGTGGCTGCCACTGCTCGTAAACAGGGTGGATAGCCAGAAGCAACAGGGTCTAACTGAATGCTGTAATATGCTATAGGTCGATAGCCTCCCGTGTACGCTTGCGCCAACAGGCCCAGGGCAGTTTTATTTCTTTCACAACAGAAGAAAACAAAGGGTTTAGATTAATTTGGGAGCCCCAGGGCAGGTGGGTTTATCAGTGCAGTTTTAATAGCCTGAAAGGCATTTTCATGTTCAGTGGACCAAGGCAGAGGGTCTGTGACCACCTTTTTTAGAAGCTGTAACAGAGGGACCGAAATCTCTGAAAAATTGGGCACCCACTGTCTACAATAACCTGCTAGGCTGAGGAATCCCCTGAGTTGTCTCTAAGTTACAGGGCAGGGGCCAGTCTGAATGGAGGTAATTCTACTTGGAAGTATTTGACGTGAACCCATAGAAATGATGTGTCCCAGGTATTGTACCTTTTCTTGATAGAACTGCAGTTTAGATTTATTTACCTTAAACCTCGTTCAGCTAAAAACTTTAAAACTAGAAGTGAGTCTTCTATACAAGACTTAGTATTTTGTGAAGCTATAAGAATATTGTCTACATATTGGACCAATACTGAACATGGTGGTAACTGTAAATCCTGCAGTTGTCTGTGCATCTCCCTAGAGAATAGGGTTGGAGATGCTACATATCCTTGGGGTAGTTGGGTCCAAGTAGACTGTTGGCCTTTGTAAGTGAATGCAAACAAATACTGACTATCTGAATGTAATGGGATAGAGAAGAAAGCTGATGAGATATTTATAACTGTAAAACAATGTGCTGTAGGTGGGATGCAGCTTAAAATCGTAGCTGGGTTTGGTACAATTGGAAAAACAGGCAAGACAGCTTTATTGACTTATCGCAAGTCTTGCACAAATCTGTAAGCTTGTTTACCAGGTTTCCTTACTGGTAGAATTGGAGTATTACATGGACTTGTTGTAGGTACTATAATACCTTGTTCTACCAAGGCAGAAATGATGGGGGCAATACCAGATGTGGCCTCTACCATCAAAGGGTACTGTGGTACCCAAGGTAACTTTGCTCCGGGTTTTAAGGTTATTTTTACAGGAGTGGCTGAAATCAGAAACCCGATATCATTATCATGAGATGAGAGGGTAATGAATTTAGATGCTTATTTTTATCGAGGTCAGACTGCATACACATTGTTTGCAGAGTGACATTTTCATCTAAAGTAGCCAAAATACTATCTTGTTTATCTGAAGGTACTTGTAAATATACTCCATCAGATGTGTAGAAGATGGTTGCTCCAATTTTACAGAGCAAATCTCTTCCCAATAAATTTAAAGGTGCTGAGGGTCCTACTAAAAATGCATGATTGTCTTGTAAAGGTCCCAAAGTCACTGGGACTGGGACGGTTTCAGAATATTCAATAGGAATACCAGAGACACCTACCCCTCAAGTTATGTTATTGGAGAGGGGAACATGTATTGCTGCCTTGCCAGCTGACATAGATTTGGTTGCTCCAGTGTCAATCAAAAATCGGTACGGTTTATTTTTGACAAGTAACATAAGATGTGGTCCATCTTGATCCACAGGGACGAAAGGGCACAACTGCTGCTGTCGTTGTTCAGGGAACCTTCATTGTGATGGCTGCCGATTGGATGGAGTCCAGTTAAAATTCCAATGAGGTGACGTATCAGTTCATGGGGCAGGTTGCTCAGCCAGATAAGGACATTCATTTCTCCAATGGCCTACTTGGCCACAATGGAAACACTCCATCTGATTATTATAGCTTTGTGGTGGGGCTGATAGAGTTTTCTGCCAGTTCTGTCTATTTTGGTTTCCTGTTCCTTGGCATCCACCTCTCCCTCTTCCCCATCCTCAACCTCCCCATCCATGCTGCCCGAAGGCAGTACACATCTGAATTTGTACTTTAACCAATTTTTCCTGTAAATCTTTTTTTTTCTGTGCTAAGTGGTTGGAGAGGTATTGCACTTGTGTGACTAATTCATGCAGTCCAAGACTAGGCCAGTTTAAACATACTTCCTTTAGCTTATCCCGTACTTTTGGGTGCAACCCATCTACGAAGGCAGCAGACAATCCGCTCTGTGCCGGCCCCTCGGTGGGTTCTGGGTAACCAGAGTAAGCCTCAAAGGCTTCAGTGAGATGATTTAAATACTCATCCACAGGTTCATCTTCTTTTTGAAGAACTGATGTGATTTTGGATCAGTTAAGTGTGGGTGGAACTATCACTGTAATAGCATCCACTATTCACTGTCTGACCACTTCAAACCCATTATCTCCTTGTGCATCATGTTTTGGAATTGGAGTAGGGACATTATCATGGTCCCAAATCGATTTCATTGGATCAGCTGGTATAACATACTGAAGAACTGCCCTGACTTCTTCTATTGTAGGATTTTGTAAACAAATATGTCCTGCCAGCACACGTTGGAATTTAGCTGGATTAGTATGAATAGGTGGTAGCAATTTGGTAATGGCTTGAAAGTCAACCACTGAAAAACCCTAGATACTACAAAAGTCTGTGGTTTCTGTGTACTTCTAGCATGGGCTGGGTTAGGTCCCTCCCTCAAAGGTAACAATCTGTCGCCATCTGACGACTCCGATTCTGAATCTGGATTAAATATATCTGGCCCAAAATATCCATCTCCACTGTCAATTATAGTGGGGAACTGGCCAAAATGTCTTCATCTGTGTAAATGTCACTTCCCTTTTCCTTTATAATAGGGTTTAGCTTTAAAATACATTACAGCTTTTGCTTCTTTATGAGTCATACTACGAGTTTTTGGTCCCTTTTTTCTATCACTCGTTTCTGGATCAGATTCACTAGACTGACTGTCCGCAGCTTGTTCTCTCTCTCTAGGGGTGAAATCTTTAGTGGTGGAATCTGGCTGTTGTGTTTCAGCTCCTTGTTGAGTGAGGGGGGGGGTCTGATACTGCGGGGGTGCAATCGGTGGTGCATTTGGTGGTGGGGGGAGCCAGGCATTATCGTCTTCTGACGATTCAGTTATCTGCAATTTAGCTAATTCCTTTACAGGATAAAGACCCATAAAGGGTGGGTCTTTCAAGCATTTACCATTTACTACATCTTAATTACTAGCAGTTAGTTGTAATTCTCTCAATTGCTCTTTTAATTTCTGCTGATTATCTTTTAGACTGCTAATAACTGAATCCTTTTCTCTTTCTTTTGCCTCTTTCATCCAATCATTAAATGCTGCCCAGCACAACCCCGGTATTCTTCTCCCTTGTTTCCTCAACTTTCCTTGGAGATTAAGCAAAATATTTTTATTAAAACTACCATTTTCTGGAAAGGCGAGTTTACCATCACCCTCAGTGAGGGCGACCCACTGACTTATAAACATACAACTGTCCCTGGACACACAAAAATACATATAACCAACTGGTGTACCTCTTTCTGGCTCTTTTATGGTTCCCACACTCGCTTCCATTTTCACACAATAAGCTATACTGTATTTTACAGATGTAGCTGTGACATTTTGTAAACGTCATTTTCCCCACTCTCGTGTCTCCTTTCACTCTTATGTTGCCAGTTTTTCATTTTCATTTTAACCCACTCTCATACTGCACAATCAATAGCAGAAAAGAAATGCATGCCACTTACCTCAAAACAACTGAATGAGAGGAATTATTACATTTCTATAAAATTATCAATACCAAATTTTAAAGCAGGCAAGTACAGGAAATGAAAGAAACACTGCAAGAACAGAAAATTCTGTCATGGGCCCTTTTACTAGCAGTATTTCGTTCAATCCCCAACTGCCACAGCTGTTGTCAAATCAGATCCAAGTAAACAGCACCAATTGTTGCATTTAACATTTTACCTTAAATGAAGACAAGACACTTCTTCCTCTCTTTCAGTGGTATTTATTACACACGTGTGGGAGCCTCATGGAAAGTACCAGGGAGACTCCCTGAACAAAGGAATGCATAAGCTTATACGCTGGTGATACTGCTGACAGTACAAAAATATAAACTAGACCAATTAAATTAGTACAAAAGACAATTAACCAATCAGTGGTTTACCAGTAGGCTTAAAGCAGTTCACATTACTACATCTCTAGGCAGAGATAGAAAATCGGATACACTTCCATATAATGCACATTTCCTCCTTTCAAGCAGGCTCCTGTTTTCAGTACATTTCTATTATTCACAGTTTACTCAGAGTTCGTAGCACAAAGTCCTTCTCAATGCATACAGATTGTCACATAATTTCCTTAAGCACATACTTTGGCCTTTCATATTCTATAGTACATAAAGACAGTATGCATCCTCCCCATGTATTTAAAAGTAGAGTGAAAAGTCAACTGATGAGAACTAGTTGTCTTAACACCAATGATACATATTGTATTGATCAAATCCAGGAAATGATACAAGAGTTCAGCAAGCAAGGATATAGTGTGGAAATGTTACAACAGATACAAACCAAAGTTTTGGATATGAGACAAAATAAAGCCAAACCATATTTTATGAGTGGTAATAGAAATAGTACCTCATCCCATAGAAGAGCTGAGAGTTACATTAGATATATTACTACCTACAATAGGAAGTACCATGATGTTAAAAATATTATTGAGAAAAATTGGGGTATCCTTATGACAATGCCAGAAATTAAAAAAGATTTTTGGTGAAAAACCATACTTTGCATACAAAAATTGTTCCAGCCTAAAATCTCGACTATGCTATAAAGATATGAGATATCATGAAATAGAGTGAATAAGTAATAAAGTAGGCACCTTTCCCTGCTTTAACTGTACTAGTTGTAATGACATAAATAAAAGAAATATATTTATACATACCGTTACAAAAAAGGAGTTTCTGTTTAATAAATATGCTACGTGCAATACCCTAAATGTTGTTTATTTAGCTAATTGTTTGCTATGACCTGCATTCTATGTGGGAAAATGTAATAGGACATTAAAATATAGAAGAATTGAACATAAATCAGAGATAAGACGGTAAGTTCATACGAATGCCTTGGCTAGACACATAGAAATGGAAGGACAGAAACATAATTCGAGATTCATGAAGCTTGGCGCAAGGATGGCATTAGCCTTGCGCCGAACTTGTGGCATAGAGATGGCACAGCAGCACCATATGCATATTAATGAAGGCATGCTGCCACAATGTCCACATGCACAGGAAATGTGCGTGAGTGCAGGGACTGCGTCTAAGTGCTGCACAAAGGCGTGAACATGTCTGCTGCAGACGTGCAACCTAAAATGCTGACTAGTGCAGTCTGCCTCTAATAGTAATCACTCCTGTCAGTGTCTGTGGATACTGAAATGTACGCAAAGCATACAAGACAGTTCCGCGAACACCAAAATAAAAAGTAAACACAAAAGCACGTAGCTGAATATTGAGCCCCCGTCCCTCGAACAAATGATATTTAAAACCCCGTGCCCATAGTTCATTGTGGTGTTGATTGCTATACCAAGTAGAAGGGAAATGCAGCGTGTTTGCATGCCACTGCCCTTTGTTAAGCCTAGCCCAATGGTTAGGGTTACCACCTGTCCCACTTTGTGAGGGACAGTCCCTCTCTGGGCAGTTGTGTCCTTACCAAAAATATTAAAAATGGCAAATGTCCTGCGATTGTAAGACATAATTATGTCCTATATTTTATGTAATAGTTGCATAAAATAGTTATTTCTGTATCTAAAATACCTAAATGTTATAAGAAACAGAATAAGCAACTAAACTGCTACATGAATAAGCTTTCATTTAGGCAAAAAAGTAAAGTTCTATCCTTTGTACTGACCGTGGGTATGTGTCGGCCTGTAAAATCTGATATGTGTCCCTAAAATGTCCCACTTTGGCCATTTGAAAAGGTGGCAACCCTACCAATGGTCAGCATATTCACTCAATATCTGCCCATTCACGGTCCAAGTCGTCCTTGTCTGGATGGCCCAAAGATGAATGGGTATTACCTGGGTCTACCTACCATGTCATGAAAGATAAGTATTCGTGTGTACCTATGTGTGTGAAGTACAGCATGTGGAAGATCAAATACGCTAGGGTTGTCCTCACAACCATGTTGGTACCAGAGATATGTAGTGTATGCAATGTGTTCTGCTGTCTGTGCCATGGGCCATCAACCAGAGAAGGGATGGATGGTGTGTTTGTGGAATATGGGGGGGTGACAGGTAATGTAATAATTTACCAAGCGGAGACTGGGTCAGATGTACAATAGGAGAACTGGAGATGAACGAGGGAGCAGTGGGTGAATCAGAAAGGAAATCAAAGAACATACATTCACATCCGCAATACACCCTGACAGGCCATACTGCAGTACACAATCCCACAAACATATGAACATTAAAATGTGTGATACACATGTACAGAAACGTTACCGGCTCACACCCACATAATGGTCTGGTCTGAACTGAGCCATCCAACCCCAACACACCTGGATGCATAATTGAATACCCATCATCCACTCCACAGCACACCACCCCCCTTGCTGAACGTCCACCAAAACCACCCATACTCGGGCTGCTAGCTTGGCGCAGCCATATCTGCACTTAGTGCTCCCTACCCATATCTAGTAGGCAGTCTCACCCTAGGCAGTCTCAGGATTGCAAACGAGGTATCCCATGCATGTATTACCCTCCCTCATTTCTGTATAGCCAAAAGAATGGGAGTCATTGGCATCCACAATTTTTGGACATCCCTCATGGGATAAGTGTCTGTTCTAAAGATTAGACTTGGTGGCATGACACGATGTCCAGCCTCGTAGACATCCAGACACAAGTTGCATTAGCAGAAGTTGTCCACAACCCTGCTCAGCTTCCAGCCGGTCCTGCATAACCTACAACCCGGGATTAATCACCTGACCATGATGCATGTCTCCTCATGTGCACTATTGGGAATATATACCTTTCACATGTTCCCTAGAAGCTTCCCCATAGCCGTAGTCCAAGTAGTACACATCCACAAATTGTATACCCTGTCCAGGTTCCATGTCGTAATGATGCACACTACCCGTGTATACAAACGGTACACATCCCTCCCGGATGTGGGTGTTCTTATACATGGCCATGTATAACCCCAGATATGTAGTCATACATCTATAAATGTGCATACTTATATATGCATAGCAACAGCTACACATCACACATACATGCATATAAGTAGTTGTCAAGTATGTGTCCTATTTATAAATATGTATACTTGCAAATGTATACATATGTCTCTCAGAAACATATGAACATTAACATGTACTATACATATGTACACCAACCAACTGCCACATTTGTTGCCAGTAGTGTAGAATGCCTGTAGTAAAGTCATATAACCTAACTACCATCCATGTAGAATGTACCACGGATGGTTTAGTGGTCAAACCGGTGACTAAGGTGTTTCCGTTCCTGTGACCAAACCATGCAAACACTGCTAATTGTATATGATGCCCAGAATAATGGCCGTTGGATATAGGGGTGGTGGTAAGTGGCGGTCATTCAACAGTATGGGAAATGTAAATAAGTATGTAGGTGTATATGCATGTGTATGTACAGACATATATATATGGATATATATATATATATATATATATATATATATATATATACATATATATATATATATATATATATATATATATATATATATATATATATATATATAAAGAATGAACATGGTCACAAAAAAGCAGTCATAATGAATGTGAAGGGAAACAGCAGCAGCAGCAACAACAGCATTCTATATATATATATATAATGAATGTCGTAACAATAAAGCATAGACAAGGGATGAGAAGGGAATCAACAGCAACTATAGTATTATAGAGTGCTGTCAGTGTATGTCATAAAAAGCTGGCCAGGAGTGAGCTACTCACACCACAGGCAGGGTTTTACCAGTGGAAGTAACATCATTGAATTGCTAAGTCTACTTTACACACAGACAGAGAGTAGTCCCTGCTGGGACTACCAAAAATTCTAAGGCACATTTGGCCGTAATCCATAACACAAGCAAGGGCAAGTATGTTTAAAGACTAAATGGTGGGAGAGCCTGAGAATACACGAGGTGGGACAACATATGTGTAGGGCCCCTAACACTCTGGAGAGGGCAATGTTTGGAGGTGTGTCATGGCTAGATGATAGAATAATAGGTATGTGGTAGCATGACTCAGTTGACGGATGTGGGTCACAAAATCCAATTACATCTCTGTATTGAAGAGTCTCAGTTCCCATGTATCAGCTAGATGGGTGCAGATTGTAAGAGGAACACACAAATAATATGAATAAAACACTGGACAGGCTGCCGATTCCATACAGTCGAACAGCATGTCGTCGCCTTATGGGCAGCCATTCCTGATACTGTAGGCATGTAATCTGATGTAATAGGCATCACAAGATGATATTGTGGTCCTCGCTCCCACCCAGGGGTGTGAGTGTCAGATGCAAGCACCAATGTCGGTGCATTTGCAAGTGCGGGAGCGAGCGGGTGTAAGCCTGTTTGGCTACCAGTATGCTAGTATTACACTGGTAAAGCAATGTAGAGGCTAACCGAGTGTAAGAAGCTGTAACCAGGGTTAGCATTGCTTAACACCACGCAAACCCACACACACCTGCTCACAACTGCTTTAATGTGCCTTAATCCCTCTTTATCCAATGGCCTTGTTCTGCCCTGCAAAAAAAATAAATGGCCTCTGCAAGGCTCAGAACCAGGACTCTGCACACACAGCTAATGTGATTTACCAATACGTCATGGCAAATATACAGACATCGGACATTACCACAAACATATCATACAGTGCAGTCATTCAACAGTATAGGAATGTATCCCATCATGCAGATGTATGTGTGAGTGTTTATGTCCAGCATATAGGTACATACATATATAGAGATATATCAGGAACATATCATGTGGCAACAAAGCATTACAAATGAATGAAAAGGGAAACACCAGCGACGCCTGTATTATGTAGTGGTGTTGTCCTATGTAATATCAAAACTCCCTCAGACAGACATGTGTCATTCATACACACAAACAGTTGTACATTGGCCGTATACATCACTCTGTGCATGTAATGTACATTAACACAACAGTACCTGTCCAATCATTATGTGAGAACGGTACTCTTGCAAGGTACTGTCTGCAACATCATCATCATGATAAAAGTAAATGGGACCGGTAGTGTTGTGTGTACAATGGGGTCATCTGCATCACGTGTACCTGGACCATTTAGGAGTGATGTGCATACCAGGATCGTGTGCCTGAGGGACAGGGGTGAGGATAACAGGAGTATGTTGTGATGCATATTACAAGGGTTACATGTGTCCAGTGGGCACATGTGTGAAATGGACAGCTATGTATAGAGCAGATGTTGTCCTAGGAACCGATTGGCCTTATGTTTCCGTAGGGAGAGAGTGGGATGTGGGGGAAGGAGAGTAGGTATGCCCATGGAGGATAGGTTGGGTAGGATCACAGACAAGACAGCATACAGGGTCGGTATATGACACATGTGGGGGGTACACCTTGGATGGGGATGGGTGTTCGGCATTCACAAGCCCATGGGAACAGTGGGACAGAGGTCCCCAGCCATGGGCAGCTGCCACTGCACCAAAACAGCTGCAAAGGAGGCAGTGCTGGGGGCTGTCCAGGAGGGGAAGCCTCACTCTGTAAATGTGACACTCCACCCTTGAGCTTGCGTATCTGATTTCGGAACCAATTAGTGAGCCCCCAATGCACCACATCCGGGATCGCACGATAGCAGACATGTTCCTGTCTGGCCCTGCTCCTGGGGGGACATGCCCCATCCTCAGTGTTGGTACCACCAGAAGGTGGTGCAGATCCAACAGAGGTTGAGGTCCAAGGCTGGGCCCTAGATGTGCTGGTGCCCGGTGCCATGGTCAGCTGAAGTGGGACAGGAGGTTCTACAGGGACCTCCCAACCCATACAGCCTATAGTGTTGCAGTTTAAACTCAGATATGGCTTAGTAATAGACAACAGCATTCAGAATTACCTACAACAGTATGCATAGATATCACCATCAACCCAACACAACAGATGGTATACATTTGCAGAGGGAGCACAACACATGCATATATACTGCATAACATCTATACAATGTGTAGTAGACGTATGACTGCAGCTATGAACAGTTGCCCATTATTGGCTTGTCACTGGGAACCCCAGACAGTGTCTGTCATACCACTGTTTCATGTGATATATGTCCAGTCAGGGACGCGATGGCAGTAACACATCCCTATCACCATGTACTGTCTGCAATCCTCGCACTATGCTCCTGCTGTGCACAGATGTGTGTTCAGTGTGTAACACAGGAAACAAATGGTTCCACACACTGACCAGTCCACAGATGGCCCTACAGATGGGGGTCTCTCATGAACAGAGCACTGTCATGTCTGTTTTAAAACATGCAGAATAGCCATTACCACACAATATGTTAAACAGGCAGTAGTCTCAATGCAGCATAGCTACACTTACATGCTGCAGTCATGCCTGGCACATAACCCTCCTGTCTTTAGGCTATTTCCCACTGTGTATGATGTTTGAGGAACATCCAGATATCATCTGTGATGCCATTTCAAAACATCACATCCAGGTACCACTCACAGCGACTGTCATGGCCAAACACCAACATGATGTTCCTTGATAATATACTGTGTTTATCATGTGAATGGCTATGGGAACACCATCACAGCTGTTTCACATGCAATCAGCTAGAGGAGGACTCCAACAGGTGCAGAGGCCATCATCTGATCATGTCCATCACTTACAATACACATGCTGCTGCTGAGCAGGTGTACACCTCCACATCCACCAGAGAGTGTGTGGGAGGAACAGACAAAGTACACCAGAAAAGGGCTTGTAGACTAAACCCTAAGCATCGTCTGCCACACGCCTACCAGTACAGGGGTTAAACCCCTGACTGACTAGTCATTACTATTACATGTGCATGAAGTTACTACATGTGCCACAAAGCCGACATGTTGCTGTACTGTAAGAACATATATGTGTGTGTAGATGAGAGACATCTGCAACAGAGATGTAGTAGACATACATTAGGTGTAGCACACATGGCTGTCCACGTGAGTGTATGCCATTGTCACCACAACCACACTCTCTAATGGTCTCACATTGACACTCTTTGCCAGGGCAACAAATATACACCCTAAATACTTAGTTTGCCACACTGCAGTAATGCACAGGACTACATGCACCACAGGAGATATCTTGATGTTCTATGGGCTATGACATGTGAAAGTGTTTGACATCTGTTGGTATGCCAACGAGGGTTATACTGGGTGTAACTGTGGTTGGGAGCATCATAACCCACACGCAGACACAAGGTGCCAGTACTGACATGCATGTATGCATTGCTTCACCGGTGTGTAGTGGTTGGCTGTGCAAGTTGGCTGTACAAGGCTGAGGGAGAGGTAATCCTTGGCATCGCACCACCCAACAATGGTGTGCAGTGTGGTACAGGCGTGTAGTGTCTGCAATGTCCCACATAGATTGGTACTGCATGATCTGCCCTGACATCCTGGTTACCATTGTGTATGGCCATAGCTTTGCAATGCATGACATGTCTGTGTTTGATAGTCCTTGACATGGACATTGCCTGGGATGTGCATGTCCCACAATAATGTACAGTGACATGTACAGGTGTACCTGGTTTGGCAGGCACATGTTGTGCACACAGACTGTTATCCCCCGATATGCCAATACTGGCCTGGTGTGGCGAAACCTGCTTATAGTCAGCAGGTCGACCATGCACCTGTGTTGATAGCATGATAAAGGTATTCCCTGGTATCAGTGGCATTGGTCCATACAGGGCACGTGTGTACGGCATTGTATGGCCTCTGTGGATCACATTTGATGGCACCACATATGCTGCAGGCATCCAGTGGGGAACATAGTGAAGGCACATTGTCTGCAATTATGTGCCTATTGTACCGCTGTACAGGGTGCCATGCCCTCTGCAGCCCACTGCAATCACACCATGCCTACTATCTGTCATCAATGTGCATGATACTAGCAACATAGCAGAATATCCTAGGCAAGTGTGTTTGTGTATGACCCATGTGTCATACACAAACACACTTGCCTAGGATATCCGGCTATGTTGCTAGTATCATGCACATTGATGACAGATAGTAGGCATGGTGTGATTGCAGCCCACTGCAATCACACCATGCCTACTATCTGTCATCAATGTGCATGATACTAGCAACATAGCAGGATATCCTAGGCAAGTGTGTTTGTGTATGACACATGGGTGCAGGACATATACCGGGTACTAGTAGGGTTGTATACTTTGTTCATCAAGCCTTTTGGCAGATGTAGGGGTATGGCTTGCCAACACAGTCCCGTGGCTGACTGACATCTGTACTCCTCGTGAGGTGGCCAATGTGTCATAAGATGGACACCATATAGGAAAACTACAAACTCCGCTCCACAAAATGTCCAGTGGTGAGACACTCACAGTCACGTCCACACAGGCTCTGACAGCCAAACACACACACTTGCCATGTCCTGTATTCAAACCCCTACCTACCGCATCACACTGCAGCAATACGCATTTAGGGCATGTGCTACGGCGAATACTGGGTTACAGCACTCTTACAGGTGTATTCCTATGTGGGTGACAACAGCAGGATTGACAAAGGGGGTCATGTGATTTGTACAGAGAGTGCATACTCTACAAAGCATTGTACTTGTCTCACGCAGACAGACAGACAGACACACACACACACACACACACACACACACACACACACACACACACACACACACACACATGCACACACACACACAGTTGGCAAGTCTGGGATTAGAACACCGACCTAACTACTTTATCACACTACAGCATTACGCAGTTACAGAATGCCCTACTGAGATTGCTGGATCACAGCACTCCCAGAGGTATATTTCTAGGAGGGTGACATCATCAGCCTGGCCAAAGTTGGGTATAGGAATTGTATGGAGTGTGAGCAGTCTAAAAGCATTATTCTGTCCTCAGGCAGACGGAGACACACACACACACACACACACACACACACACACACACACACACACACACACACACACACACAGTTGACAAGTCTGGCATTAGAACACCGACCTAACTACTTTATCACACTACAGCATTATGCAATTACAGAACACACTACCGAGATTACTGGGTCACAGCACTCCCAGAGGTGTATTTCTAGGTGGGTGACATCATCAGCCTTGCCAAAGTTGGGTATAGGAATTGTATGGAGTGTGAGCAGTCTAAAAGCATTATTCTGTCCTCAGGCAGATGGAGACACACACACACACACACACACACACACACACACACACACACACACACACACACACACACACACACACGTCAGTGGTGGGATCAGAACACCTGCCTATCTACAGATCACTATTATAATACTACATAGTTATGAGTTGCGCCACAGAGACTACACATTTCAAGGCTATCATTATGACCTTCTAGGAATGCGGACATACACAGGGATGCTGGCGGTTAAGATGTACATACCTGTGAACCTGTGTGTTTAAAGTAGGAATTCATCCTGAACTGGAGTATGCCCATCTGTGGAACGGATGACTACTATCATTATACAGGGTTACAATGGCCATGCCCATACACATAAAGGCACATAACTGACACAAGGTGTAACTGGGCATGCTCACACACTTAGTAACACAGGGCTGTTCGAAATGCACTATGTCTCCATCTACACAAGGTTATACTGGGCATGCTCGTACACTTAGTAGCACATGGCTGTTTAGAATGCACTCTGATTCTAAACACGGAAGGCCACAGTGGCCATGCTATTACAGTTAGACATAAAGAACACATTGTAATGGACTCTGGTGTTAGTAGTTGTCATTGTTAGCAGGAACGCTGAACTACATATATCTGACACCGGTCATCTACACAATGTCTGCTGCTGTCCGTCATCTTAGATGTACCATTCTATACCAAGCACAATACTACCATCCGCAGTGATGTCTTGCTAGGAGTGGCAACTGCTTGACGAACACAATGAACCAATGTCCTGCTGTAATTACGAGGTTGTCCAGTGTTTGTCATTCTGAGATGACATGACTGAAAGTAGACAGGCCTTTGTCACATATCACATGCATCCATGATTCAAGGGAGTGGGGATAATACCTAGGTTGCATTCGCCAATATAGTGCCATTCCAAGTCAAATGTCCTAAACACAGGATAACACTCTGACACCTAGAGGACAACTGCATTGTATGCTTATGCTAACCGGTGCTAGATTTGTAGAGTTTGTAATCACAGCTGATCACTGTAGATCCAACAATGGGGAATATTGTCATCTGTGCAGTGAGGAACACCTGGCTGAATGCTCTGTAGTGCACAACAGCAGTATCACCATATACCTCAGAACCAGACATGTGGACCATAACACAGGTACGGACCACTCCAGGTGGTGGTGTCCCCACATACATAAAGGCCACTCACATGTACTGACCAGTACTCCCACAAAAGGCATTACAGATGAGTCAGGTGCAGGTCACAGTGTCTAAATCTGCATTCTAGGATGTAACCCTCAGACACCACCATGCCCTCGGACCACCAACACACATCCCTACATGTGGTAGGACATATAATAGTACAACACCATGTGACCTTTGACAAGTGGACTGTACCTGACTCTACATCAGCTCTGCAGAGTACCCATGTACTGACACAGTTGCATCATGTGTTATGAAATGCAATGATACCATTGTTTGTAACCAGGTCAGCTGTACACATTCAAGGGTCCCTCGGTTATTTACAGCATTAACAGATAACTGTTGCTGTATACCAGTAAACACCCTCATGTTTGGATATGACATACACGTACCTGCCCTGGCTATGTACATGCCACACACATACAACATATATGTAAATAGCATAGCTGTTTTTGTCCTTTGTGAAGACAGGTGGCTACAGCCATTACACACATGCACATGGAAGGTAGGTCCATGGCTGCTGAATGCTAACAGTACATACGGTGTGATATCACTATTGACAGAGGTAACATTCACTCTGTACTGGTCACCCATGACACCTATCATATCATACAACATTCCATGTGTCATGTATGTCATTGCACATGTCCACCAAATGCAATGCCTACAGACATGCCCAAATGGCAGGAATGTAGGACCTACACACATGTACATGTAGTGGTGTGAGTTCAGATACCATGCATGTGCAGTTGCTAATGTTTGCAGGTGAAGTGTGTCTTAGTACATCATGCAGTTGCAATACAGCCTCAACATTGCCAACTGTATATGGTGATATGCTGAAAGTACAGTAAGATGTACTTCAGGTATGGACAGATGTGTGGACATAACTAAGTGGTGGGGCATCTTTGTAGATGGATGTTTGCTGAGGACAACTCACAGGTGTGTCACAAGCAGTCCTACAATAACCTGTGTAACTGCTAAGCTATGGTTTTGTTAATTGAAGGGGAACACACACAACTTAGACAGCGGTCAGGGTGACACCGAAGGTAAATCACTTGACACCTGTAATAGTTAGGACCTCCTGTGTGCATATATTGTGCATATATCAGCACAGTTGCCAAAGGAAGCATCAGTACACTTTGTAATGCGTGCAGTACTGGTGTAAGTCTGTCATATGCATCATGAGATAGGCAGGTGTTTGATTCACAGTACTGGCATGTGTGGTTGCGTGTGTGTCCATATATGTCACGAATGGTGGAGAATACATCTCAATTGTTACTCACTCTCCTGTACACTGTTGTAGACATCTGTACAGACTGCAATGTAGAAAGCAGGACATAGGCAGGGGTGTGTATCTCACACATGTCAGGTATCTGTATGTGCATGAAATAGGCATATTCAATAGTGAATGCCACAGTGTGTGTGTGTGTGTGTGTGTGTGTGTGTGTGTGTGTGTGTGTGTGTGTGTGTGTGTGTGTGTGTGTGTGTGTGTGTGTGTGTGTGTGTGTGTGTTTGTGTATATGTATGTATGTATGGCTTTCTGGTCCCTGGAGTGAGGATGTATGTTACCATACTGAACTGATAAGACCCCTCCCCCCATCCAAGCGATACAATCAACTAGCTCTGTTGATGTCCTCAATCATAGGCCATACTGACTACCTGTACATGTGTAATCTCTGTGGCTCGTCATGTAAGTGCACAGTACTGTAATGATGATTTGCACATAGGCAGGGGTCCTCACCTCAACACTAGCAACTATGTGTGTGTGTGTGTGTGTGTGTGTGTGTGTGTGTGTGTGTGTGTGTGTGTGTGTGTGTGTGTGCTAATGTGTCAGTGAATCCGTGAGTGTGTGGGTGTGTTACTGTGTCTCTGAGTACATGTGTGTGAATACCTGAGTGTGTGGGTATAGTTGTGAGTTCGCATCCTGTCATGGGAACGTGTATTACTGCTTCCCAATGAGGCATCACACTTTCCACTGGCCTCCACCCTTGTCATCTGCTAGACCGCTCTCTTACCTCCCCTCTCCATGTAACTGTACCTGTGATGTCACCCAGTATAGATGTCACGTTCCTAGCCATAGTAGCTTAATACACAGCTATCATGCTCTTGGATCAGTAGATCAGTAGACGTGTTTGCAATGTGGGACTTTCTAACTGCGATGTGGAAGCTATAAAGTGCATGCTGGTATTTTCATACATACCTGTGAGTAGTCCACATTTACATATGGGACACTAACTTGAAACACTGACATCCACTGGCACATGCAATTAGACCTGAAGGAGGAAGGCAGAACATCAAGACCAACTTGCAGTTACTTTTGTTACACATGACACATACTGTTAACAGTACATAATGCATTCTAAATCTGTACTACGTGGTATGTCTGCTGCCTGTCAACACAGTACACAACAATTGTAATCTACACTTATCTTCCTAGTTTGTACACCCTGTGCATCAGACCATATGAGCATATCCTTGCACAAATGGTGTGGATGACAGGGATGCGGCACAGGCATCATCATATGCACAGGGTGATAATGTTTGCCAGAGGCCTAGGCTGCACCATTTGATGACATCATGTGTGTGGGTTAGGGCCTTTGATCTCATTGGGCATGTGTGGATTTTACGCATGTGTGTGTTGCGGTGCCCTACATATGTTTCCAGTGTGTGCGTGTATGTATGCACACAGTTCTAGCATGTGTCTGGCCTACACAGTGGTATTATTGACAGCTGCGGGCTGTACAGGCCAGGTTTTACAGTTCACTGTGCTCGGCCATGAACACGTGACCTGTGCCTGCCAGTGGTTGCATGGGCACTACCAGGCAGAAGTGCAGATTGGCTACTGTCTGATGACACATGTCCACTGGAACCATGTCCCTGATGGGACATTCCAGGGCCACATGCATGTGGCCTGCTGTGTCCTGGTGTGGACAGCACAGCACCAGCTGCACTGCTGCTGCTACCGCCACTATGGGAGTGGGCATGTGAGGTAGCTCGTTCATGTAGACCTGCAACAGGTGATGTAGCTGGCCTACATCCACATGCCCAATGCCTCACTTTTATCAGATGTTCCAGCACGGACATCTCACGCTCACAGATTGTCATGCCACAGTCAAGGACTCCAACCATGTCACCCAATCATCTATCCAAAACTTCAGCAAGCTGCTGTTGATCATTTGCCATTGCCTGGATGTTGTTGTTTAAAGAATGGACAGCAGCCCTCTGAAGCCTCTTACCTTCTCTGTTGTGCCATTCAGCACATGCCTGTGCCTCCATTACAGCCTGAAACATGCATCTGGTGACACCAGCTGCTGAATTCTGTCTTGCAGGGGCATGTTGGCCAGAGGTCCTCCTATGAGCAGCACTGGCCACATGCCTGTGTGGAGCATCACCAGTCAGTTGGCTGACACCATGGTGTGCAGGCGCACCTTCCATAGCCTCCACACTTTCCTAATCCAAGCTACCACATGCCAACTGTCCTTCCTCTATGGCCACTGGTGGGGTATGTGTTGGCATGAGAACTGTGTGCGGGAATGAGGGGGATATAGGTGGAACAGCAACCAATGGCATAGATTCAGCCCTTGACAACCCTGCCTGTGCCTCAATCATATGTTCATCATCACTGCTTGAGTCTGTGGGGACACTAACATCAGATGGACCTTAGGAGGGGAATGCACCTACATCAACACCTGTGAGGGGCAGACAAGAACTGTACATTACAATCTATACAATAGACAGACACACACAGACACACACACAGGTACACACAAAGACACACGCTATGGCACCCAACATGCATGTGATATGACAGAACGCATGCAACATGGATGTGATACAGCAGACGGCATGCAGCTCAGACAATAATAGTGGTAGTTATCATACATCCCTGGGTTGCACACAACAGCATGCATGTGTCATAGCAGAAAGCATGCCAATTACACAATCATAGTAATAGTTAGTATACATCCCTGTGTTACACCATGTAGACCAGCACAGGTTAACAGTACACCTGTCTGATGTGTGGCATATGACTTTGACAATCACATGTAGTATGACATGTAATCTACTGACATGCACAATGACATGCATACATGTTTAACACAATGGTGTCCTGTCAAATATACAGTAGAGTAATGGTGTCTGAATGCAGGGATGTGTTATACTAACATGGACCTTCCGCTGACACAGTGTTGTCTGTCCACCCTACAGATATACTGCACATTTAGCTGATGTACATGGCCATTGCAGGGAATCATGTGGCATCTCTATTGCTATACAATGTGAGTTACAGACACAGTTAATAGCCATGACTGTGTTCAGATACAATACATATATACTGTGGAATGTGACCAACATCACTGAGGTGTATACACACTAAACCATGATGTGGAATGTGTGACACAGATCACTGAAAGGGTATACGGATGACACCCCTGCACATCTGCAATCATATTGCTGCTGCCTGCCAACTATGGCTAGACATGGCAAACTCATTGGTACACCATGTCCCACATGATATCTGTGTACCACACTCACAAACACACACACACACACACACACACACACACACACACACACACACACACACACACACACACATGAGGAGCAAGGATGGCAGTGATGTCTGACACCAGCAAGGGGAATGTACTGTATCTGTGGGCTGATGTGGTTGTCTATGTATGTATGTGGATAATGTACAGGTGACTGCTGTCATGTCGTGACACACTCAAGATGTTCAACACATCTTATGTGGTGGATTGATGTCACGCCTATACAAGATGTGCACAGGCCTGTAGGATGTCTAGTGTTCCACATCTGCAATATAACCATTACACAAAGGCCATAGTTGGACCATGTGGAGCCAATGTACGACAGGGTGTACACACAAGCACATCACGTCTACTGTGTGTGTTGCTTCATGTCTCTGACCATCCTCCATGGCCATATGTGAACATATGTTGGCCAAATGGTTGTGACGGGCATCTATTTCACATGTCTGTGTTGTCCCATATGACATACACCCATAGACTTCATATGCTCCACTGACGACAGGGTTATGCAGACAAAGGGTGGTATGTTTGGTATGTGGGATATGGTTTTCAGGATAGTTAGGCAGTGTTGCAGCCAGCCCACTAGATATTATTGACATGTCAGATAGCACATAACATTGTGTAACATTCACAGCAGGGGTATAATCAACACTGGTGAATCCTGTGGGCTGGCCATACTCCAGCTCACTGTGTAGTACTGTTTGTATTCCCCACATGTGTAGTTCTGATCTGTAGTACATGTCCCTACAGTGAACAACACCTCCACCATTGTATGCATAGCTGTCCACACATCTGGCAATGACAGTTTGTAAGGTTTCATGTCGGTGTTTCACATAGTTTGCAAGTATTGCACATGGGTAGCCATTGTGATGCATTGCAGGTCCGACCTGTATATTGTGACAGGACCATACATTATGTGTACATGTGGTAAATGGCCACATTGCAGATAGATCTGTGCATTAACATGCCTGATAAATAATAGTCTCACCTGCAATGGGCTGCTGTTGCAGCGGAACACCAGAGGTACCTAAATAGGAGTGACACAGCAGTATGATCATTATCCACACATGTATGATAGCTACAGGGTGCAATGTGCATGTTAACACATACACCAGTACAATAGACTATACTATGGAGTATGCACATGTGTGCATACACAGAGTAGCATACTATAGTATGCGGTATGTGTGTATACATGCCTTGCATATGATGTTACAATACATATTGTACAGGGACACATGTAACTATATGAAATATAGTTGTTATATGTGCAGTAGTGACTTACCAGGCAACTCCAGGCTCGGTGGTTGAGAGACACCTACCTCCATGATATCAGCTAAGGCTTGTGAATGTTGTTCTGCAGTTGTCCCCAGGTTGGCCAGAATCTTCTCGGTACTTGTGAGTGGGGGCTGGGTTGGTGGCCCACCACCTGTTACACCTTGTTCCCTGGCAATTGCATTTGCACACTGTTTCGCCCGTCTAATTAGGTCTGTACAGTGTCTGCACACCTGCTGGTATGTGCTGTTGTGGCCACCCACATCATTAACCCTCCTGTGAAGTTCCTGCCACAGGGCATCCCACTGTTGTGCAGCCTGTGGCACATGGCTGAACCGTACATGATGATTATCAAGCAGGTATGGGATGAGGGCCTCATGCTCCAAGCAGGTATAAGGTGGCAGCCTTGCACGCGGCATACCTGGAAGACATAATGATGGAGACAGGTCACAGTAACTCACAGAGATGTACAGAGCTACAGTTGAACATACATGTGTATCACATTTATTATGATTAAATAGTTGTCTTTGCAATTCTACATGACACTGACACCACTGACATGTTAGTGTCACACACATATGACACAGTGGTGATTGGATATTATCACCACATATGTGTGTGTCACCTGATTACATTGCTCATACTCCATGTGGATGTTGTCTTGATGTGGGCATGTCTGTTTGCCTGTACTGGTGTTCTTACCTATCAGCACATGCCTGGATGTGTACACATTAATGCAGTCGACCTTGATGCTGTGTATATGTCACATATAAAGACTTACACTGCCTTAACAGACATGACCTGTGACCCTGCAGACTTGCTCATGGAAGGTTTTACATATATGTGTTTTGCCATATACATCTACACAGCACTGTACAGCAATTCAGCATCCTGCCATGTATCACCTGTGTTACACAGGTGATACACATGGGACCCTAGCTAGCCTGATGGTATTTGCAGCATTGGATAGCAACTATAGCATGTACGGTCAAAGTCAACTAGTAGGCTATATGCCCTGGGCCATGTATGAGCCTAGGATGAAAGGTTACCAAGCTGTAGCTGACAGGCGGGTTACTGGGGCCAGGTCAAGCAGTGCCACATAACTGATCCACAGGGTTTATGATATATTTACCATGCGGTCATCACGCCATGTCTGAAAGAGGGGCAATGTGCTGCTTTGCTGGATAGGGATGCATAGTATGGCAGGAATATGTACAGTGTATGGGACAAGGATCTGTCCAGCATGTGGTGATCCTTGTATTAGGAAGGTGGATGTCCATGAAGTATGTGTTTGAGATCAGGATGTGTACGTGTAGCATGCCCAACATCACTGGGTTGGACATGGCTTTATTCAGGGTAGACATCATGCTACATAGTGGAGATGGGCATTGGGAAGGCTGGTGTAGGCCATATGAACATGGCCAATACCCCTTAAAGGAAATATGTGATCTGATATGGGTCACTTGAGTGTTGAGTATGGCTGAACAATGACCTCTATATTCATGGCTGGCAACCTGTCATGATTAGGGTTGCCACTTATGACTACCTGACAGGTGTGGTGACATAACTATCACAGGAAAGACAACTGCCCAGCTGCATCCCTTACACACAGTGTTCATTATGTTGAACATTGCCTAGGTGGTAGTCCATGGGTACAGAGTTATTAACATAGGGGTGACAATGCAATATGTAGCTGTCAGATTGTGGCCATATGTCACACACCTCACCCACAAAGTCCCTTCTGTATGTTGTCCGCAACACTCATTGAGTCAGCTATTGCTCCTAGGTCATAGTCATTTGCATACTTCAATAGGAAGATGCCTTCTGTTAGTCTGTGTGGTATAGACTACAATCAGGAGGAGTACAATAAATTGACCATGTCTTACTGTAGCTGGCACTGGTGTGATGTGCATGTATTATTCAGACACCTTCTGTAGTGTTGGTTCTGCCAGCAGTCCAGTTGCAAAACACTCGTGTGACATAGGAAAGTACATCTAGTATACTGAGTGTAGGTGGAACACAGTATGGGTGATGATGTCCTATGACCTAGCAAGGTTATGATATGCTGTGTGAAATCAACCTTACTGTCATCTACATCTGTACTGCTGACATCATTTATTTGATCAAGGTTCATGGCCTTTCAGACCAGACTCAACAGGGTAATAGTGCAGAACTTCCCATTATCAGTTGTGTCCCCTCCTTTGTGGGTTGTGATAACTGTTGATGTGCACCATTCAGTGTGTACACAGCCTGACATGAAGCTATGTTTTACACGATGTGTATGTGGGGAGCAAATTGTTTTGCCATATGTGTATGATACAACCTGGGGTGTGGACAGGTCGCATGCAGCCTGAGTGCAGCTTGTACCTGCATAGTTGTGGTTACAGGGGCTCTATAGTGTACATGGATATATGATTGTGTACCTGTTTGGGGGGGGGAGACAGTGTGTTTATGTTATCCAAGACTCTATCTGGATTGCTTATTCATGCTCAGCACTTGTTCAGAACTTGTAAGCACTAAATAAGCTACTAATTACTATAGTACTCAATCTTCCTCATTACCTAGAGGTAAACAGTTTTTGTACTTACTTTTCTCACTTGCTTAGAGAAAAGCAGCTCTTGTATTCACTTTCCTCACTTATCTAGAGAAAAATAGTTTTTTATTCAGGCATGTCAAAGGGTCAGCTCCCAGTGTTCTCTCCTGTCTATCTGATAAATCTGGGCATCTTGAGGCAATGTAGAAATTGCCTCATGTACACAGACAACCCTCTCCTCCTACCACCAAACACTACAACCTGTGAGAGATGCACTTATCTAGCCAAACTGGAGGTAAATCTCTCTCCAACCAAGACTGAACTTCACAGTCATGTGGAGAAGGTAAGCATTTGTACCACACCACACTCATCACATAGTCTCACTAAATCTACACCACCAAAATCCACACATAGTAACACAAAAAGTTTCACAGAGGCTCTCAATAATAATCTGTCTAAGCAACAGAGACCTCCAAAGCAGAAACACAAGCAGCCTCCATCCCCCAACACAACCAAAATGACACATAGCCCACAGACTTAGTGTGCCACTCAACCACAGCCAATAAGGCAAAACAGCGTACCCAACACACTAGTCATAGGTGACTCTATAGTCAGGCACACTGATGTTCCACTCAACAGGCTAACAAGGAGAAGGTTACTGTCAGCTGCCTGTCGGGTGCCAAGATCTGCCACATAACCCATGCACTCAGGTCACTCAACAGCAAGTACAAATATGACTCTGTCTTTGTCCATGTTGGTGTGAATGACCTGAGACGTACCTCCCTGAACTACATAAAAAGAGACATGGAAGAACTCTCCGATCTTGTAGCCCAGGAAGGTATGACCCTAGCCCTGAGTAGCATTCTGCCATCGCCCAGAATGATACCGCAGTGCAAGGACAAAATGATTGACTTCAACAATTGGCTAAGCTTCTGGTGTCATTCTAAGGGGATCCAGTATCTGCTTGGGATGACATGGTCAACAGACCACGATGCTTTGCCATAGATGGCGTGCACCTGTTGCCCCTTGGATTCCGGATACTGGCTAAGCTCATGCTGCCCCTATAGTGCCTTTTTAGGCAAGGGTCAAATAACAAATTCACTACCGTAACAGGAACAGGCAAGCAAGAACTGAGGGTAATACTACTCAATGCTAGAAGTCCAAGTCTCAAAATGCACTCACTTGAGGCACTCCATAAAATGAAGTACATCAATATCTGTGCAGTGACTGAGACCTGGTTCAAGGCTCCAGAAAGCACCCCTGCACTACCAGGCCATAGCTCATACCACACTTTTCAGCCATGTAACCTGGACCGAAACACCAAAGGCGGATGTGTGTCCATATTCATTAAGGATATCCACACCTCCAGGCTAGTTGCTCAGCACAATGCATCTGAGGTTATCCAAGTGCAACTAACTCTGGGCAAAACTGCAATCCAAATTGTAGCTTGCTACAGATTTCCCACCTTGCCCCAGGATTCCCACTCCTCTTTCCTTGATGTACTGGAAAATATTAGGGTTCAGCCAAACACCTTAATAATGGGAGACTTCAACTACCTCACCATTAACTGGGAAAACTACTCATGTACCAACTCATTAGCTGAACACTTTCTGGAATTCATAAACTCTAATGCCCTGGATCAACTTATCTATACCCCCACCAGGGGCAACAATATCCTAGACCTAGTCATTACTAACAAGAGTGACCGGTATTCCATACCTGAAGTCAGCTCCTCGTTGGTCCGATCCAATCATAAGCTAATCACCTTTGATACCCACATCCCGCCCCCACCCCCCCATTAAGGAAACCACAGTAAAATATTTCTCCAAAGCCAACTTCATGCTTCTTAAGACAGAAGTGGTGAACTTCATAACACCCATGCAGTTGGACAATACAGTTACAACTGCTGAATCCTACACAAATGCAATCTATAAGCACTTACACGAGTGCATGGATCGTGCTAACCCAAACAGAACCAAGACGCTATCCTCCAAAACAAGGAAGCCAATCTGGTGGTCCCCTGCCATAAACAAACTGTACAAAAGAAGGAAGAAACTGTTGCAAAAGAGAGTACAATCTCATGAGTGGTGGAGCTCCCTGGTCAGCCTCAGTAAGAAGCTGAGATCCCTTATAAGATCCTCCAAAGCTAGCTACAAAAACAAAATCACCACTAATTCCAAGGACAACCATTAAGCATTCTATAGCTATGTCAAGAATCTCAATGGCAACATCCAGATCTGCTCTGAGTTACAGCACAAAGGCACGAAAATTACAGAACCAACTGATATTGCCAACATCCTGGCAGATACGTTCACTGCTAACTTTAACCCCCTCTCACCCCCTATAGGGTCCATATCTATACAGGAAGAATGCAGAGTCCCTGTAATCACAACTACGCAGGTAAAAGCTGCACTCTCTAAAGCCAAAAACACAGCATCCATGGGACCGGACAACATCCCAGGCTGCGTTTTACATGAACTTCAGAACGAACTGACTCCCCACTTAAGAACCATGTTCAATAATAGCCTTGCATCAGGCTTTGTGCCCACTTAATAGCACACAGCAACAGTTATCCCACTCCACAAAGGTGGCACCACAACAGACCACGGGAACTATTGCCCTATAAGCCTGACTAGCCTGGTTTGCAAGGCTATGGAGCACATCATCATGGACCTCATTCACAGAGACACTGGGTACCTCCAAACATTTGACCCCACCCAGTTTGGCTTTGTAAAGGGCAGAACATGTTCCCTAAACCTGGTGGACTTCTTTGAGACAGTTACCAAGGCAGTAGTTAAGGATAAGGAGGTCCACACAGCCTACCTTGACCTCTCAAATGCTTTCAACACCATTCACCATTCTGGTATTATCGACATACCCATCCACGTGAACATTAACCCCTATGTCATGAGATGGTTTGCAAAGTGGCTCACGGACAGAACACACAATGAAAGTTGCAGACCCTTGGTCCGACTGTAAACCAGTTACAAGTGGCGTCCCCCAGGGCTCAGTCCTAGGACCCCTCATGTTTGGTATATACTTCTCTGAGGTACAGGCAAACACAGGAGGACTTTGGCTGGAAAGGTTTGCAGACAACTACAAACTAGTGGCCATAACTGGTTCCCAAGCTGATACTGACACCCTCCAGAAGGGTTTCACTGACACGGATACTTGGTGTCAATATCATGGCCTCAAGCTGAATGCCAAAAAGTGCATAGTCATCCCCTTTGGATAAAACTAATTACCCGTGGACTACCACATAGGTGGTAGTCCCCTACATACAGAAAAGGTAATAAGGGATCTGGGAACCCAAGTAGATAGCAATCTCTCCTTTGATAACCATATTGCCAAGGTGGTTAGAATATCCTTCTATATGGTCCCCCTAATCTCAAATGGGTTCGCATCCAGAACAAGGAGACCATTGTGCCTCTCTACTCATGACTTATTAGACCCATTAAAGAATACAACACCCCATTTGGGATGTACCTTACAAGACAACTGCAACAGCTTGAAAGACCACAAAGTACCACACCAAGAGGATTACTGACCTCAAACAGATAACCTCTGCAGCCCAACTAAAGAAACTCCAGCTGTACTCGGTTGCATACCGCATACACAGAGGTGATTTCTGCTTGACATACAAGGCCCATGTCCAACCCAGTATTGATGGATATGCTCCACCTAAACAAAAGCCCCTGAGAGCCACATGGTCTAGGGATATAAACCTAACCACAATGATAACTAGGACGTGCTGGAGGGATAGATTTCTGACCCGGAGACTCCCCATGCTTTGGAACATGATTCCAATGTACATCAGGCAAGGCCCCTCACTAGCACTCTTCAAGAGAAACCTTGACGGGTGGATGGGAGACAGACATGTACCCCGGGATCATTGCAGTGGCCCTGCTGGACAGAGGTGCAGGGAACTAATGGCTCTGCTGTTCAGAGGCACAGGGAACTAACCTAAGGGGGTGGCGGAAGCCAACACACTCTAGCTAGGCTTATAAATGCCCTTGGGCAGACAGCCTAGTACCTACTTATGAACCTATGAACCTATTACATGTGTTATGTGCATGGATAGTTAACTAGTTCTTCCATTTTACTTTACTATCATGCTGATAAACTGTTGGGTGACTACAAGGCATATGTATCCTGTTATTGTGTATTGTAAATGCCAATAGACATAACTAATGTTTGCCTAATATAACAGTAATGCTATGTAAAATGTAATACATATCTGCCTACAATACTGTACATTGCACAGTTATTGGCACAGTATCCCACAATGCAAATCATAATTGCACAGTAGGCCCACCTTCGACATGTTATTCTCAGTAATACACCCATACATATGCCTACTGTTACAATATATCAGCATATACTATCCCCTGTTATAGCATGTACTTCTTGGACTGACCCTGCCACTGACAGCGGCTGGAGAGGAATAGTTGGGTTCAAAGCCCTTATATAGCATCCCTTGTGGTGTATGAGGTGTTTGCCTTGTGACCTACAGCAGTACACACATAAATACTACAAGCATTACTATGCTCAACAATACATCACTACAAGATAACGGTTTCCACTATATGCATTGTGTACACTTTAATTATTACAGAATAGGTACTACATACACAGACATACTGAGTGTTCTACATACCTTATTAGTAACCCAAGGTGTCGTTGACTGTTATTTCAGTCTTTTTCAGTTTGTTTCAATCTTCTTTGTAATGTTCTGCTGGTATATACAGATGGATTGAATGTGTGACAAGCCATCCTTTTATAGTTAAATATCAGTAACGTGCTATCCTGACCACCAATTGGTGTTCGAAAGTAGTTAATTACATGTACATCAGCTGTGCAGCTACTCCATTAGCCAATACCATGGCAACAGTGGTGTATAATTGAGTACTCCACTTGAGCGTTGCCCCTTTGCCTTACTTTTGAGGAATATGGCCTGGATGTGTTGTTTGTGACGTATTGCAACAGCTTTATGGAGACACACAGAGATATATTAGCTTATGACTCCCGTGGATTGTGTGTAATGCCTAGAAGATGTTGTTCTACATGTGAGTACAGCTGTTATATTTCAGAACATTGTTACTTATGCAGGGTTTTTGTCCCTGATACGACTCCCGTGGATTGTGTGTAATGCCTAGAAGATGTTGTTCTACATGTGAGTACAGCTGTTATATTTCAGAACATTGTTACTTATGCAGGGTTTTTGTCCCTGATACTTCTGCAGATGTTTCAGTCTGGCAAGGATGTTTGAGCAGCTCAAGGCTGTATGGCTATGCATATAATGTTAGGTGGTTTAGAGTGTGCTCACCAGACATCTTTGATTTGGTGTATCATACTGTGCTGTTAATCAGTAATTGGTAACACTTCCTGATGTACACACAACCCTCTGAAATGGGATTAGTGCAAAACAAACCCTGTAACATAAGGAGCTGTTCCATTGTATAACAGCAACTATTTCACATAGGACCATGTTACTGTGTCTTTGACAAGGTATGTTAAGGCTTCTGCAGATGTCGTACAGTGAGTGAATGATTTGTGATGTTATTACAGTATGTATTGTAATTGCAGGTGTGTAGGAACTGCTTTTATACATATTCGATATGTGTGTGAGGGTTCCTTCCCTATTTGAACACCTATCCTTCAGTGGACTAATATTATGGTAATTGCAGGCTGATTCATTAAGGCACTGTTAAATGGTTCCTGTATAGCATGCAGGTGATGTTAGTCCTTGAATCCTTTTGGCAATACATCGGATTGTAATAAAGTGTTGCTACATGAAAGCTGTCTGTGTATTTCTGCCATAGGTATTATTTGCAGTCATTGGAGTTGTGTTGGTGACTGACCTTCTTTGGCTAGGGTTGCCACCTTTTCAAATGGCCATTGTGGGACATTTTCAGGACACACATCAGATTTTACAGGCCGACACATACCCACAGTCAGTACAAAGGATAGAACTTTACTTTTTTGCCTAAATAAAAGCTTATTCTTGTAGCAGTTTAGTTGCTTATCCTGTTTCTTGTAACATTTAGGTATTTTAGATATAGACATAACTTTTTTATGCAACTATTACATAAAATATGGGACATAATTATGTCCTACAATCTCAGGACATTTGCCATTTTTAATATTTTTTGTCAGGACACAACTGCTCAAAGAGGGACTGTCCCTTGCAAAGTGTGACAGGTGATAACCCTATCTTTGGCTCATGTCCATAGCACATATTTGTAATAGTGTATAGGCACATACTCTCCATATCCTTTGTTCATATAGTTTCGTCATGGTGGAATGTATGATTGCTATGGTCCATGTTATACTCATATATGAACACTTCAACCGCTGTATACAGGATACCTACAGAATCCCAAATGCACACAACTCCGACGCCCACAGTACCGGGCCCAGACTCCCAAACCCCACATTACCGAACGCACAAACTTGCAACAGTCAAACTCGCGAAAGTAACACAAACACAGAACACACACACACAGACACACTGCTACACACCACATCCAAACAAACCATCCTACACTACGTATGAGCAGGTGGGCAAGCCCCCCTACACCCTCCATGTGGGTGGCTGCACCCCCACAGCCCCTACTTTAATATTCTACCTCCAGGATCGCACAGACACACAAAGCAAACCCACACCCATACATTACAGTCCCCCAGAAACACACAACACACTCAGAACACACTCTTACACACACACTAAAGCCCTCAGAAACACACTTACACACAGTAACCTACCTGAACAGCAACACCAGAAGCACTAACTAAAAGTCCCTTAACATCGGGATTTTAAAACTTGCGCTTCTGGTGTTTCGGTACTGTGGTCTTTCAGTCTTTAAGGGGCATCAGTATGTCAAGCATTCGGTATTTGGTAGGTATCCCATTTATATGTACCTCCATGGTTGTGTAGATGTTGTTATCCTATCTATATATCTACATATATATGTATATCCCTATATATCGACATATATCTCCCTCTCTCTCTCTCTCTATATATATATATATATATATATATATATATATATATAGCATACACCTTTCATTGGGTACATGGCGGTTTATCCTATTTCCAGACAATCCTCCCTCAGAATACACAACTGCCATTGGTATGTCTCAGGTAGCTTAGTGGTAGGTTATTGTGAAGATTGTATGCATGGTTGTGTGTTCTAATGCTGGCAGTGGTCATTTTACCTCTCAGAGCAGGCACTGGTAGTGCAAGGGTGATTAACGCACATTTCAGTGGTTGTGAGCTGCTTTGCCAATGATCTGCATGATGTTCAGCAAAGGTTAAACCTGTGTGGCACTTATCCATGTAGTCATGTTTAAGCGCCGCTTACCGGCACTTACCGGCACAATAACCTGCTAACATCTGCTTAAAAGTGCTTTAATCACCATGCATCCAACATCCCTTATTCGGGACCTCATAATGAATTAACATCCCTTGAAGGTCTTGAAACCGGGACAATGAACACCACATTCACTGGCTTTACCACTGAGGCATCTGAGATATGTACAACTTTTATGGTGTTTAGTATGTACAGTGTACTACAGCCATTCTTCACTACTGCAAACAAATGTGTAAGTCAGTTTGTGTACATATGTATGATACCTGATAATGTTCATAAGTTTGTTGAAGTCAGTGTTGCAATGTGACCTGACAGGGTGTATCATGGATGAGAATGGTTCTTGTTTTGTGTCCTTTTTCATTGTGCCCATACTCCATATGTACCCATCCAGTTCACATAATGAGCATCCGACACAGGCCCTCCTTGATGCATATTCCATTAACCAGTGGTCCTCCCCCACACCAATCTCCACATACACAGCAACCATTGCTTCTATGGGGAATTAGGTTAATATTAATAGTTATAATAACAAAGCTGCATGTGTTTTGTGTACACTTCTATCCATTTGGAAAGCTTCTGTGTCACAAAGTGTGTTCATAGATGTTTATATATATATATATATATATATATATATATATATACATATATATATATATGGCTATAGATGTTACTGTATATATATATATATATATATATATATATATATATATATATATATATATATATACATATTTCTATCTATGTGCACACATCAGTGACATGTGTGTGTGTGTGTGTGTATATATATATATATATATATATATATATATATATATATAGATATATATATATATATATATATATATATATATATATATATATAGATAGATATATAGATATAGATATATTTAGTATTAATTTGTAACACTTATATATATGTAGACTTGTATATGTTGATTCACACATTACAGTACATTACAATGTACTGTACATATATATACAAAGTGATTGTCCCATTTGTGGTCTGTACTGTAAAATGCCTGTAGTATAAGGTGTAGTCTAATGACCACTTACCATGTATACAGATTAGATGGCTTAGTGTTGGGTCCCATGACTATGGTGTGCATGGTCCAGGGTTCAACACCTGCAATGTATTATACATGTTTTACTACAGAATAAGGCTAATTTAAGCAGTTGTAAGCAGTTTTAAAGGTGTTTGTGAGACATTATACCAGCAGTTGTACACAGTTAAACAAACTTTGCATCCTACAACCTGTGCACGCAAATATGGCCACTTCTGCTAACTACTCAGGATATATACATTTCAGTGACATAACATCTCACTACGTGCTTACGTAACATTACATTGTCTGTTAACTGTACTCTCCAGCACACATGGGTTTATGTGTGTTCCAAATGCTTATTATTCTGTGGAATACTACCTATATATGCAAGCTGTGGTTAAGGTATACTATGTAACATGTACAACATCTCTCACTTTATTGAGATTTGAACCAACTGCACAGATATTATGCAAATGCTGTAGCCATTACACTATTGACATTAACATTCCTTCTGCCTATTTCCTATGTCCATGAATCCTATGTGTAAGCTTGGCTAAACAGACGGAGCCACCCACAAACAGTGAGCTTCTCGAAATACCGACATAACACATGAATTGAGAGACTATACATTAACATCCTAACTACATTTGGCATAGCCCCTCACTGAGACACTTCAGGGGAAACCTTGATGTGTGACTGGGCAACAGTATATACAACCCTGGGATCATGTGTCCCAGAAACATACAGCCAGGGTGTGGGGGAGCCACTGCAGTTTTATAGCTGCAAGACCTGTTGGGGAAATTTAATGCTTTTGGGTTGTCATGTTAATATGCCCTTTTGAGATCACTATGTGCCCCTATCACCCTACAGCACCCCAGCCTTCAGCAGCTTCCAGCAACTCTGCCTGGAATCACTTTATTGGCTATGCTTCACAGAGGCTCAGTTACTTCATCAACAGTGCAGATAAAGCCACCACACTGTAGCTATGCTTCTTAATGCCCTTGGCAGATAGCCTACTACCTATCTGTGAACCTCTACAGTGCAGGCCATCTCCAACATCATATGTGATTATACAGAGTTTTCTGATCACAATATACAGTGTAAAATCACCATGTAGTCAGACAACAGTTAAGTACAGCAAGAGCATACAGATTACTGATACATAATCACTCCAAAAGCCTATCTTGGAAGCTAGTGGACTTGTATAGGTTTCAGGCTTTGTATTGCTTACCAGTAGGTTACCTACAGGAAATATGGGACACAAGCACAGATGGGAAACATGTCTGCAACAATGCCATACCAACTTGCACATGTCAGACTAAGTTTTATGGAATGCTGGGCAAGGCTATTGGTGCCCCCATGGTGCCATTTTTAGGCAGGTCTCAGAGGTGAATCTCACCTCCATGAACTGCACAATAGTGGAATCAATGAGGGTAAGGCTACTCAACACCAGGGGTAGTACTCACAACATGCACGAACTCACAGCACCCCTCAGTATGGGCAACATCTACATCTGTTCTGTGACAGGGACCTGTATAAGGCTCCTGTGAGCACACTGGCACTACCAGACTACAACCCATAACACACATTTCAGCCACTGAACATGGACTGGCACAGACATGGAGGGGGTGTATCCATATTCATTGGGGATACCTACACCTCCAAGTTAGTGGGGCAGCATGATACCGCTGCGATCATCCATGTGCAGCTAAAATCAGCCATGACTGCAATGCAAACTGTGAGCTGCTACAGATAACCCTCCATGACTCAGGAGCACCACTACAACTATCTGGAGACAGTGGTAAACATGACAGTCCTACCAGACATCCGGTTATTGGTCAATGTCGGCTACCCTACACTTAACTGGATAACGTACTCGAGTATTCACTTCCAGTCCCAGCACTTCCTGGTATTTATCACCTCATATGGCCTGTATCAGTTGGTAGATGGACTAATGAGAGGTGAAAACATACTAGAAGTGGTAATCACTGACACGTGCAACAGGTGCACTACAACAGAGGTAAACCGGTCACTGTTTAGATCTGACCATGAACTATTCACTGATGACTTCCACTCCCAACCATCTCCCCCACCCAAGGAACACACAGCGAATACCTTTCCTACAGCTAAATTCACAATACTAATGACAGAGGTGGGAGGGTACACAGCTCCCATGCTCAGAGATGACACTGCTCAAGATACAGACAGAATTACAAATGCACTCTATAAGCACCTACAAAGATGTATGGGTCGTGCCATCAATGGTAAACCAGGACTCGCTACTCCTACACAAGGACACCAGTCTGCTGAACCCCTGCAATATACAGGCTATACAACAGAAGTAGGACAGTAGTCCAGAACAACAGCAAATTCCAAGACATGCAGACATCCGTGACCAGTACTAGCAAGACACTTATGTTACTCATGTAATCATCCAAGGCTGACATCCACAGGTAAATAGGCATGGATTTGGAAGATGACCACAAAGGCTTCTTTTGCTATGTCAAGGATCTAAGCAGTAACACACAGATTTGCACTGTGCTAGTGCAATATTGCACTGAATATACACTGAATATACTGACCCTACTGATATCACCAACACACTTGATGATACATTCGGTGCAAGCTTCACCCCCTACAGGGCCCACAACAATACCCAGAATGTACAGTATCCCAGACATCTGAGACATACAGGTGGTAATGGCCCTTTAAACGGCATGACAGAGCATCACTGGAGGCAGATGGTGTCCCTGCCTAATATAGCAATTCAGCATTATCCTCTACACAGGTTATATGGCCATTCAATGGCGCATGGCAACAGCTATTCCACTCCACCATGGTGGTGACACAACTGACCATGGTAACTACCACCCCATAAGCTTGAGTAGCCTTATCAGCATGGCTAAGGAGTGCATCCTCATGGCACTCATTAGCATAGACAATGGTAACCTCCAGACACCTGACCCAACCCAGGTCAGCTTGATTGAGTGCAGATCATGCCTACTGAACATGTTTGACATCTTACAGTCACCGAGACTTTAGGTGTGGGGTGTGGTAGTTCACACATGCTACCTGGACCTCGCCAAGGGTTTTGACACCATTCCCCACTCAGGTATTATTTCTACACTCACCAGCCAGTAAATACACTCATACATCACAGGTTGGTTTGCTAACAGGCTTACACACAGAACCCACATGGTAAGCCTAGCAGCCTCATAGGTTCATAGGTTCATAGGTTGGTACTAGGCTATCAGCCCTAGGGCCTATACAAGCCTAGCCATAACAATTCCCTGGCTATTTTTTCCCACATTATTTACTTTCCTGGACCTCTGTCTAGCAGGGCAACTGACGTGATCCCTGGGGTGAATTTCCTTTCTCCCATCCAATCTTCAAGGTTCCTCTTGAAAAGGTCCAAAGAGGCACTCTGCTTGACATGTATGGGCAATCTATTCCAGAGTCTGGGAAGTCTCTGGGTCAGGAACCTATCCCTCCAGCATGTTTTGCTTATTGTGATGACAAGGTTTAGATCCCTGGAGTGTGTAGCTCTGAGGGATTGGGATTTCTTTAAGTGTAGCATGTCCAACAGCTCTGGGTTTGACATGGCCTTGTATGTTAAGCAGAGATCGCCTCTGAGCAGACGATATGCGACAGAGTATAGCTGGAGTTTTTTAAGGTGGTCAGCATAGGGCATCTGCTTTAGGCCTGTGATTCTTTTAGTGAGGTATTTCTGAGGCCTTTCCAGTTGTTGCAGATGTCTTGAGAGGTACATACCAAATGGGGCATTGTATTCTATAATGGGTCTAATGAGGGATGAGAACAGTGGGACAATGACCTCCTTTTTTCTGGATGAAAAGCCCTTCATCATGAGGTGTGCCACATAGAAGGATTTCCTGACTGTTGTGGCGATGTGGTTATCGAAGGTGAGACCACTGTCCACTTGTGTCCCTAAGTCTCTTATCACACTTTCGGTGTTTAGTGTACTGCCACCTATATGGTAATTTACTGCCACCTATATGGTAACTCCAGGTCCAACTCTTAACCAGTCACAACTGGTGTCCCACAGGACTCAGTCCTGGGACCCCTACTGTTTGCCATATCCTTCTCAGAGGTATGAGATAACACAGGTGGACTACAGCAGACCGTATTTGGCGATTACTGCAAACCAGGAGCCATAACTGACAGTCCAGCTGTCACAGATGTCCTTCAAGGGGCCTCACATAGACCAACACAGGGTGTCAGAGTCATGGCCTCCAGCTAAAGGCCACATACTGCATGGTCATTCCATTTTGGGAAACTACACACACACACATATTAACACATGAGTGGCAGACACTATAATTCAGATGACGTAATGGGTATGTGGGGACTACATTACATATTGATCTCTCCTTTGACAATCATATCTGCGAAGTAGTTAAGACATCCATCTATGTAGGCCATCTGATTACTTAAGGGTTCGCATCTAAACAGACTGAGGTTATTATGCTCCTTTTCTCATCACTCATCAATCCCATCATTGAGTATGATAACCCATTTTGGATGTACCTCAGAAGACACATCCAACAGCTGGAAGGGCCACAAACATACCTCGCCAAGAGGAATAATGCCCCCAGACATGTGTCCTATGCTGCCAGACTGCATAAACTTTTACATTACTCAGTGGCATCTCCTTTACTCAGAGATGATATTTGCTGGCCAACAAAGCCATGTCCAAGTCAGGCTTAATGGATATGCTCCACCTATGGGAATCCATGTCACAGTGAGCCACACACTGTAATGAGCTACATCTTGCCACAACCATAACTGGAAAATGCTGGAGTGACAGAATCCTGTCACGGGTACTCCCCATGCTTTGGAACTACATCCCTGATTACATTATACGGAGCCCCTCACTAACACTCCAGGGAATCCTTACAGAGTAGGTGGAGAACAGTGGATACACCCCAGGGATCCCGCAATTGGCTCTGCTCCACAGAGGGACAGTTAATTAATCAATGGAGTGGCAACAGCAGACACATTTTGGCTAGGCTTATGAATGGCCTCAGGCAGTTAGGCAAGTACCTACTTATGTACCTATGAACCTATACATACAGTATCAACACATGGTGATAGCTTAATTTACTGTTCGGTATTGACTTACCTTGTGCCAATGGCAGTTGTGTGTACAATAGTTGAGGGCTGCCTATGTAGGATGCACACAGTAGACCACCTATACATGACAATTTACAGGTGGTCGTGTGTGTGCCATCCTTGTTTACTGTGTGTGCAGGTGGAGAAGGGTGTCAGTCCATAGGTGTCTACACTGTGAGTGTGTGTGCTATACGTTCCCTCTTTGCCAAGGCATAGGCATACTGGGCATGCCTCCATCTGCCTACTTGAGCTGGCACAGGGTGTTTGTGTTCTGAGTCCCTCTGTGCCTGTGGGGCCCTTGGCAATGGTGGTGGGCTGTAAAGGCCTTCACCATTCTGTCCTTGCTGCAGCTGTTTCTGCAGGATCATATTGTATAGCATGGCACATACTATGAAGATGTGGGCACACATGCCTGGAGAGTACTGCAAGGCTACACCAGATATGTCCAAGCAACGCAACCATGATTTCAGCATCCCAAACACATGCTCTATGCTGATTCTGATTTGTGCGTGTGCCTCATTATGGTGTTCTTGCATGGGTGTGTGTGTGCATTTCTGATGGGAGTCATCATCCACGGTTCCAGTGCATAGCCAGCATCCCCCACCAGGTGGCCATATGGGATGTCCCCCCTGGCTAATACCTGATGCAGCTGTGAGGCATGCCAGATGTGGGAGTCATGATAGCTTCCAGGGCTGCCAGCCCACACATCCATGATAATGCCCTGGGCATTGCACGTGACCTGGCAGTTGATGGAGGGGTATCCCTTGCGGTTTATGTAGCACCTACCTTGCTCAACAGGTGGTGACTTGATGTGTATGTGCGTGCAGTCTATTGCACCCAGCACCTCCAGGTAGTCTGCCACACAGTGGAAGAGACGCATATTGCTGGCCAACTCCTCCTGCGTTCGGAGGAAGTATATGTGCTCACTGGCATGTGATAACATGGCATCCAGGAACTGGTGGAGTACCCTGGATGCTGATTCCTGTGAGATCCCAATGATATCCCCAGTTGGCCTTTGAAAGGTACCTGTGGCTAGTATTCTCAAGCTTACACATACCTTTGTGTCCACTGGGATGGGTTCCCCTCTGTTATTTCTGGCTCTGAGGCATGGCCGGCACAGCTCAACAAGTTGCTGTATGGTGTCCCTGTCCACCCTGTAACGCTCTACTATCTCCAGATCATGTAGCCCCTGGCAGGTTACCCTGGGTCTGAACACTCTTCTCCTCCTCCGGTGCCTGAGATGGTTGTCAGCATCATCCTCCACACCACCTTCAGTCTCCAACACATGCTGGTGAATCAAAGCTATGGCAGCCCCTAACATGTACATATTAAAAGTTCCCCGTCTGTATACACCAATGGTGCAGAGTGTGTGGAAATATACAAGTGTGTGTGAGGTGCTTTCACACTTTATACTATTGTGCTATGGATGCTGTTGGTGTAATTGGGTGTGTATGTGCAATTCCAGCTGCAGGGTATCTTAATTATGGGTTTTACAGCAGGCACTGCTATTGTGGGGCCTTTGGTGTTGAATTACATTTGCTTTATTCTAGTGTGACAGTTCTCTTTTCTTTGCAGTACGGCACCTCCCCTTTCCTGTTCTGCAGGTAGCTGCTAGCAGCCTTGTTAGCTGTTATCAATGGCCCACTGTGGGTTCCTAGGTGTTAATTTCTCATTTGTACTCCAATTACCATGCTGCAGCATTTCCTTATTTTCTTCCCGCATCCTTCCAGTTTCAGCTCTGGTGTGCACCGCACACAGCAGTTTACTGGGTTTGGAGCGCATTTTCATCCATGTTCAAATGCACATTCAGTTACCTTGTGTGCTCTCAGCTAAGCAAAGCTATAGCTAGTTCAACACACCCCTATCCTGCGGCTTTACTTAGCAACAGGCAAACCGGATTAGCAATGCCCCAATGTGCTTACAGTTAAGTTGGCGCACCCCACTCTTGATGTCATTTTTATCTCCAGGCCCCACCTCAGTGTTGTACCACTACATTGTGAGGTACATCCTTATGCCGACGGGGATTTTGTGATTCCGTATTACTTGTTTTGTTTGCATGGCATTGACTATTAATTCCTAGTTACCACGCAGAACACTGTCACAGCCCCTTAGCAACCCTTGTGCCATGTGTGGTGTAGCATGCGTGCCATGGACTATTATGGGGAATTTATGAAATGTGTTACACTGCAGTTTTATTACATATAAATATATTTTCATTGTGTTCCCGTTTGAGCACCAATGCACTGCGATTTTACTTCGCGTTAGTGTGGGCATGACATTAAATGTTCTTTTTTATATGTTGTGCATATTTTTTTATGCCAATGGCTATATATTTAGCCATTGGCATATATCAACAGTATAATACATAAGTTTGATCTGCTGTCATGGCTCTGATTTTATGTTTGAAAAAATGTAAACAGTTTTTTCGGTTTACATTTCTGCATGCTTACACTACACCTGCACCATTTCCTGAATCGCTGTATACCTTCATTTGCATGCTATGCTGTTGTGCATGGGGTAATTAGCATACATGCACCAGGAACTGTGTGGTTGTGGAGTATGCAGGTAGTGCACATGGAAACAGCTCATATCTGAATCGCTCAGCGGCCATATTTGGTGTTAGATCACCGACGCTACACCTGCGCCTGGCGCAAGCTTCATGAATCCCAGGGATAGTTTTTTATTTAGGGTTGTAGACATTATGTTTAAGAATAGAAGGGGTGGTGACCTAAATAATGCCTTAGACATGTATGAATATAGGTGGATAACAGTATTGAGTGCAGATAGTAAACCTGGCCTGAATACACCCATTAGTATCAAGCCATTGCTTTAACTGAAGCAACAAATGTTGAAACAAATATGCTTTTAAATATTTAAACTTTTTTTATGTTTGTTATATTTTATATGTTCTAACTTATATGTAAAGCAGTATGCATGGTTTATCTCTGTTGTATTATAAATTTAAGTTGCAATTGATTGTTTAATTAGGAAATGTTTTCGATTGGGCTGTGTCTGTTATAGATTAAATTGAGTCCTTGTTCTATGGTTGTTACCACTGAAGAAGGGTATCACCCTAAAGCTTTGTGGATTTGGAATAAACTTTGTGCTTCTTTGGCTCAATGTTTCCGTTATTTGGAATTCTCTTATTTGTGTATTCCAGTGGTTCACCTCCGTGTTGGTCCCATTTGTGTTTTTATTTGTATACCAAAATCAACCCAGAACTTGCAGATGTACCCATTATTGACTGTTCATTTTATTATTAATTCTGAAAAGTGATGCATTGTTTCCTGACTGTCAGCTATGTATATAAACAAGCCAATGTTTGTTACATTTCTTTGGATGGAAACTCAGTAAGCAAGCTGTTTTCATATCTATTGTAGGACATTTCATTTGCATATCTAAGACTTCACATAAAAATAAAAATTATTGACTAATTTCAAGCTGTACATCAGAAGTGAACATTCCAGGTACTATCAAGCTAGCATTTTCTTTATATTCAGCACACAATAAATCCATGCTTTGAGAAGGTATCCTAGTGAATAGAATAAGGTTGGCTTCAGAATTACTCTGAAGGACTTGTCTGCTTGACCCATGCCATTTGATACAGGAAGCCAAGAGTTGCACACTGCTATCCCAAACATAAAGAATGTGACTCATAAGCACTTTTCAAAAAGAACCAATAAGTGCTGTTTTGAGTTTTACACAGCATGAGCCAGTTAACATAATTTTAAAAATGATAAACATTACTACTGTATTATTCTTATTACGTTTTCTACTGAATTGCAGATGGTGTAGCATTTAACAAACAACTTGAATACATTTCTAGAGTCACATGAGTCTGGATATAGTGCATGTTTCTCTAAAGTTATATTACGACTTACAAGGAATAGTCACTTAGCGTCTATATTAGAACACCGAACTTTCAAAATGTCGAGTGTTCTAATATCAAACCCTATTAATCGAAAATTTAAAACATCGAACATACAGAACAGCACATTTTTTTTCCAAGGATTCCACACATACACACAACACAAGCACACCAAACAAACAGCAATCCACACACATACACCTAAACTCACCTCACCCACGCCCTAACCCTAACTCACCTACCCCGCCCTAACCCTCACATCCACACAATCACAAACTTACCTGCCCCGCTCCCTAACCCTAACTCATCTACCCCACCCTAACCCTCACGTCCACACAATCGCGCACTTACTTGAACCTGACCTGTAACTATTCACCACAGCGCTGAAAATACTGAAGCAACAGAAACGGACAACCAAATTATTTCCCTAGGAAAAAAAATTGGTTTTCTGTTTCTTCGATATTTTCAATGTTCGCTGAAAACGGGTCGATATTAGAACACTTGAAATTTTGAAAGTTTGGTGTTCTGATATAGACCCGTCACTCAGGGAGTGGTCTTCCTGTCAGTTCATTAAATTCAGAGCAGTTTGTAAGCACTTGCCAAGACATTTATGTAAAACTGCAGCACCTTATTTATGCACAGATAAAGAAGAGAAGAACAGAAGAATCAAAAGTCGATGTTTGAAAAGTGGTAAATGCAGAATCATAAGAAATATGAAAGACTGTCAATAAAATCTCACTGTGAGACAGCCCTGTAGGTATATTATTTCTTAAGGTACAGTGTAAGACATTAGATGCCATGCAAATTTTTATTTATTTTTTAGATGAAGTTTAGACAGCACTCATTATTAAAAGATGATTCAAAAATGTTTTATATGGAGAACAATGCAGAATGATTCTGCTTACACTGCCTGTTCATAGGTAAATGGCATATCTAAATTTCATTATAAAAATAGTTTTGCTATTATGCTTTTTCCATAATATTTTTAGTGGAAAATAATGTACTGAAAGAATAACTAACATGCTGCATTTGCAAGTAAATGTATGAAAGCATAGAAGAAAATTAGATCTGTAGTATGATGAGTTCAGACTGAGCTGATCTTGGATTATTTTACCATAAATATTTCATTTGCAAGTAGTTTCAATATATACAACTGCATACTGGCTTGTAAAATATGATGATGGTTTCTTGTTGCATTCTGAACTGTGGCATTTTTGTGTGAGCGTGCACTTGCACCTGTGTGTGTGTGCGTGTGTGTGTGTGTGTGTGTGTGTGTGTGTGTGTGTGTGTGTGTGTGTGTGTGTGTGTGTGTGTGTGTGTGTGTGTGTATATATACATATATATATATATATATATATATATATATGTGTGTGTGTGTGTGTGTGTGTGTGTGTGTGTGTGTGTGTGTGTTTATATATATGTATATATATATATATATATATATATATATGTGTGTGTGTGTATGTGTGTGTGTGTGTGTGTGTGTGTGTGTACACATATATATATATATATATATATATATATATATATACATATATATATATATATATATATATATATATACAAATAGAGATATAAACATATAAGCTTTTTTCAGCTATTCATGTCACACACCATGTCCTGATTTCTGAAGGTCATGCTGTTGAGATGATGAAAAGAGTTTGACTTGCATTATGGCCCTTAAAGACTCACTGTCATAAAGCAGGACTCTTCAGAAGTGATTACCCTTCAAGAGAATGCCATCAGCGACCTAGGTAACAATAAGATCCATTGCTTTTACATGGAACACAAATCAGAGTTTCTTTTGCAATCCATTATGGTAACTCTAGAGAGGTTATGAAGTCAAAACGAAGCTTAAAGTGTAATTCAGTGACCTGTACATACTTTTAATAAAGATAGCATTCACCTAGAGTCTCACATGACTTAATGCAACTACAGAATGAAACTTAACTGTTTCTTCAGAAATGCTTTCATTCTTGCTGTTTTATTAATGTGCTTAAATATAGAATGCATCTATTTAATTGTACTGCATGGTATCAAGCACGGATATGACAATAGCTCATAAACAAGAGAGGGATGGCTTACTTTATCATTTTGAAGGAAAAAACATTCTTTGGACGCAGCAACAGTTTTCAATAGATGTTGTCTCCTTCAAGAACTGCATGACCCCCATATCTTTTGTTTTCATTAACTGAGGAGTTCTCTAACAAGAATTCATGTTTTGTTGTTAGAGTATCATCAGAGTGCTTCCTTCCTGAATCAACAGTAAAAAAAATAGTTTATTACTAGATTATTTTATTATTTTTTCATTATTATCTTATTTAATAATAGTACCTAGAGAAAAAGATGCAGAATATGGCTTACTTTTCTGTAAGTAATACATAATTTGTAGAACAGAGTCCCTGGTAAAATCAATCATATTCTCAACCAGCTATCTGTTACTTGAATTTGGGAATGTTGTATTCAAACACTGAGTCAGTCTCATCAAAGAAGAAGCAATCATTTTAAGCACTACATTGCATTAATCATTTTCACCAAACTCCGAGGAAAATGTATATGGTGGCTGTGTGTGTGTGTGTGTGTGTGTGTGTGTGTGTGTGTGTGTGTGTGTGTGTGTGTGTGTGTGTGTGTGTGTGTGTGTGTGTGTGCTTGTGTATATGTTGCAATTCCCCAGTGAACACTAATGAAACCACAACTAAAGTACAGTTTTGTACCTACCATAAATGTAGATGTTCGAGTGTTCACACTGCTGCAGTCATCACACTTGGGGTTATCCTGCTGTCAGGTGGTCCCGCAGTCCGCCAGAGTTCCAAAGTCTTGGTCCGGCGTCGGTTGCTGTCGCTTCTTCCCTGAAGTCAGTGCACCAGGGGTATATAATATGCATCCGACGCCATTTTCTTCAGTTTTTCTTGCCCCAGATTTCAGGTGCCCCCAAGTAGGTAGGCAATACATATTGCTAATCAAAAATATACATATAAAATAAAAACAATACCTTCAGTTACCAGCAAATACACCCCAAAGGTTGTATAGGATAGAAGGGTATAGATAAGTCCAGCTAGTTCAGAGGGGATGGAGGGAAGGTAACCTGGACTGCAGCAGTGTGAACACTCGAACATCTTCATTTATGGTAGGTACAAAACTGTACTATGTTCATCGTGTTACACTGCTGCAGTTATCATACTTGGATTGAATCCCAAAGCTAAGTTTGGATGGCTGGTCTATAAAGAGTTAGGATTGGCTAAGAGGCCCTGCAGAACTGCAGTGGCAAATCCTGCTCTGGATTTAGAGTAAAGAGGCAGGTGGTAATGCTTGGTGAAGGTGTGCACTGAACTCCAAGTTGCAGCCTCCAGAATTTCCTTGGTAGGTACTCCTCTGAGAAAGGCTGTTGAAGTGGCTGTTGCCCTGGTGGAATGAGGCCTAATGTTATTAGGGACGGATTTTCCATGCTGTGTGTAGCAGTACTGAATACAGTGTCCTATCCATTTGGATATAGTCTGCTTTGAGATAGCCTTACCTTGTGATCCTGCAGCATATGCTACAAACAGCTGATCAGTTTTCCTGAAAGCTTTTGTTTTGCCCAAGTAGAAGCGTAGCTGCCTGTGTATGTCCAAAGAATGCAGAAGTTTCTCCCTTTTATTTTGGGGGTTTGGATAAAAAGTAGGCAAATGGATTGTTTGGTTAAGAGCCACACTAGATACCACCTTTGGCATGAAGGTAGGGTTTGTCCTTAAAGATACACTGTCCTGATGAAAAATTATGAAAGGTTCCACTGCCATTAATGCCTGTAGCTCTGAGACTCTTCGTGCTGAAGTTACTGCCAGGAGCAGAGCTGTTTTCCATGATAAAAATTTTAGATCGGCTATATTGGCTGGCTCAAAAGGTGGTAGGGTCAGTTTTTCCAAAACAAAATTGAGGTCCCAAGTTGGTGTTGGTGCTCTCAGGGGCGGTCTTATGTTTTTAGCCCCTCTGAGGTACTGCTTTAGCAAGGGATGAGAGAATAAAGGAGGATCCATGTTGTAATGTGCAGAAATGTCAGAGATGTGGATCTTAATTGATGAAAACGATAGGCCTCTGTCCAGCATCTCAGTTAAGTATTGTAAAATCTGAGGAATGTCTGGAACGAGAGGGTCAAGGCTGTGAGCCTGGCTCCAGGCACAGAATCTCTACCATTTTTCTGAGTAAGCTTTCTTGGTGCTAGGCCTCCTGGCCTCCAAAATGACATCCATAACAGCTTTAGATAGAGGTGTTGCCTGTTTGACTAAGGTATCGGCCATGCAGCCAGGTTTAGGGTTTTGAGCTGACCGTGCAGGATCTGATTGTTTTGTTGAGTCAGAAGGTGTGGAATTTGGGGCAAAATCCATGGTAGGCCCTGAGCCAAGTTCCTTAAGATAGGGTACCAATGCTGGCGTGGCCAGTCTGGAGCAATCAGGATCATCTGTGGTTTTTCTTGTCTGGCTTTTAGGAGTACCCTTGAAAGGAGAGGCAGTGGTGGGAAGGCATAGACTTTTAGGTTTTTCCAGCTGAACAGAAGAGCATCCACTTCCCATGCTTGTTTGTGATAAGTCCTTGTGCAGAATTTTTGTAGTTGGCAATTCAGAGGGGAGGCAAAAAGATCTATGTCTGGGCATCCCCATTTTTGTGTTATCATGCTGAAGATTTATGGATTCAATTTCCATTCGTGAGGGTCCATGATATTTCTGCTTAGGTTGTCTGCCAGAGTATTTTTCTTTCCTGGCAGGGATTGTGCTTGCAGGTGAACTTGGTACGTTAGAGCTGTGTTCCACAAGGTCATGGCTTGCCTGCATAGGGGATAAGAATGAGTGCCCCCTTGTTTGTTTATGTACCACATTACTGTGGTGTTGTCTGTCTTTAGTAATAGTTGTCCTGGATGTAGAAGGTCCTTGAAAGCTGTCAGGGCATTTTGAACAGCCAACATCTCTTTCTGATTGATGTGAAGATGCATCTGGTCTGTGGTCCACTTGCCCTGAATGCATGTTCCTACCATGTGTGCTCCCCAGGCATAATCCAAAGCATCGGTTGTTAGTGTTTTCCTGGCTGTGGGTTGGGTAAAAGGCTGACCCTTGTTTAGGTGACATGCCTGTGCCCACCATTGAAACTTCTGTTGTAGGCAGGGAATTATTGGAATTACTGCTTCTAGACTGTGAGAATGTTGAGTCCGAACACTTTTTAGGTACCATTGTAATTGCCTCATATGCAGTCTGGCATATGGCATTAGTAGTATGCAGGATGCCATGAATCCCAGGGCCTGCAGAATTTTTCTTGCAGGGAGATGGGACGTCTTTGCCAGTAGTTGAAAATATTGAGTTAGTTGCACTTGTTTGTCTGGCGTGAGGTAAGCCATCTGGGCCGTTGTATTTAAGCTGGCACCCAGGAATGTAATCTGTTGTGAGGGCACTAGTTTTGACTTCTTTTCATTTACTGTGTACCCTAGAGAAATTAGCAACATTTTCACAAATGCCAGATGCAGTAGAAGAATGTCTTTTGTCTCTGCTTGAATGAGGCAGTCGTCCAGGTATGGATATATTTGAATTCCTTTTTGTCTGCAAAATGCAATTACTGATGCCAGGCACTTTGTGAAGACCCTGGGTGCAGTAGATAAGTCAAAGGGCAGTGCAGAGAATTGGTAGTGCATTGTACCAGCTTTGAATCGGAGGTATCTTCTGCAATTTTGTCTGATAGGGACATGCAGGTATGCCTCTTTGTGGTCCAGAGTAACAAGCCAAGCCTTCTTGCCCAGCATGGGTAGAAGCTGCTGTAATGTCAACATTTTGAATTTCGGAATATCCAGGTAAGTATTCAGAATTGAAAGGTCCAGTATAGGCCTCCAGTCTTTGTCCTTTCTAGGGACTAGGAAGAGTCTTGAGTAAAATCCTTGTCCTTGTTCCTGTTGTGGTACTTTTTGTATAGCTCTCATGTCCATGAGGGCTGAAATTTGTTTTTGTGCCTCTGCCCATTGATTTTGTGGCAGGTCTGGCATTCCTTTTAGCTTTGGTAAAGTATGGAAGTGGAATCTGTAACCTTGAGACACAATATTCAGGACCCATTAGTCTTGGGTGATTGTTTGCCAGTTTTGAGAAAAAAGTGCTAGTTTTCCCCCTAAGGGGGCTTCCAGAAGGAACGTGCTTGGCGTACACAAAGGAAAGTCATTGTGACTGTTTCCTGTAAGTTTGAGACTTGTCCTCACCTCCTTTTGGGGTTGAGGTGCCCCACTGTCATTGTCTATTTTAGCCTTGGGGTTGAGATCTGCCTCTTGGGCATCTGAATCTGCCTCTCTGTGGCCTGTCCGACACTGGAAAGGACCAATTTTTTTGTTGGCCAATTTCTGCTAAACCGAGGTGGCTGTACCTGTAAAAAATCCTTGACTGTTTGCATATATTTAGCTTTATCCTCCATTTTCTTTAACACCTCTTCTGCCTTAACACCAAACAAGGTATCATGTTGTAAAGGAGCATCCAATAATTTTGCCTTAACATGATCAGGTAAACTCTGTTCTTTTAACCAAGCATGTCTTTGAATAACAGAACCTGTAACTGCGGCTTTACAAGAGGCCTCTAAAGAATCAAAACCACATTGCAGAGTATGTTTTCCCACCTGTTCAACTGCATGCAATAAATCCTGCATTTCTTTACAATCAGGAGCTTCTGAGCTAGCAAGCATTTTCTGTTTTAACTGAGCCATTAAATATTGTTGGTACTTAAGCATGTGAAACGGGTAATTTAAAGCTCTTACTGCTAAAGTTGCAGACGTGTATACTTTTTCCCCCATCTATCCAAAGCTCTGGAATCTCTGTCAGAGGGTACTGGATTTTTTGCAATGGAAGCCTTAACCCCTATTGGACCCTGGGAAATAGTTTCTGGATCAGCAGAAGGGTTTTTGTAAAGAAACTTGTGAGAGTCAGGGACTCTATAATACCTATCTGGCTTGGCTGGAGCAGGGGGCAAAGAGTCAGGAGATAAGCTGGATTCAGAGAACACATCATCCACAATGTCTAGCATAGGTGGAATAGCCAGGGGCCTGTGCTGAGGCAATAAGAGGAAATCCCTGAGCCTTTTCTTGGATTCTGAGTATTCCTGACTTTCCCAATGGAAATGTTCCCTCATGGTATGTAAAGTTTCCCCAAAAGAGTAATCCTCAGGAGGAGAGGCTGAAGGGATAGATTCCTCAGCATCAGAGTCCTCATAGGGGGGTAAAGAATAACCCTGGTCTGAAGAGGAATCAGAGGAAATGGAAACCTGATCAGAGGAGTCATAGTCTGTATCCTGCCTAGGCCTTTTCTCAGGAGGAGGATGGGAACCCCTGATTAGAGTAATGAGGTCTTCGGCCATATTAAGCATCTGTTTCTTAGGCATGGAGGACTGTCCAGGAGAGTGCTGTACTTGTTTCTTTGTCTTTAATGGTACCTTTGTCTTGGCTGTTGTTTTAATGGTAAGTTGTGAAGGTCTGAAAACACCCTCAGAATCTGGTGCCTGCTCAGCGGCTCCGGACCCATCTGAGGAATTAGTTTCCATAGGCCCAATACCTTGAGTTTCCAGAGGCCTAGATATCTCCACATGGGAGTCGGAAGTGGCCTGTGGCTCTGAGGTAGCGGGTGTCAGGGGCTGTGAAAGCATCTCACTGAGAACTAGTGAACTAGCGACTGGCCTAGAAGAGGTTTCTTCGTCGGTTTTGGACCTCGGATGCCTGTCTTTATCCTTGTCTTTGCATTTTTTCGGTATTGAGGTCGTCGGCTGATCCGACGGCATAGTATAATTGAACCTTCAGCCAAAGTAGTGTAAAGCAAAATCAAAATGCCTCTTTATAGTGCGTTTGTTGAATCTAGCACAAAACCGACAACTAGTGACGTTGTGATCAGGGCCTAGGCATGGAATACAGTAAGAGTGGAAGTCCTTATGAAGTATTTGCTTCCCACAAGAAATACAATTATTAACTTTTTCTGACATCGGTATGAGGCAAGAAAAAGGTTTCCCCAATGGGGTACTTAGCTTTATTGAAGACTTCGGATCTGAAATTCGACTTCGAAAATCTTAGGAGTCAGCCGACCGGCACTTGTGAACTGCTTCTGCTTCGGGCACCGCGCGGCAAGAAAGACTGAAGAAAATGGCATTGGATGCATATTATTTTTTTTTTATTTTATTTTTTTTATTTTTATTTTATTTAACATTTGTTGACCGGGAAAGTTCGACTAGGTTCCACAGATCCTGTTTTCAGTGGAGGCCTGGGGAGAAATGCTCCAGAAGCATGTCTTTAGAATGTGGGAGGAAACCGGAGTACCCGGAGGAAACCCACATGAACGCAGGGAGAACATACAAACTCCACACAGAAGGCACCCCAGCCGAGAATCGAACCGGAGAACCTCTTGCTGTGAGGCGACAGCATTAACAGCTGCACCACTGTGCTGCCCTATTTTATATTATATACCCCTGGTGCACTGACGTCAGGGAAGAAGCGACAGCAACCAATGCTGGACCAAGACTTTGGAACTCTGGCTGACTGCGAGAGCGCCTGATGGCAGGATAACCCCAAGTGTGATGACTGCAGCAGTGTAACACGATGAACATCTTCTTAATGTCAAGCATGTATGTGAATAATTATTAATAGTAGCTTTGTCATGCCATCTGCATATTCAGTTTAATCAACAATGACTGAAGCATTTGTTCTTCAAAACAATTTTATAACTTCATTCGGATGCAAAAGCAGATCTATTGGATCATATACTCCTTTGTTACTTCCATAGTAGCAGTGAGGTACTATGTAGCTCCTGGTCATGTTAAGAAATCTATACCCAGCAAATATGCCAGTCAGCTACAAGCTCCTCTCTCTCTCTGCAATACATGAATGGATATCAGCCACTGTTAACTTGTAAGAGTGCAGATATTGTGTCTGGATATTGTATTTTGTGAAAGAAGTTATAAAAATGAAAGATACATGTGATATAATTATAATAGGTCACAGTCATTCTGGAAAAATCATTTATGTATGTTAAATAGGAATAGGTCATCGCTGCAATGGACAGATGTAAGACAAGCTCCCCATGCTTGTCTTGTGTGATACATCGTTCTTTGTGTGTCTTAATCTGTAAAACTGAATATAGGCCACAGTCAGTCACTTCTTCCAAAATGCCCTACAGACGAATGCTTCCCCTCATACTTTGAATCTCCATATTGTCTATGTTTTCATTCAGATACTTGATCTCTCGTTATAAAAAAGAAAATAATTTTGCTTTGATAAACAATTAGCAATTTTATTTATTTATTTATTTTTTTGAGAGGACACATTTTGATGCAGATGGTACAGCTGAGACTCAAAGTCACCCTGCTGACTAACAAGACATGCCAACCACCTCTTTGTTTCCTTACCCATGCTTCCGAATGTTCTCATTATTTTTTCTATCATATCCATAACAATTAGTTTCTCAGACCTTCCCCATTGGGTCTGCTGGAATTAATTTCCAATATATACATCTGAAGAATATAAATTCAAATGACTATACGTGCACCACAAGAGAAAAAAATGGAAGCTGCAAGAGTGATAATAATTTCTACTTTAATCACTCAAGCCCCAGTTGTTTAAAACCTGGAACTCACAGCCAGGTGCTCAAGAGTTTATCTCCCCATCTCTCCACCTGTCCATGCAGCTGTACAAACTCAAAAGTGAGTTCAGGCATGCAGCTGCTGCAACAGTCAGTCACCATCAAGCTTCATCACGGAACTGGTAAGTGGGGAAGGGGAAAGAGAGAGGGGTGCTTTAGGTTTATATGGGGGGTAGGTTTAGGCAGTGGCTGGTAGTTAGCTCAGACTTGCAGTTAGGGAGGGGAGGAGGCTTTTAAAATTAGGGAGCAACCTAGAGTTAACACAGGGTTAGAGTTAGGGAATGGGGGGGCTTTTAGGTTTAGAGCGCAAGCAGAGAGGATTAGAGTTAGGGTTAGGAGAGTAGAATGGGTTTTAGGATTAGACAGTAATTGGGAGTAGTTTTTAGGGTTGGAGTCAGGGTTCTAGGAGGAATAGCCAGGTTAGTAGTAATTCACTGGAATCAAGGTGGTGGGATGTAGGGCACTTGCCAATACAAATAAGTGGCAGCATGGAAGTGTTTTGCAAGCCAATGGTACGTAAGCACTTGTATTAGACCCCTAATAATAAATTAATTCTGTCACATTTGTGGTGAAGACACATACTTTTTACATGAAGCAAATACTGAAGAATCTCATACCATCATAGCTCTCACCCTGTTTCCAGAAAAAATCTAGACAAAACCAAAACTAATGGGGAGACAAAGACCAAAATATAGGGACACATTTTAAATATTGCTCTTATAAACTTAAAAAGCGCTAGAATAAAAGGTCTTGTGTCACCATGCATTTTCTGAAGGATATGAAGTCTGAAACTCAAATGGTTGTCATTATTTGGTGAATTCAGTCCTCAATGATTTGTCTCAAAAATCCAGAAAATCACAAATTTTATGAAGAACAGACCTAAAATATGAGGCAAAAATCTGGATATTCTACAAAAATCTTTACAGCTGAGAGATATGCATACCATCTCTATTTATACCACAGTCCCAGACTATACAATAATCAAATACAGTCTGCAACTGTGAAATGACTATTCATACCAGTGTGATTTCACAGCAAGGCAGGCAGATGGCTTCCTAAGGATTACTCCTGTGAAAAAAAAATATATACAAGAATGGAGAGAAGTCTTGTGAGATATGTGCAGAATAGGTTTAGGCCTCATCATCCAGGAGTATCTGTCACACCCTCTTTTAGTTCTGATTGAGAATATATACTTGCAGGAAGTAAGTGTCCTATACAGAAAATTAAGGACAGGTATCAGTTTCCTTAAACACAGATGTTCAGTAGGCATTTTTATAGTCCATTTTGTAAGTGATAGCTACTTTGAAGTAGATTGGATATGACAGCACTTTTGCCGCACTTTTCCAAGAAGTGGAATTTCATTGAAGAGCAGTCACTCATTATGTGGAAACAACTGGACATCTCTGAATTTGCTCTGTCTTGCATGCAAAAGTCATCCTAAAGTCACCAAAAGTAAATATACTGAACCATACTTCTCTTCCCACATTTATATGAAGTATCACAGAAGCAAACCCTGTAATATCCAAAATGAAATGCATTTTTATTTTGCTGTAGTGATCACATCAGCAATGATACCTGATGTTTTCTGATCTTTAAGAATCTGCTGTTCTACATAAAAAGATGTGGTTTAAGGAATAAAGGCCAACAGCACTGTCAGGTGCAAGGAGTTTTGCCAAGTTGTGAAAATACAAATTGTTCTTGTCTTGTATGTTTATTTGTATGCAGGGACACTGATTTCCAGTTTACAAAAAAATGAAATTATGTTCTCATGAGATGAAATCCAGGAAATATACCTATGATTTTTAAATGTAGTTTTCAGTTATATGGAGATTTCATTATAATTTTCTTCTGCATCTACATATATTGAAAAATAAAATAGATTTTAGGGCACATTTCACTCAATAATACAAGCTGACAATATTATAAATAATAAAAATGAGCAGAAATGCATCTTGTGGTGGTAGTTATCTGGCAAAAAATGCCAAATTCCATGAAAATCCTGTTTTTTTTTGTTTTGTTTTTTGTTTTTGCTTTTCAGTACTTAGACAGTCCAAATTTAGGAATTACTAGTATTTTTCCCAGAAAAAATAAAACTGTCCATGATTATATTTCCATAATTCTGCAGGTTCTCTAGTGACACAGTGACATCTCTTAGAATTGGGGATTCAACAGAAATTAATCAGGAAAGTGAGTTATGATGAAATGATTTTAGATCAATGCAAGAAGGCAGATTTTTTTATCATCCGATCAAGGAGTGAAAAAATTCTCAAGAGATTATCTGGCCTTTAATGGTCAGCAGTTGTATGTTTAAGATTAATTTTTGTAAGCACATTGGCTGTATCCTTATTCTAACTGCTCTGCATACTGACATTGAAGTATCCCAACAATTCCATAATCTCCCTCATTCTCAGTCAGAGCTAGATCCAGCACTAGGCAACCTATGCAACTGCCTAGGGGTCACTGGCCAGGGGCTGCAACAACATTTAATTTTTAATTAAAAAACTTAAATTGCATGCCTTTTTTAATGCCATTCTTCTTTAAGAACACACTCTGCATGCATTAACACAGGCACTTTTATGTTCCTGCTGCTTTTCTTTCCACACGCAATTGAAACTTGCATGCTGACAGGTTCCATCAAACAGGGCATTCCTTCCTTCCTTGCTGCCATGAGCTGAGACGCATGTTCCTTTGATAAGTGTATGCATGTGTGTATGCTTGTGTGTTTATGAGTGTGCGTGTGCATGTGTGTGTGTGTGTGTGTGTGTGTGTGTGTGTGTGTGTGTGTGTGTGTGTGTGTGTGTGTGTGTGTGTGTGAAATGTCCTAGATTGGGATAGCATGTTAGTTAATTAACTTGCTCAGGCTCAAACCCTGGTTACACAAGACAAGAGCCTGAATCCTCTACACCAACTTCCCAAATGCTAAAGAATGTGAGTTTCAGTGCATTTTCAAGGAATTCTGAGTTTCAAAGGAAGAGAATTTCAATGTTGCTCATGCTAAGTCTGTTTTCTTTAGAAAATGGCCATCAGTCATCATCAACCCCCTTTGTTTTCATTTTCTACTTAGGTTCAGGGTGCTGTGTCAACTGTCAACATCTCTCTCTCTCGACTCAATGCCACTCTCCTACCTTACTCAACACTCATGCCTGACTGTCTTATACAATCCATCCACCTCTTTGCTGGACACCCTAATTTCCTCTTGTCTTCTTCCTGTTTGACCCAAATCTTCTTCACCAAACTGTCTTATGCTTTTCTGCATATGAGCCTGAACCAGCATAATCTATTCTTTTGACCTTCTCTACAACTGGGACTACTTTGTCTTCTGTTCTGGTGTCCTTATTTCTTCGTCTGTCCCACAGTGTGTATTCTATCATCCATCTCAATCACTTCATCCACATGATCTCTAACTTTTTCAACTGTTATACTTTTCTGCCCAGGTTTCTATACCATATAGTAGTAGTAGTTGCACCACTGTTTTGTACACCTAACTTTTCAGGTTCTTTGGCATTCTTCTGTCATACACTACCTCTACCAGATGGCAGCAGACCCTCTGATTCGAACTTTGACCTCCTGATTCAGACTTCCTGTCTCCTCGACCACCTCTCCCAGATATTGCTAACCTGTTCCACTACTTTCCCTTCTGTCTCATTTCTCAGCCTCTTCTGAGTTCCCCCATTTGCTGCTATTGCAGCTATCTTATCTGTGCCCAGTTTTAAACCATGTGCATTCAGTTTTGCATTCCATTTCTCTATCCTTTGCTGAAGTTCTTGCTCAAGAGTATGCCTGTAATGCCACATCATCAGCATACAGCAACTATGTTGACCTGTCCCCTCCGACCTGTTTGCTAATGTAGTCCATCACCAGTGTGAACAGCAGTGGGCTCAGAGCTGAACCCTGATGCACCCCTAGTCCCACTGGCAACCCCTTTCTGAGTCCATAATTGAGTCATTAGGCCTTTGTTTATATCCCTCAGAATATGCATGCTGACAGAAGTTCTGTTATTCTAACAAATTTCTAAGTTTATAAGAGCAATATTTAAAACCTGTCCCTATTTTCGTGCCTTTGTTCCTCCACTACTTCAGGCTTTGTCCAGATTTCTTGTGCTAAGATCTTGAGAGATGTGCTGCCAGACAGAAGTTTAGCTAGACCTCTCCTTTTTTATTCCTGTTTCCCCATCCATGTGGACCCAGATAGTCTTTATATTGTGCAATGTCTGTCTTAATATGTGCATTCAGGTTACCCATTATCAACACCAGTTCATGTTGTCTTGCTCTATCTAGTAAGTCTTGCACCTGCTGTATAAATGCATCCTTTTACTCACCATTACAATCCTACCATCAGTGTCTGTGCTAGAAAGCTTGATCACCATGTTAGTAGTACAGCAGGTGACATGCTTGCCTTTGATGTAGAAGACTGTGGATTCTCCTCCCACACCATGTAGATGGATTGTGGATACTGTGATGTAATTTAAGGGGTGGTGGGGGGGTGCTGCATTCCTAAGTGTGTCCTGTTTGGCATGAGATGATATGCCTAGTAACTATGAACCTATTGTCTGTTTGACACCCATTCCCTATTGCAGTAATAGCAGCTTACCATTTTTTATTGTAATATAAGCAATTTATTCAAGGGCAGCAAGCAATGAATTTGTAAATGAAACACTGAAATATAAAATTGTTTACCAGCAGCAACCTCTTCATTAGTTACTGATCTCTTTAATATGGAATTATTTAGATGACGTTTACATTTGCAGAGATTGTGCATACTTACTGATTTTGGTGGACTGTAATGAAAGAAGTTTGACTGGCCTTTTATGATTGAAATGTTCTGAAATTAGTAGTTTTGTCATTATTGGTTCATACATTTTGTTTCATTGCTTACTGGAAAAATGTTCAAAACAACAAATTTAAAATGCCATCTAACAAGTGTTGTATTATGCAACGAATATAATTTAATACAGTAAGGAAGGTGAATCAAAGAACACATGCATGAATGCATGGTCTTAAAAATGTGTGGAAGGGGCCTATGGTTTGAAAACAGCCCAAATGTAAATTTAATCCATTACTGTCCAGATGCATTTTCTTTGAATGTGCATTTTAATGTCATTTCAATGGATGTGAGTTTCAATAGCAGAGAAGCTTATTGTACTGCAAAGTCTGTTTTCATTCTAAGACTGTGTTGTTTTGTATAGCAAATGGCTATGAGTGTTTTTGCTATAAAATCTGAAAGAAAAAAATAGTATGAACAATGGCAGGTTTGACAGTGTTTATGGTAACTGGAGGGGAAAAAGCCAAATAATGGGACACTTAAATGGCTGTGGGGGGTGGGTGGTATTCATCCTTTACCCTGCCGGAGGATCCATTTGACCATGATTTGGCTCTGTACTCAATAGGAAGATAGTTCTACCAAGAGTATTTTAGGTGTTCTGCAGTACCAGGTAGAGAAAGATGCATCATAGCATGATGGTTTTGATGTATCTACAAACTGAATGAATTTCATCATCTATTTAGCACAACATTACTCTGTTTTTTAATTTTATTTTGCAAGCACTACGTTTTTTGCTTGGCACATGTCGATGTTTGCAGAGTTAACCTTTTATTGTCAGTCTTTTGAACACTGATGCTTGGATCAGTCATCTTTTTCAGCACACACACACACACACACACACACACATATATATATTATATATATATATGTGTGTATATATGTGTGTATATATATATATATGGATCCCTATCACATGGTCGATAGGCCATATGATTGACTTTCATTTGGTCGACAGTTCATTTGGTCGACAAGCAGTTTTATGTGGGGGGCTTTGCCCCCCACCCCCCCTAACTATATATATCAAATCCAGGGTCGCACAACATTGTGGAGGGGGGCAAATCTGCCTGTCGACCAAATGAATTTTTGGCCAAATGAAAGTCGATCAAATAGCTTGTCGACCATCTCAGGTAGACCCATATATATATATATATATATATATATACATAAGCTAGATAGATAGATATAGAGAAAGCCCCCCCCCCCCCCACTTCAGATAGCAATTTTCAAGGAAATTTTTGTTCTTCTAATGAAATCAACAACATATTACTCACTTGTGTGAAATGCAATGATTCACAGTCCAAGCTTTCATTTATGAGTTATTATAGTTTGCACATAATTGAACAAGTTTTAATAAGGACCTATTGTTATTAATAGACAGCCAATAAGAAATGTGAGGAAGGATGACATCTCAGAACCTAATCATTGTCATACTAATAACAGTGAGAAGGACAATATGAAAAAGAAAATCTAATAATCTTTTCAGGAAAGTGGAGACACTGGAATATGGTTTCATGCTGTTGCTATGAAATCATTCCAAGATAAGTTTCACCTTCTTAGCATGGCCAGGATCCAAAGATTGCACTCACCTCATGCATCAGACATTATTACTTTCTCTCTTTGTTAAAGACTGAAAGACATTTCCTAATGATATTGAGCAATTTGAAAAAAGAAGACTGGCAGATTGCACAACAAAGACTACTATCATGCAAAGAAAGTGCAGTGAGAAAGCAAAACAGTGGTACTGTTTCTACTACCAATAAAGACATTTCTCCATGAAAAAGTTTTGAATGAAGTCATTCAAACCTCACAAGGACGCTCTTAAAACTAACTAACTGAAAAGTAGAATAGTGTACAGTAATGTTGCTAACAATTTTTTCATTTTTTGCTCAATGGTGCAAGCTTCAGAAAAACAGCTGTCTGAAGCTGTAAAATATCTGAGGAAAGGTTAGCCGAAGAGTGTCGATCCTAATACCACTGGGGGAACTATAGCACGTCTATGCTTGTATCAAGCAAAACCATCCTGGAAAAGGGCATATGTAGTTCCAGCATTATCAGGTCATCTTAGACTCACTTTGCTTTTCTTTATTTTGAATGCTACTGCTATTTTTAAATATAATGATAACAAATGTGGTCCAAGGAAAGATGTCTTATAAGTGAAAAGACTAAAAAATGAGGTTTGAGCAACAAGGTCACAAAAAGCTGCCTCTACATATTACAGTGTGCACATAACTGATCAACTGTGTAACTTGTCAGGGCAGGCTATGACTCTTCAGTTAAAAAAACAAGAAAGAGGATACAAATTAAATTCTTATATATTATCTGTATTAATCATGTTACAGTTTGCAATTGTATTACATTACTTAAAATATATGCTTGGAACAGTGTTTTACTTCTGAGAATTAAAAAATATTCAGTAACTGAGAAAAATTTGACATATTTCCTGTTAATAAATGTCTTTAGACTGAATAATTTAAAGGCATACTTTTAAAGTTCTAATTTATCATTTCTTCCAACACTGGCTTGTTATACAGCTAGGCAGAACTCCTGCTAAGTTTGTTTGTTGCACAGCCTTATTCTTTGTTAGTACCTGCCACATATGGCTTATACATCTTCCTATAGCTTAGGGTCTCGTTATTTCTAAATCTGTTCCTGGAGGAATATAATAGCAAAGAAGAACTTACCTTAAAGTAGGAAATGACAAAAAGCAAAAGTCAAAGCTGTCAGTAGTTAGTTATATAGGGCAACACAGGATGATGACTGGGAGATTTTGTTCCTTCTTTGAGTCTGTGCAACTGTGAGGATGGTATACCTTGGAAGGTCAAAAGTCACAGTTCCAAGTTTCTGTAATGTCGATTTGTAACTGTTCGAATCCACAACAGTGAATGCTAGTGTGCATTCGCTGTTGTGCATTCGACATTCTGATTGGAGATCACACTACAGTAGGAATTGGGAAATTTACCCTTTTCTTCACTGTAGTGTGATCCCAGTTTGTATATATCATTAGAGGGGGATGTGGGGAGCACAGTAAGAAATGACTGGAAGTCCACGTAAGTTGGGTAATGTCAATAATGTTGTATGCTGAATTATTGACATGACCATGTTTGGTGTTTTGAACAGATGTTTGGATTTTACAATGTTTTTTTTCGGGTAAGTAATCACACACACAAGTGTGCTTCTAGGTTTTGATAGTAAACTATATATATATATATATATATATATATATATATATATATATATATATATATATATATATATATATATATGGTTCCCCTTCAGAAGCCTGAATGATCATAAGCTCGAAATTCATAAGCCTGAAACCAAAAGCCTGAAAACTCAAAAGCCTGAAAACTCAAAAGCCTGAAACTCAAAAACCTGAAAACACAAATAATGCTAATATGCAAGTACAAAGACACGACTATCTACCCACTTACCTTAACCCAACCCCTAACCCTAAGGTCCATCACTATTGCACACTCACCTAATGTGCGCCCTAACCCTAACTCACTTAAACCGCCCCTAACCCTAAAATCTGTCACTATTGCACACACACCTAACCTGCGCCCTAACCCTAACTCACTTAACACGCCCCTAACCCTAATATAAAAACAAATGCACACTTACCTGAACCCAACCTGTAACCTTACACCACAGGGCTAAGAATAGCAAAGCCACATTCAAGTCAGTATGTGTATTTTGTGTTTTCAGGCTTTTGAGTTTCAGGCTTTTGAGTTTTCAGGCTTTTGAGTTTTCAGGCTTATGGTCTCAGGCTTATGAAATTCGAGCTTATGATCATTCAAGCTTCTGAAGGGGGACCATATATATATATATATATATATATATATATATATATATATATATATATATAGAGAGAGAGAGAGAGAGAGATAGATATATATAGCTATAGATATAGATATACATACACAGATCTACTTCAGAAGCTCAAAGTTTCAAAACTTCGAACTTCAAACGGCTGAGTCCATAAGATCAAAGTTTTGAAACCAAATAAAGAAAAATAAAAACAATTTTTTTTTTACATTTTTTACAGGAGGCAAGCCCCCCTGCACCCCACACCCCCTGCTAATTAAATATACCAGCTCCAAGATCACACAGCAGTGAGGAAAAGGTAAATATCCCATTCTGTGATGTACATCAATCTCCATTCAAAACGTTTGAATTTTCAAAACTTTAATCTTATGGTCTCAACTTTTAAAGTTCAAAGTTTTGAAAAATTTGAGCCTCTGAAGGGGATCCACATACACATATGTACTTGGGGGTGAGGGGGGCTTGTCCCACATTAAAGGGTGCAGGAGACCTTTTCCCCTGCAAAAAATGCTTAAGTTTTTTTTTATTTTATGCTTCTTTATTTTTTGGCATTAGTGTCTGGCTTTTCAGCTCCTTGATATTGTGGGAACTAGCTTTTCCTAGTAGAACCAGCTTTTTCTAATATATTACCCTTTTGCATAGACACTTTACCTTGGGAGAAGAAAACTTCTCTCTTAGCTTGCATCTTGGATTAAAATACTTATGAAAGCACTAGTCCTTCCTCATTTCTCCAGTTATTGTTCAGTGCACATATTTTTTATGTTGAATTACAATTGGAGTGTTTCATCCATGTACTTTGGCTGCTTTGTGCCAACTTTGGAATGGACTTGGAGTTGTTTTCGCTGTGTTCATACTATCTAGAAGACTGGATTAAATGAAATGTATATCATCATTTTCTAGTCTGTCAACACTGGGAGTGTAAAAGAATCGGTGAATCCTTGGCTGCTTTGGTGATTATGAGTTTTACGGAAGAGTTGATTCCCAATTATGTGTGGTTTTCATTATCTTTGGCTAAGAGACTAGAGCCTTAACTGTTGCTGTTGTTAATGTTTTTTTTTTTCAAAACTTGGAGTTTCTCACACATAGTCTTGGAATTCTATGGATGATATAGATTATTCTTTACCAAAGTTGTACATATATACAATATGATTACTGTGCATAAATACAGTCACTCGACCTTGATGGTTATTCTGACTTCTATAGCTTTCATTATAGTTAGGTTTAAATTTTATTTTCCTTTCATTGCTCTTGACTATACTGATTTTCTTTTGCAGTAGTATATGTGTTTTGGTTTGTTTAATGTCTGTACTTCACTTGTTCTTAATTCAGAGCAACATGAGTACCAAGCAAATCATTTGATTAAATACAGTTTGTAGGAGTTTGTTAACATGATTTCCACAAGCTCATTTTATTTCAGTCAATGAAAAGCTTTATTCCAACAGAGAATACATCCAAGTAGGCACAAGATGTGTACTTTTGCTGAGATCACATGGGCTACTTGAGATTTACAGAATCTTTCTGAGCAGTACATATTCTAAGTTTTATATCTGTCTGTCTCTCTATATATCTATCCATCTATCCATATATATGTATATGTATATTACAGGAAGTTTCAGAAAGACAGTTGCTTGTTACACTTGCAAATGATAGCTTTGGCTAGTCAAAAACTAACTTTGAAGGTAAGCCCATTGTGTTATCATCAAGACTGTGAAATGTGTGGTGGAAAGCTGTAACAATGCCACTTCATGCAGAAAGCCAATGACTGAATGTTTAAACCAGTTAAAATTAAGCACTGCACTTAACCATTTGCAGAAGTTACATGGAAATATTTATTTCACACTTTTTAGGGTACTGACAGTTTGTTTTGAAGATCAGCAGCTACAATAGTAAGCAGATAAAGAGTGAAGCACCAATACATTTGTTATGAGATAAAACTGCTGTCTCTTCACATTAGAGAGTGCAGGATTTATCATTTATAGTTTACATACATATGGAGTCTCAGACAGTGCAATACTACTAAAGGTAAGTCAAAAATCCATTCATTTGAACATGATAATGCTGTCAATTACTTGAGAAGCAGGATTTATTCATGTGATAAGAAGTTCAAAAACTTGGCATGTCCTAACCTCAATAGACGGCTCCTCAAATGCATCCAAATTGGATACCCAGCATAAGGTTCACAGGTAGATAATAGTCTAGCCCCAAACTCTATGCTGCCCACAAGCACTATCTGCTTAACTGAATTGTACAAGGTCACATAATAGGCAAGTGAGTGCCATGATAATCCAACCTTCTACACACCATAAAGCATTAACCTACTGTGTTAGTTACTAGTATAATTAAAGTTGTTAGCGGCATCCTGTTGAAAGTTTATAAACATAAATGTAGCTAAATCTTTACCAAGGTGTCTGTCAGGGAAAATGATAAAGATCAGCTTATTATGGAGCAGCCTCATCACTCTTTGCCTACTACCCCATAACAGAATGTAGTAGACATAGTGCTGCTACTTATTTAAATGCATTTTAACAAAGCTGCACCTTGGGGAAGGGAGAAAACATTGGTCAACTTTAATTGTTGCTCATGTAGAGTGGTATATATTATAGGATGTGGGTGTAGACCAACTAAGTGCTATGTTGGCCAGACAAAGAGAATAGTTAAGAGACATGTAATGGACCATTTGGGGGACATAACAAATGTTAGGTTAGAAAATCCTGTGGCCCAACATTTCCATTTAGCATATGGTGGTTCTAATGCAAGTTTGTTATTTTATGTTTTGGCCAATCCCCTTTGTAACCAAGGAGAAGATTATTTAAAGAAAGTATCACAGGTTGAAACTATGTTTATTATTAAATTTGGAACTTTATATCCAAATGGCTTAAATCAAGAAGCAAATACTAATGTTGGATAGCCAGTTTTATTCAATGTGCATTATTCAAATGTTGAATGCTATGTAGTGCTTTGTTATATGTATTGCATTTGGGTGCTTTGTCACTTTATGATAGGTGTGATGTCTTCATTTATTTAAATTTGGTTAATTGTGAATTGGGGCAATTTTGATATATATAAAGGACTGTGATATGGTGTAAAATTATTCCCTTGAAGGTTAAAGCTGAGGTACCATGAAGCACCAGTAAAGTCTGTACAGTTCAAGCTTTGGCTTTGTGTTGTTTGTTTTAAATTATAGTATTGTGTTATGTTTGGTTTAATGGAGAAAACTCCAACACAACAACCCCTCATCCCTTGGCCATATTATTGGTTAATTCTAGTTTTGCTGGTTCAGTCACATAACAGTCAAGTATACCTACTCCACAGTCAGGATGACACTTCTCCTATAACCGCTTTATAACCACAACACAGCTTCATATTTTCACCTGCTCATCTTTGAATATAGACAACTGTTCATCAAAGTGAGTCCCCACAATGCTTATAGATGCTTTGTCTTCCACAGATAAGTAATATCCCTCAGCAGTTTATAGTTTCTTCTAGGATGTCAGGTAGCATGCTGTTCATGGTGGAGGACCCAATGTTTGCATGTGGGGCTCAGGGGGTCTATATTATATTTTTGAAAGTTTCAAACATCGAACACCATATGGTTGACACCATATGAGCGATGTTTGAAATTTTGAAAATATAATAAAAAAATAAAAAACTATATATTAATTATCGCTGTAGGTAGGGGGGCTGCATCCCCACATCCCCGCTACTTAAATATTCCTTCTCCGAGATTGCACTGCATTGAAGTAAATGGAAAATATTCCCTATGGCGATTTCCGTGTTACATGTGCGACATTTAAACATTTTGACCAATCGGGTTCGCTCAATACGTGTTTGCCAGTTACAATTTTCAATCACGCGATAGGAACCAAGGCTCAGGTGTGTCCTCAAGTTTAGTAGTATTCCATGTTACTCTTGTGTCATGTCAGTAATGTTGGAGTGCAACACAAGGTAGAGATATACAGTTATTACTTTTGCAGCTTCTCACAGACAAAGCATCATCCTTTATATTGATATACCACAAGTTTTGAGACATGGAAGTGCTGGAATGCAATCCTTCTGTGGCAACATTCCAACTACAAGCAGTAATGGCTATTTATTCTAAGTAGCACAGTATTTTATTATACTTACTACACATCCAGTGGTTTATCACTTGCCTACCATCTTTCAAATGTAGTAACAACATACAAAATACAGCATATCTCTGCATTTCTAAACTATTGTTAATCTAGTTGCAATTTTATGTACCATTCTATGTCTTGCTTACTGCTGCTATGTGTTTTATTTATTCATTTATGTATTTATTCATTGATTGATTGATTCATTCATTCAATTACTAATTCTTTCTTATTGATAGCTGCCTTCTTGTCAGAATGCCAGCTTCTTAAGTCATACATATATATATATATATATATATATATATATATATATATATATATATATATATATATATGTGTGTGTGTGTGTGTGTGTGTGTGTGTGTGTGTGTGTATATATATATATATATATATATATATATATATATATATATATATATATATAGATTCATAGGTTCAAAGGTAGGTACTAGGCTATCTGCCAGAGGACATTTATAAGCCTAGCTAGAGTGTGACGGCTTTCGCCACCCCATTGATTAATTAACTGATCCTCTGTCAAGCAGAGACAATGAAGTGATCCCAGGGGTGTATTTTCTGTTACCCATCCACTCTTCAAGGTTTCTCTTGAAGGGTGTTAGTGAGGGGCTCTACCTGATGTAATTTGGAATTTTGTTCCAAAGCATGGGGAGTCTTTGTGACAGGAATCTATCCCTCCAGCATGTTCTATTTATTGTTGTGATGAGGTTTAGCTCACTAGAGCACGTGGCTCGCAGTGACTTGGATTTCTTTAGGTGGAGCATGCCCATCAATTCTGAGTTGGACATGGCTTTGTAGGTCAGGCAGAGATCACCTCTGAGTAAGCGATATGCCAATGAGTACAGCCGGAGTTTTTTCAGTCGGGCTGTATGGGACATATGTTTGAGACCAGTAATCCTCTTGGTGAGGTACTTTTGTGGTCTTTCCAGCTGTTGGAAGTGTCTTGTGCGGTACATCCCAAATGGGGCATTGCACTCTATGATGGGTCTAATGAGTGACGAGTAGAGGGGCACTATAACCTCTTTATTTCTAGATGTGAACCCTTTTGTAATTAGATGCGCCACATAGAAGGATTTCCTAACTACTTTGGCAATATGATTGTCAAAGGAGTGATCACTATCTAACTGGGTCCCCAGATCTCTTATTACCACTTCTGTATTAAGGGGGCTGCCACCTATGTGGTAATTCGTGGGTGTTTTGTTTTTTCCAAATGGGATGAAAATGCATTTTTTGGCATTTAGCTTGAGGCCATGACTTTGACACCAGGTGTCCGTCTCAGTAAGGCCCTTTTGGAGGATGTCCGTGTCAGCCAGAGAGTCAATTATGGCTCCCAGTTTGCAGCCATTGGCGAACTTGGTTAGCCATAGTCCTCCTGTGTTTGCCTGTACTTCTGAGAATTATATGCCAAACAGTAGGGGTCCCAGGACAGTACCTTGCAGGACACCACTTGTGACTGGTTTAGAGTTGGACCTGGAACCCGCTATTCTTACCATGTGAGTTCTGTCTGTAAGCCAGTTCGCAACCCATCTCGTGACGTAGGGGTTTATGTTCAGGCTGGTGAGTTTTTCTGTAATACCTGAGTGAGGAATGGTGTCGAAAGCCTTGGTGAGGTCAAGGTAGGCTGTGTGAACCACTTTTCCCTCGTCTATGGCCTTGGTGATTGTCTTGAAGAAATCAACCAGGTTTAGTAGGCATGATCTGCCCTTAACCAATCCGAACAGGGTCGGGTCAAGTGTTTGTAGGTCCCCAATGTCTTTGTTAATGAGTTCCATGATGATGCGCTCCATAGCCTTGCAGACCAGGCTAGTCATGCTTATGGGGCGATAGTTACCAGGGTCAGTTGTGGCCCCTCCTTTGTGGAGAGGAATAACTGTTGCTGTGCACCATTCTATGGGCATGTAGCCTGTGGAGAGGCTGAGGTTGAACAACATGTTTAGGTGGGGGGTTAGTTCATTCTGTAGTTTGTGCAAGACGCAGCCTGGAACACCATCTGGTCCCATTGATGCTGTGTTTTTGACTTTTGAAAGGGCTGTTTTCACCTGTGTGTCTGTGATTTTTGGGACACTACACTTTTCTGGTATTGTTGTGGGCCCTTTTGGAGGTGAGAGGAGGGAGAAGTTTGCACTGAATCTATCTGCCAGGATGTTGGCAATATCAGTAGGTTCAGTATATGTTGTGCTATTTTGCACTAGTTCAGTGCATATCTGCGAGTTGCCACTTAGATTATTAACATAGCTAAAGCCTTTGTGGTTATCTTTTGAATCCTTGGCAATTTTTCTTTTGAATTAGCCTTGGATAATTTCATGAGGGACCTCAATTTCTTACTGATACTGTTCACAGATGTCTTTCCTTCTTGGGATTTGCTTTTTTTCTGAACTAGTTTCCTCCTTCTATTGTATAGCCTATTTATTGCAGGAGTCCACCAAACAGGTTTCCTTCTCATAGAGGAGTGAGTCATGGTTTTGCTAGGGTTGGCATGATCCATGCTTCCTTGTAGGTTATCATAGAGTGCATTTTTAAAGGTTTCTGCATCTTGGGCAGCATTATCCTTTAGAGTGGGGGCTGTGAAACTTACCACCTCTGTCTTAAGTAAGGTGAAGTTTGCTTTAGAAAAAAAAATTACTGTGGTTTCCTTAGTTGGGGGTGGTGGTGGGGTATGGACATCTAGAGTGATTAGTTTATGGTCTGATCTAACTAGTGACGGGTTGACCTCCGGTGTAGAACACCTGTCGCCCATGTTGGTGATGACCAGGTCCAATATGTTTTCACCTCTGGTAGGGGAGTTTACCAGCTGATCCAGGGGGTTTGAGTTGATGAATTCCAGGAAGCGCTGGGCCTGGGAATTTGTACACGAGTAGTTTTCCCAGTGAATGGTAGGTTAATTGAAATTGTCCAATATCAGGGTGTTCGGTAGGACCTTTATGTTTTCCAGTGTCTACAGAAAGGTGGAGTGGTGGTCCTGGCTCATGGAGGGTGATCTGTAGCAGGCCCAATTTGCATTGCAGATTTGCCCAATGTTAGTTGCACATGGATGATCTCAGAGGTATCATGCTGCGTCACTAACCTGGAGGTGTAGGTATCCTTGATGAATAAGGATTCACCCCCTCTTTTTGTGTTTTGGTCCGTGTTCTGTGGCTGAAACATGTGGTATGAGTTGTATTCTGGTAGTGCTGCGGTGCTCTCTGGAGCCGTGAACCAGGATTCAGTTACTGCACAGATGTCGACGTTCTCCATACTGAGGAGTGCTTTGAGCGTGTGCATTTTGAGATTTAAACTCCCAGCGTTGAGCAGCATAACCTTCATTTTTTTGTTAATTGTGCTGTTTACGGAGGTGGGTTTGACTGTTTAGCCTTGCCTAAAAAAGGCACTATAGGGACAGCAAGAGCCATGGCCAGTATTCAAAAGCCTAGAGGTGAGAGGTGCAAGCCATCTCTTGTGAAGCAACGTGGCTTGTCGAGCATGTCTTCCCAGGCTGACAGACACTTGATCCCCTTTGAATGACACCAGAATCTTAGCCAATTGTTGAAATTGATCATTTTTTCTTTATACTGAGGTATCATTCTTGGTGAGGGCAGGATGCTACTCAGGGTCAGGGTCATACCAGCCTGGACTACATGATCAGAGAGCTCTTCCATATCTCTTTTCATGTAGTCCAGGGAGGTATGTCTCAGATCATTCACACCAACATGAACAATGACAGAGTCATATTTGTACTTGTTCTGGAGTGACCTGAGTGCTTGTGTTATGTGGTGGATTCTGGCTCCCGACAGGCAGCTAACAGTAACCTTCTGCTTATCCAGCCTAGTGAGTGGGACGTCAGTGTGCCTGACTATAGCATCACCTATTACTAGTATGTTACGTATTTTATTTTGCCTTAAGGGCTGTGATTGTGCGGCACACTGATTGTTGTGTTTTATGTGTTGTCTGGTTTGTGACAGAAGTGCAGGTTGTTTGGGTGTCTGCTTTGGAGGTCTCTGATGCTTTTGCAGGTTTTTATTTAGAGCCTCCTTGTATGACTTTGTGTATTTATGTGTATTTTTTGCCAGTGCTGTTTTAGTAGGTCTGTGTGCGGCTGGAGTTGTGGTGTGAGTGTTAACCTTCTCCTCTTGACTGTCTGTTCCAGTCTTTGGTGGAGGCAGCTTAGCTTCCAGTTTGGCTGTATAATTGCATTTCTCGCATATGTTAGTGTTTTGTGGTAGGAGGAGAGGGTTGTCTGTGTACATAAGGCAGTTGTAACATTGCCTCAGGATACCCAGATTCACCAGCTGGACTGGTGAGTGCACCTGAAGTTGCCCTTTGGTCATGCCTAAATAGTAGGGTGAGCTGCTTAGTCACTTGGTTGGTGAGAGGTGAATAAAGAGCCTTGCCCTGCTGGTCAATCAGTGTCAGAGTATATTAGTGCTTGCTATTAGGTCTGAGCAAGTGCTGGGCTGTAAGATGCTTTTTGAGTGCTTAGGTTGAGAGTTAGACTAGTTTCAAGGGAAAAACTGAAGAGGAGACTTAGTGGAGCTGGGAATAATTTAACCGTTGACACTGCCCAGAGCGCAAAACCATGCAAACACGGTTTTTATAGTAGGGAAATGAAAGAGATAGAGATTAGCCCAAAATGGTCAATAAACTACTAACGTCTGGGCTGGAACCACTCCTCCAGGGACAGATAGGTTGCTCAAAGCTTCCCTCTCTCACAGGTGAACAGAGAAACTTCCTTCTATCCAAGTAAGGTATGGGCAACTCAGAAACTAGTATCATAGCCCTGAATTCAGCACTAGCCTGAAAACTGGACTATACTAGCTTAGAAAGGCAGGAAAAAAGGATTTTTTTTTAAAGATATGGCAAAAACAGTAAAAAAATACACTTAAAATAGCTTTAAACTACTACAAATGCTCAGAAAAGGCTATCACACTTTGGTGTGTAGTCTACAACAGTTAAACAAATTATGTAAACAAAAAACAACTTTTTAAAAGTGCAGGCAGTCAAATAAGTACAATATGGGAAAAAAACAAGCTTTTAAATCACAATAAACACTAGATAATCTGCTTTTAGGCAGAAAACAGTTAAGTACTCAAGAAAGTACAGAAAACTGACACTTAATCACTCCAAAGTCTCTCTCCTAAGCTAGAAGGCTTGCATCAGTTTAAGCTTTCTAGTGCTACCAGTAGGTTAGTTACAGGAAAGATAGGAAACAAGCGCAGATGTGGTCTTTTAACCCAGAAAGTTGAAAGAGATGGACAAACTGTCCAAATGGTCAATAAACTACAATTTCTGAGCCATTAGCCTCTCCTCTCGTGGTAGACAGGCTATGTAGTGCTTACCACTCCCACTGATAAGCTAGAAGGCTTTCCTCCAACACAGAAAGGCTTGCAGGGCTCAGAAGCTTACAGACAATCCTGGATACAGCAACTCTGTATCTGGACTAGGCTAGTTGCAGGAAAGGTGGGAAACAAGCGCAAGTGCGGCTTTCAAACCAGAAAGTTGAAAGAGATGGAAAACAAACTGCCCAAACAGCCAATAGCTACAATTTCTGGGCCATGGACCACTCCTCTTGTGGTAGATAGGCTACCTGATGCTTACCACTCCCACTGATAAGCTAGAATGCTTCCCTCCACACAGAAAGGCTTGGGGGGCTCAAAAGCTTACAAAGAGTCCTGGATACAGCAAATCTGTACCTGGACTAGACTAGTAACAGGAAAGGCAGGAAACAAGCGCAAACACAGGCTTTTAAATCAGAAGGTTGAAAGAGATGGAAAAGCTTCCCAAATGGCCAATAAACTATAATTTCTGGGCCAGAAAC
>NC_056733.1:447841319-447886319 GCF_019279795.1 Protopterus annectens | reverse complement strand
ATCATCACTGTTGGCTTGAGTGCATCGCACAATAACACAAAGTGCAAGAAACCATTTAGCCTTTTAGATCTTTATGGGCAGCAACATAAATTTGCTTTGCATTACACAGTTGTCTTGCACTTTGCTCTAGGAAGAAAGGTATTGCCTGAAATGGCGGATGCTGTATATCCAGTATTTGACATAAGTGCAAGGAAAAGTCATTAATTTTTAAAATGCTCTTAAGAGCAAACTGATATTAGTATTTAGTTTTGTAAGATAATGCTAGCTAAGAAAACTAAATGTGTAAAATAAAGCAAAGCAAAAACAACTACTATATGATGTATAACGAATTAAAAGAGAATTTCTTGTTATTATAGGTCAGCTCTGTTAAAAATAAAAAAAAAAATCTTTATGAAAAAATTGATGACCACTGCAAAATACTGTTAGTATTCATTAACTGTTAAACACTGAATTATTTCTTACTATAATTGTGTACGTTGATTCAATATCAGTCTATAAGGATGATCTGTCTTTAATGAATTTATTGAGTTTTTTTAACCACATAAAGAAATGAGCATAAGCATATTATAACAGCAGGAAAGGTGAGCAAAACATTGATAATATAGAATATGTTTGAGGATGAGGTTTGCTACAGTGATGTTCAACAATGTTGAACTTTGTTAAATATAGCAGATACAAACTGTATGTAATTAGCTGTTAAACCTATTTATATTAAAATATAGACAGATCTATATTTTAATATAATCAAACTGTTAAGGAGACAACACAGGGTTTCAATCTAACCATGACAGGGTATTCACAAAGAGCATGGGTAATGTGCAATGGAGTTTTGTGTAATTTGCAGCAATGTGCAAGGTGGAGACCATTTGTAGATGCTAGTCGGTCACTTTTGCTAAAGTTTGCACTGCACAGTTTGCAGTGTATGGAAATAAATGTATGATGATACAGAAATTATACTGTGTAGTCTAATCAGTGAATAATAAGATATAAATATGGGGATTAAAACTTTTATGACTCATAGACAAGTACATGTATACTTCCATGTTTTTGCTTATCTCTAAAGTCAGAAGGCTGGGAATAAACCTGCATTGCATTTAGTAGACATGCTTACATTTTAAGTGTTTTTTATCTGCAACAGCTGTAACAGGTTCTGACAAAGCTGGACATCATCATAGGGCTAGGGTATGGAAATACTTTAGATAGAAGGTGGTACGGCATCTACGAGGTGACTGTGGGAAGATATAGACTGGATGATGACATTTGGATAGGACTCATAGATATATTCTGTCCACATGTTGAATCTATAGCAATGATTGGCCTTCCAATATCCGTGGAACCAGTGAATGGATAGCTTTAACAATTTTTTCTACAAGGACATTTCAGCTACAAACATGGTTTCATGGTTTCATGGTTTGATAATGAGCATGTAGCAAGTTTCTTTACCTTATGCTGCTCCATGTTAATGGGAATATTTGTTTTTCCAGTAATGCAAATGATAGAACCATCACTGTGTGTGGTTTCTATAATGCCGCACAACTCCTTGAGATACTGGGTGCCACACTGGTACTGATGTGGTAGTAAAGACTCCACCTGACCCACAGGCAGAAGAAAATATTAATAAGAAATGCCACTGTTTCCTGAACTGCCAGCAGTCTATGACATGCACAGAGTTATTTGTAAACTGTTTGCAGAGTGTCCTGGTAGTTCAAATAGCTATTACATTTGGCATGTATCTGACCAATATATTCCTTTTCAAAAAGCAGTTTTCCCACATAACCATCTTGATAGCAAATATTGGCCTGCTGCATATAAAAATGCATATATATACACAGAAAAACATGCATCCTATCCATGTAGGCACCCTCCATTCCTACAAAAATGTATGCTTTCTCTTTGGCAGGTGCTATTGGCTGCCCTCCTTGAAACATGGCTAATTTCATATGTGAAACTCTGAAAAGCATGCATTTAGGTTAATGCTATCACAGTTCTGTTCCCCTTGCTGCTTTATTGGGACATTACATTATTTTCTGGAGACAGCTATGAAGATGGTTGCAGTATGTACACTACTGCATAGTATGATCTTGGCGAACAAGAAAAATATCCAAATGTGATTGCATTACATCAGTCTTCAGAAACTCTATGAAGTCAACATGTAGTCAAGGGCTAGTGGAGATATCATCAGCACACATCCACTGCAAAGGTAGCAGTGAGTGCAATACACAGTACCATTGCAAAACAGTACTGTCTAGTCAATAACTGTATGCTGTAGCAAACATAAAATGACAGTTTTACACCGATTAAGTGTGACATTAGCAAGGTTCCCATCCGGCTGCTCTGGTCAACTCAAGGTATGGTTCCATTATGTATCAGATGTTACTTCAGTACAATACAGGAGGGGGATGCTGTAGGTAATAATTGTCATCATTTGCACAGATGAGAAGAGACACAGCAGCAAAACTGTATTCAGAAAATCAGGGTTTTAGACATACATTACAGGACCCACATGTGAGGCTGCATTAATTGGTCTCATAAATAATATCATGAATTACTTCTACTCCAAATGGACAAGGAGTCTTACACTGTGACCTCTGCCTGTGGTTATTGCTGTGGTGGGAGGGGCCAGAATCCCTGCATCAGGAATGGTGGGGACCTAGAGTTACCTCATTACCTTGGAGATAGGTATTTATTCCCATCTACAATGTGGGTGACAGACCTCAAAATGTCAGACACAGCTGTAGTGTGTGGCATCTTCAGATGCTCATGCATGTGGCCACTATTTCTTCTCACCTTCTTCTATCTATAGAAAACATTGGCACTATGGCCAAACAATGATGGCACTAGCAAGCCAATGCATGGAGGTGGGACTGTAGTAGTGTGTGCCATTAAAAGCCTTATTAGACCATTTATTTTGCAATATTTTGGTTCCATATTTGCACAGAACATATCATGATGCTGGACAGCATAATCATGAATGCCATGCAACACATTTTCCCTCTACTTTGCAAAGTGCATGGTAACAAAGTGTGTCTAGATGGCATTGCTGTACATTTGTCAATTTTTCCAATGCATTATCAATGGGCACCTGTGGATGGTTATGGCATTTAGTACAACTGTGATGTTAGTCTATGATGGGGATTCCCACAGATGCTGTGTGCATGTTGCAACAGGTAACATACTCACCTTCATTGCAGAAGGCTGTGGGTTAAAAGCCAACACCATGTAGAACAAATGCTGCAATTGCAATGCAGCAATAAGGGGCTGCTGCACTTCTGAGTTTGCTGTCATTCAGATGAGATTTTAAACCAAGACCTCATCTGCTTGAGTTGGTAGAAGCTCAAGTGGATGTAAAAGATCCCATAGCATTTACTGAAAAGAGTAGGGATGCTTTATTTTGTTTGGGAGGGTTGGCATAATGATTAATAATTTAACCTCACTGATACAAGGTACAGGGTTTAATTCTAACCTATGGTTATAGGCTAGGCTTGTAATAGCTAAAGGCTGATAACCCAGTATTTATTTATGAACTTATGAACCTAAGAAACAGCATATATCTCAGAAGCTACTGTCTTTGGCAGAGTGGGAGAACTTGCAAGAATCTTATTCTTGGAAGACCCCTCCCTCACTGTGGATGCTGTGTACTCTTTCATTACAGCTGTAGGATGTCCAGCATGCCCAGCTGTGCATATATACCCAGAGGAGGGTAGCAGACAAAAGTGCTATGGTGACTCAGAATGTATCACATGACTGTATAGCCTGTCATAATTACCAGACTTTACAGAGCTTCTGACATTAGCCCCATGCCTAACCTCAGCCATCACTAGCACTTGACTATCACTGTGAAAAAATGAATATATGCTACACATCGCTGTCCTGATCATTCAAAATTAACTTCTCTGGCATCAGCTTCCTATTGCAGTTCAGATGTGACTATAGAAAGAAATGTGCACTGTACCAGATTCACACATAATATTTTCTGTGTGTGGGACCAGCATTTTTCAACATGCAGAGAGCTTTGCTTTTTTAGCAAAGATGGATGAAACCATGATTATAAAACAGAAAACCAGAGTTTGAATATCAGCCTTGGGACTGAAGGAGCAAACTGAGTGGGTGAGACTGAATGGCTAATACCAATTCCCCCATTTCAGTTGGAAGGGTGATGGTCTGGGTCATTTCACTGGATTTCAATTCACCCTCAAAAAATCGCTGAAAGCTTAAATCACTGAAAACTCATTTCACTGAATCACATTTCACTGAATGTAAGTACTGTTGGGCAGATAAAATGTATATGCCCTCTTCCTCACTGTAGTGCAATCCTGGAGTTAGTATATATAGTTAGGGGGAGTGTGGAGGACACAGCCCCCCACATTAGGGGGTGTAGGGGGTGTAGCCCCCCACCTACTTAACTTTTATATTTATGAATCTCATTTCACTGAAAGCTAACAATATAAAACCAAAAGTAGGTGGAGTGCTATACCCCCGACACACCCCATCTCCTAGGTACACTCTAAGTTGGGAATGTTTCAATGCTGTAATACGTATTTGTGAAGTAGTACAACAGACTGTACATACAAACATGGTGGAATAATAGCTCTTCCGTGTAATTTTTGAAGTAAATGTGTTTGCTTTGAATCACTGAGTCAGTAGTCATTAAGGTTCAGTGTTTTAGACTACTGTGAGTTATTGTTTTTGTGGAGCTGTACATTACTCTTTTCCTGTATGTTGATGATTTGCCCTTTACACAGTACTTTAGTTGTTGTAGCTTTGTGTTATATATAACTTCTGTGTTAAGGTGTGTGTTTTTTTAGTTGTTGTCATGGTTATGATGTGTGAAGTGTTTGAGTATTCACTGTTGTTGTGTGTTTACCATTTTTATATCATGTGTATCTCACTTGCTGTCTTTATAATATTGATTTCCATTGTTAGCAATAATGGGATTTTTTATGTTATGATGTGATGTGTGTGTGTGTGTGTGTATGTGTGTGTGTGTGTGTGTGTGTGTGTGTGTGTGCGTGCGTGTGTGTGTGTGTGTGTGTGTGTGTGTGCACGTGTGAATGTGTATATCAGATTTTTTTCTGAGTGTGTGTATTCAAAATGTATTTCTGTTGTTGGTAGTAACACACTTTTTTTAATGTGCTTCTGTGTTCATTTATTTAGATTCACTCACCAAGTTGAAACACTGATCAATGTGGACCTATTTCAGGGTCATGCCAGAGAATTCCCAATGAGTTTTTATAAACGGATATTGAAAATACAATATAGCTGCAAAAATAAATGTATGAATACAGGCAGTGAGGAGATGAACAGGGAGAAGAAGGAGTAGGTGGTAAGTGGAGTCTGGCAAAGGAGATGAACTTAACTGTTACGTAATTCAGTGATACTTACAGGTTTCAATCTCATCCATCAGGTGAGACTTAAGCTGGTGTTCCATCTGCCTGAGTTGGTGGTAGCTCAGGTACATGTAAAAGAGCCCATGGCACCTATTGAAAATTGTTTCTTTTATTGATATAGACATTATATATTATTTACTTATTTACATATTTACATTACTTACATCTATTTACAAATCTCAGTACATTATAAACTTCAATTTAAGCATCCCTCCACTCTTTTATCCACAGCCAAAACATTATTTTCTCCAGAATCTTAGTCAAAGTCTATTTTCCATTATATTTAATTTCATTTAGTCTCTCGTTCCATATAGTCCATGAAATATAAAATATTACTCTGTCTATTTTTTTACTTCTTCCTGTTTTCGTGCACCAAAATAACCAAATTCTATTATGTCAATACTGATTTGCTCAAATTTTAACAAACTTTTCACCCAATTATGCTTGCATATTTCTTTCCACAAATTATTAACTCTTTCACATTTCAAAAACATATGTCCAGAAGCCTCAAACTCTCCACAATTATTATATATAATATCTTGCTTTTTCTTGTATGGCATATTTGCCTTAACAGGCAATTTCCCAATAGGCAGTCTCCATACAGAAAATCATTACATTCTTTAATATTTTTATAGTTATTATATCTCATCATTATGGCTTTTTTCTTATCTATTTCTAAATCTTTTCATGCATCAATGCAATTAAATGCTTTCATAATATTTAAGTACCATTCCTTGCTATTTTTCTCACATATATTCCTTTTTTATTTTTCATAAAACAATTTTATTTTTGTGCTCTTTCATTTCTTCATTCACAATGCTTTTACTTCTTTTTTTTAACTTCCATTCCTTCCCACAATTCTTTGCATTTATAATATAGTATTATTTCTATCAAGTTTTTATTTTCCTTCATATTTCCTTTTAATACTTTATATAAAATTAAAGATGCTGCATATACTACTGAGTTTAATAAATCTAAGCCTCCTTACTCTTCTTACAAATATAGAATCCCTCTTTTGACTGGATTCAGTCTAGAGCCCCATAAAAAAGAAAATATAGTCATCATTAGTTCCTTTTCATACTGAATAGGAATCATATAAATGTTAGCAACATAAGCATTTTTTCTATTATCAAGTGTATTTTTTCTATATGATTTCCAAAAAATGCTCATATTCTTTTCTTATTTGAGTACATTATCCCATTGTTGTTGTTGTCTGCATTCATTCCTTCCAAATATTATTCCTGATATACGTATATATTTTTCATTGAACTCAATACCTCCTATCATACCTTCAAAACCAAATCCCTTACTTATCTCTTTATTTATACTTAAACCATTTTTTTTAATTTGTACTTATTTTTTCATTATTTCTTCCATCCATACTTAATTTTTAACAATTAATACAATATCATCCACATAATTATATGTTGCTGGCAATTGCACTTCTTTCATCATTTTGTATCTACCACTACTTGACATTTTATTAATTTCCTTCATTATTACATTCATAACTAATGAGAAAATTACACTACTAGCTGGACAGCCCGGCTTTATTCCACATTCTATTTTTATTTCTTTCCCAATCCAACCATTTACATGTAGTTTCACATAATTCCTTCCATAAACAGATTTTATTATTAGTAATATTTTTTCTTAAACTATATGCCTGCAAAATTCCCCATAATGATTTATATTGAATATTCTCTTAGGCTTTACTTATATCCCCCATCATAGCCTTCACTTCTACATTTTTATTTATATCATCAATTATTTATCTTAGTATCCATAATTACTCTTGACTTCCTTTTCTTCCATATACATTTTGGGCATATTTTCTATCCATTTTTGTAAACTTTTTGTTATTATTCTCATAAAAATTTATAATCCATATTATTCAATGTTATAGATCTCCAATATTTTATCGCCTCTTTATTTTCTTTTTAAATATAAATTGTATAAGTCTTGTACATATCTCTTTCTCTTTAATTCTGTTTTCTAACCATTCATTTATAACTTCTTTAAAAATTATTTTTGCAACTTCTTCATTTCTTTATACATACCATATTCAGTTCCATCCAGTCCTGTTGCAGAACTCATGTTAATATCTTTCAGAACTTCATTCATTTCTTTCATAGTTATTTTTTGTTATAAATATTTATTATCTTCACTATTTAATTTTTCACCTTTTTACATTTCTTCTATGTTTTCTTCTCTTTTCTCAAATAGTTCCAATACATATTCTTTAATTATTTCTTATATTCCTTCTTGTTGTCTTATTTGCTTACCTTCCCTATTTTTTAATTATCTTATTATTTTTCCTTCTTTTATTATTTTACTCAAATATGGTGCTACCTCTTCTCTCCTTCCTTGTAAACAATACTTTTGTTTATATAACAAGTTGTTAATTTTAATTTGATTATTTTTATGTATTTATCTTTATTTTTCATAAAATGAATTTTTCTTCTCGAAGTCTATGAATATTTCTTAACTTAATATCTTATATCTCTCTTTTTCTTTTCTTCTTTTCTCACTTATACATTCTAAAAACACTTTTTTATACTTCTCTTTAAAATTAAGCCACCAAACATTCCAATTCTCATAAAACTCTCTCATATTCATATGATTTTTTCCTAATTCCATAAGTTATTTTTCTCTTCTAAATCTAATTCCTTTTTATTAATTTTCATTTCTTTTCCTATTCTTGTATATTTTTATTCTTTATTCTTATTATTTATTCTTATATTCTTATTAATTTTCCTTCTTTTATTATTTTACTCAAATATGGTGCTACCTCTTCTCTCCTTCCTTGTAAACAATACTTTTGTTTATATAACAAGTTGTTAATTTTAATTTGATTCATTTTATGCATTTATCTTTATTTTTCATAAAATTATTTTTTCTTTTCTAAGTCTATGAATATTTCTTGACTTAATAGCTTATACCTCTCTTTTTCTTTTCTTATTTTCTCACTTATACATTCTAAAAAACACTTGTTTATACTTCTCATAAGAATCTCTCATATTCATATGATTTTTTTCCTAATTCCATAAGTTATTTTTCTGTTCTAAATCTAATTCCATTTTATTATCTTTTTTTTATTTCTTTGCCTATTCTTATATATTTTTTATTTTCCTGTATTTTAACCCCTATAGCCACATGATCAGAAAATCCAGCATACTTAATTCCTTTTTTAACTTTTAAATTGTCAGATATTAAAAATAATCAATTTCTGCCTTAATTTAATTTATTTTGTAGGGCCAGTGGTTATTCTCCCATATACTTAACTTTCCATTTCTCATAATTTCTTTAACCATTTTCACATCACAATCGCTCTTATTTTTGCTTAAATTACAATTAAAATCACCCAATACTACAATGTACATATTTGCACAAACATATTCAAGAATATTTTAAACATCATCTCTCTCTCTCTCTCTTTTTTTGTCACAATGCATATAAAGCTATAATTCTATACACATATTTTTCCATCTCAAGTGTATTACCATAATTCGTCCTAGCTCCACTATGGTTGCATCTAATATTTTAATGCTTTCTTGACATAATATACATATGCCTGAGCATGTTTCTTTCCCCATGTTCCAAACTACTGCACCATTTTAAAGTTTTTCAGTTTGTGTTCTTTCTTCCTCTGTTGATAATCTGATATATTCAAAACAATAATATATGCATCTACTTCAGTGCACTATTGCAATATATCTATTCTACTCTTAAGAATGTGTATACTGTTGACACTTAAAGCTAATATTTTCAGATTTTAAGAACAGGTAATATAATAAAATGTTTATCCCCTTCCTTTCTTATTTTCTCTAACAATTATATTTTTGAATGTTCTTTTTCTTTCTTAAGTCATTTCCCTAGTGCATACTTTTTATTTTGTAATGTGTGCCAGTCAGCTTCTTCCTCATTTGCCTATGCTGTTTCTTTTTTCTTGTTACTTTCTTTAATTTCATGTATAACCTGTTTAGCAGTCACATCGTTTTTTATATTTTCGTGTATAACACATTCTTGTATCTCTTTCTCCTGTATAACTTAATTTTCATTTTCTTGTACATTCATTTCACATTCTAGCATGAATGACCAGTATTGCCACATTTGGTGCACTTTAAATCTCACTTTTTTGCATTATGCCCTGTTTTGCCACATAAGTAACATCTTGTTTTGTCACAATCATTGATTAAATGATCATTTTTTCCACAAAAATAGCAAGTCTTTGGTTGACCCCTGTATTTCACAAAATTTAACAATACCAGGTTCATGCATAACATTATCATTTTCCATTTTCAGTATTATTCCACATTCTTATCTGCCAGTCCATAGTCCTCTCACATCATATATTTTAGTAGTGTCTATTACTTCTTTACATATAGTTAACAAATGTTCTTTCCTTTCTTTTGCTTCAACTTCAGCTCTAAATTGGATCATTATTCTTTTTTTGTTTGTAAAAAACCTTGCACCGCATATTCTGACCATGGATAAATATTTTTCTTTTGTTGATATGCACCCAAAACATTTTCCATGGCCTGCCCAGTCTCAAATATTAAGTCACAAGAAGTCTCTTTATTAATTAAAATAAATGCTTTTACATCTTTTGTTTTGACACCCAGAGGTGCTATGACATAGTCCCAAACCTCATATATTTCCAAACTTTCTTTTTTTTCACTGCTCACATGTACTGTATATTTATTTTTTGTTTCTTTTGTTTCCTCTTCTTCTTCTTTCTTCCTTCTCCAACGGTTGGTGCATAAGAATTTGTGTCTGAAACTTTTTTCTGGCACAGTATCTTCTCCTTTTTCTTCTTCTGTTTTTTCCATGATGTCACTCCATAAAATTGCTGCGCCACTTTTTGGCTCACTTTGGTTTATCATTTCTTCCAAATAATCATCCCACAACCCCCCCCCCAACTGAAGGGGGGGAATTATGCATTTTTCAGAGGTAACTGTCTCTCCTTCAAGCAGTCTCCTCTGAAAGTTTCCATCTCTTTTTCAGCTACAATCTCTTTTTCTTTCACAATCTCCTTTTTCTCCATTGTCACTGTTATTTCTGTACCCACATCACCAGAAACAATTCCTTGCAATTCTACCATTTTTACTACATTTTCAGCAGCTTTCCTTCCAGTTTCAACACAAGCTGAATCAGAAAAATTTCTCCCTGCTTTTCCAGGCCACCTCTGTGCCTGGAACAGGAACAGGAAGTCTGTTGGGTCACACACAGATGTTTCTCCCTACTACCAGGCATAGGGGAAGCTCCATGATGCTCTGGCCAAATTTCCAATATTGGTTTAAATACCAGTTTGAGTCTTCCCTGAAAAGAAGTCATTAGCATAGTGCAGGGGTAGGCAACCTGTAGCTCTGGAGCTGTATACAGTTCTTCCATCTCTCTTAAGTGTCTCCCTTTAGTTTTGAAAAAAAATAGTAATAATATGAAATAATGGCTATTTTTATTTTATTTTTATATTTTTCTTTCAAAGTGAACACCTCTTATTTTGGAGATCAAGATGATACTGTCACACTCAAAAAAAAACTATTTTTTTAATATTTTGTCAACCAAAATATACATCACATCATACAACATTTGCAGCCCACCACCTTTCTCTGCTACCTGCAGGTAGCTAATCTTGAGTTTTCAACCCCTGTAGGCTAACCATGGATAAATCCAAAAAAAGAAAAGTCTTGGAAGAAAATAGAGTTTAATTCTGTGTGGACAGATTAATTTGCTTTTATTGCCAACAATGCTGACTTACCTGTATGCTTGATATGTGGTGAGAAATTAGAAACCAACAAGCAATACAATGTTGAAAGACATTTCCATGACAAGCACACAGCATTTGCTGAAAAGTACCAACCTGGGGATGAATAAAAAGAGCAATTTTGGAACTGCTGTGGAAAGCATATCAGAGCAAATATACTTTCAAGAAGTGGCTCAAGTCTATAAACTCAACTACTGGTGCTAGTTTTGTGGCATCTCAGGAGCTAGGCATGGAAAGACATTCACAGATGGAGAATACATGAAAGAATCATTCATTAAAATATCAGAGTATCTATTATCAGACTTCAAAAACAAACATGAAATTTTTTAGAAAATTAGAGATATACCTGTGTTTTCAAAGACCATCAAGGGCAGGACCATTAAGATAGCAGCAAACATCACCAGTCAACAAGTCAAAAGATGTAAATACTATTGAGCAGACAGTGCTGTTATGCAGATATGTGAACTCTGATGGGCCACAGAAAGAAATCATTGAGTTGATACTGCTGAAAGGCCAAATACCGGGGGTGGGGGATTTGTGAGGTTATGGTGAATTGTTTAAAAGCCAAAGAAATTAATACACCAACATGTGTCAGTGGCTATTAATGGGGCATCTAGTATGAGAGGAGCACATAAGGGGTTTGTAACTTTTCTTTGAAAGTCGCTGGATTGAAAGCTGATGATGTTTTACTGCAATCTGCACCAAGATGCACTGTGTACTCATACATTTCCTCCTGAATGCATAGAGGTGATAAATCTTGTCAATCAAATAGTGAACAAAATAATGACGAAAGGGTTAAAATACTGACAATTCTGTTCATTTTTAGATGACATCAACAGTGTATATTCAGATCTCCTACTGCATAATAAAGTCTGATATCTGTCCAAGGGGGGTGCTGAAACTGTTTGCTGCATGTTGGAGCACATGAAAACTTTCCCATAAAGCAAGGGAGTCACCTATCTTGAACTGGAATGTTAAGATTGTCTGGAAAAGCTGCACATCATGGTGGATATGACAGTGCACCTCAGTACACTGAACAAAAGTCGTCAGGGAAAAGGAAGCATGGTTCTGCAAATGCTGGATGATGTTTTGGCATTTGAGCAGAAGATGACGGTGTTTGCCAGAGATGTGCAGAGAGGAACACTCTCACTACCTTCACTGAGAGAGTTAAAAAAAACACACAATTATATAAATTGTAAGTATTTACAGTGTGCAATCATTTAATGCAAACTGCATTTTGGGAAAGATTCTGTGAGTTCAGAAAGGAAAATAACACATTATCCTTCCCTGTCACACTCCTGGACATCAACCCATCCCAGCTGAATATGCCCACATTTACAGGAGTAAGTCAACGTCGTCAGGGAAAAGGAAGCATGGCTCTGCAAATGCTGGATGATGTTTTGGCATTTGAGCAGAAGATGACGGCATTTGCCAGAGATGTGCAGAGAGGAACACTCTCACTACCTTCTCTGAGAGAGTTCAAAAAAACACACAATCATATAAATTGTGAGTATTTACAGTGTGCAATCATTTAATGCAAACTGCATTTTGGGAAAGATTCTGTGAGTTCAGAAAGGAAAATAACACATTATCCTTCCCTGTCACACTCCTGGACATCAACCCATCCCAGCTGAATATGTCCGCATTTACAGGAGTAAGTCAACCCGATCTTGAAATTGAACTGGCCGACTTAGCTGATAAAGATTTATAGATTTCTAAGTTCAAAAGCCTGACAGCTTATCTCGAACATGTTGCCCATCAGAAGGCCATTCTCACTCAAAGGCACAAATAGAGTGATATTGAAAACCTCCCAAACCCAACAAACTTTTGTTTTAAACATGAAAAGCCATTCCTGACACTTATATGAAAATGAAGAAGTATGCATTTGGAATCCTGCCCATGTTTGGATCCACATACTTATGCAAGCTGGTTTTCTCAAGCATGAACTACATGAAATGCAAATATCACTAGTGCCTCATGGTTGACAGCCTGCAGTCTTGTGTGAAGATCAAAGTCACGTCTTACAGCCTTGATTTAGAGAAGCTCTGCAGTGATGTTCAGAAACAGAAATCATATTAAACAGGTGAAAACACTATCATTTAATAGGCTATTATTCTGTAAAAAAACAATATTTATTTTGGACCATGAGCTGATGTAGTTGTGTTTTATGTTCAGGATCAATGGTTGATTATTGTAGGTGGCTGAGGAAAACAACAGAAGAGAATGACAGCACACTGAAATAGATTTAAGTCATAATTAAATACAAACTGGCCTGTTGTTAGGTTTACTCTTTTTAAAGCTATTAGGCTGCAGCTATATGTTTTATTTATGTCAAAGTGGGCTACTTTTTATTTTATTAATTTTCTACATGAAAGGGAAGGACTCAAACAGGTCGGCATTATTTTATTTAAAAGTAAGACCACACATGCAAATGTTTTTTTTTTTCCTCTCTTCATAAGAGTTTGGTGTTTTCCTTTGTTATAACAGGTAAAAACAGCAATAAAATGTCAATAGTTTTCTTTTTATAGTTCTATAATTTCATAAATGTAACTAACTGTAGTTCTTTTATATATAGTATAATAAGTATATATAAAACTTTATATGCTGTGTATGCATTATCTTTATTTTAGGGGCCAAATAGGTTTTGTGGCTCCTGATGAATTATATTTGGTGGGAGAGGGGCCAAATATGGCTCTTTTGATAGGGAAGGTTGCAGACCCCTGGCCTAGTAGGACTAACCCAGTCAGCAAACGATAGATAACTAAATAAATAAATGCAGAATGAGAATGAGAGCAATAGTGATAGAGACTGTTAATAGAAATGTGAGTGGTGTTAAAGTAAAGAAAAAGAGAGGCAGCAGTCAATTAAGAGAGGACATTTTTTTAATGAGTAAACTATTGAATAAATGGAAGTATTGAGAACTAGCTGTTAGGGTGAAAAGAACGGGCACAGGATAGAGGGAAGGGAGGATGTTGGTGAAGAGGGGTCTATATCATATCATATCATCGAATGTACTATTTAGTGAATGCTTAATAGTCGAACACTAATAAGCAAAAACACTAAATAGTGAAAGTTCATTTAAGTGAAACGTTTTGCTGGGAAAACAACCAGTCAGCCATCATCGGGGATTTGGCCTCTTCCCCACTGGTCAAGAAGAAGAAGGGTGTCTAGACCCCATTTGACTTATTATGGAATGCATGACACAGAAATTGCGCAGTGATACAGTGTAGACAGCAAACATGGAGAACCCATCCTACTGGAAACAAAGGTATGTGTAGTATTATGTATACCAGCTGCTGGCACTTTCCAGAGACCCATAGGGAATGTATAATGGGTGTCACAGGCATCAGCTTTTAAATGCAATGTTACAACATGCAAGTGGTCACATCTGTTTCCCACATACCCCAGAACAGAGAGCTAGAATCATGAAGGAGCCCTGTGCAGTAGACCACTTCTCAGAAGTACTGGGGGGGGGCATAACTTGCACATATACATAGAAATAAAAGCACCACTTAATAAAAAGGGAAGGGGATACAATAACAGGAAAGGATACCACTCTATAAACTGTCAGGTTGTCTCTAATGCCCAAGTGCCCATGGGATTATCTAAAATATGTGTGCAGGTAACTCAAACAGTTCTCCTGACTCACACATATGGCACACCCTCTGGAGTACACAAGGTTTGCTGGGAGTGACTTTCCACAAAGGTATCTAGTGAGGGTGCAGATTATACACTGGAACCCTGGCTCATGGCACCCATAAGAAATCAAGACAACCCCACTAAGCAAGGATAAAACAAGTTTTATGTTCAAACTAGCAATAGAATATCACAGAACATGTTTCTGAATTGCTCAAATCAAGAATCCAGTATCTAGACACATCAGGAGGTGCCTTGCAATACACCCCATGCACCTTTGCCCAGATACTCACAGTCTGTGTCATGTTACACAATATAATTCTCAAGAAACAGCTTCATCAAGGACAGAAAGGGTCAATACCACAGACAGGGACAGTATCAAGTACAGATGAGTCTGAGAGAAAGCCATCAAATGCAGATGGTTATGGCAGATGGGGTGTGCACAATATGCCCTAGTTCTGGCTAACAGGCAAAGGATCGCACACATACACTCACTACTTAGGTCAAAGCCTAAGATTCCACACACATACAAATATGAAAACCAATGCCTGTCAATCTCTACAATGTTTACTTAACCATGCAATGGCTGTATTCTCATAGCATCAGTCAGAGACAACTCACAAGGGTAAACTTTGTACCTGCAGTAATGACACAAGTGTGGAACCTGTAGGGAAAAAAAAAAAAAAATATATATATATATATATATATATATATATATATATATATATATAAAACTGAGTACTCTCATATGGAAATCTGTATATGCCCTTAAGCATAACAATTGTGTGATTGTGTGAGGTGCAACGGCAAATGTTACACTTAGTGGCATATACTGATGTTTGCAATATACAGCTATGTATTCAGCCCAAAACTATGCATCATGCATTTCAGTTCATCACTGTAAATAATCTATGGAATAGGTCAATGATACCACCATTTGCACAAGTGTATCTATAAGCAAGAGTGAAATACCTATTGATTCAACTGCCTTACATACAACAGTAACTGAAATACAACGAGGTCCAACAATTATACAACTAATTATTCACAACTGAGTAAGATCAAGGAAATACACATTTTCTTCTGCAATTGATATTTATAAAAGCAAGAGTGTAAGGAAGCATGCATTAGCTATCCACTCTGTTAGTCAGATATATATGCAACCCCTAAGTAACAAAGACATGTGCAAAGGGCAGGACACAGTCATCCTCATTTGTACAGGGTGGTATGGGGTGTGGCACTTGGGTAAGGCTGACACCAAAGAAGTGAGTGTGTGTGAGTAAAAAAAATGTGTTTATTAAAGTATACAGGGGTCAGGGCCAGTAACATGAGATGTATAGCACTCAACAGTACTGCTTGATAGCTTGCATGTGTTTGATGAGACATGGATAAGTTTCTTTTTTCAATATGTGTGGTCTGGATGAATACAATCAAGTACTGCTAGCACTACTTCCTGGCATCTCAGACAGGTGTGAGATGTGTATGGTAGAGTAGGCAGTTCAATGCTGTCATCCCCCAACCACAAGGACTACATCTGCCATGAGCTGTACTGGTACTTCCATAACCTTGGCTAGAAGTACAGGTGCTACCTGAGTGTGAGCAATGATTGCTGGACATGCTGTCATCATGACTATGTCCAGCACCATGATCTCATGGTCCAACATGTCTGGGTGCAGACACTGCAATCACTGATGAAAAAGTGGAGGTAGTGCCACTACAAGAGTGTGATCTGACACTGCAACATCAGCTAAAACCAAATGATGTAGCATCTCTCCATCCACATGGGAGCTCGCTCTCCACAACAGATATTCCATCACAAACACTGCCAGATCCAGTGTGCCCTTTGTCCAAAGAGTTAAATATATGGTTCTGGGAGTCACACATGTGAGAATACACACCATTTAGTACTCAACCTATCTTTTCGAAGACCCTGGTGGAATGTGCCTGTACCTCAACTATGGTCTTGTTCATGCATCTACTGGCACCTAATGACACACCAGGAAGAGGCTGGGCAGCAGGCATCCTGTGAGCACCTCCATTGACCCTCCTGTGTGGCACTTCATCCTCACCATGGCTATAGCAAGAGCCAAACAGCTGTGCAACTGAAGTAATCATATTACCCTGAACAACTGTGTCACCCTCAATCTGTCCTGTATCAAAGAGTTCAGTAGTATTGTACATTGCAGCAACAACTTCACTGTCAGACTGACCATCTGCACCACTATACTGTGCATCTTCATTGTCACTATTGTCAGAGGCTACTGATAATATGACATCAGGTGGTAGGAGTGTCACAGTGTCACTGGCAGGATCACTACTGATAATAAGTGCTAAACAAAACAATGATAGGAATGTAGAATGAAACCAATCACACCTTTTTAAACAAAAGGTATGCTAAACTGTAATCAGTTCTAAAGCAATACAAATATTACTCTCAGTTAGACCTAAATCTACCTTATGTACACGAATAACAATAAAAAATAAAAAGGCAGATAAGTATCCCAATGCAAATAATACAAGCAACAGAGAACAAGCCCATTTACATCTGCAGATTGAGTATAATCTCATACAAAAATTTACAGACCAGTTGAATTCCCCCCCAAAAAAGACCCTCCTCTATCTCTCTGTACTGCTTTGTCTAACCCACACGTATTACTGATCAAGATGTATTATTCATATGCAAGCTATATGCATATAAAGATATATAGACAGATAGTTAAATTATTTTTATTTTGCTTACCTGGAAGTTCTGCTTGAGACACTCTGGGTCTGTTGCCCACATCAGCACCAGCATCAATGATTCGATGTCAACCCTCTGCTGATCTGACAGAATCTCTGTTTCAGGCAGTGGTGATGATTCTGTAGCAGGACCACCCCCCAACAATCTGTTTTCTGGCAACTTCAGACACCCTACAGTGGGCATAGATGATCATATCACTTGGCCTGGTAGATGATCATATCACTTGGCCTGTGTTGTATCTGGCAGCAAGTACTCCCATTCCCCTCCAACAGCTGTGATTTCATAGATTATCTGCTGCTATATCCTGTCTTGAACATATTTGTCACCTCTACCTCTTTTTAATAGAAAAGCACCATGGTGACAGATGGTCTGAATAATGACCTCATTATCTGCATCACTGAATGGTGGCTTGTGGGATACAGATGTCTTGGGTGCTATAGCCCTGTATGAGATGAAAAACAAAACAGACACAAAAGTAAACTTATAATACACAACAAGGATGGTTGTGAACTTCATTATCTATGAATGTATGCATCTGTATCTGTCATGCACACAATTGAAAACTTAATGCTCCCTATGACAACACAGAAGTTATGACAGCCCCTCCACCCCACAAAATTAATACAGATAGCAACAATTATATCAGTTTTGTAATGTGGACAACAGTTGTGTAACTATGCAGCATTAACAATACTAATAAACTGTACAAGTAGAAATGGAGAAAACTTTTACTGTGGAATCCACATTGGTATGGAGGCAAGCAGTGAGATATCACAACCTTAACACATTCTTTGGGCTACACATGTAAAACCACCTGACCTTGATAAAAAGTTATATTACACTCTTCTGCAATAACTGTTCAAATTCCCATAAAATAAAATCAACACAATTATGTCAGGTAGCATTCTTTATAAACCATTGTAATGTACTCAAATAACTGATATACATGGGCTATGCTAACAGTAAATGATAAAAAAACACAAAGAGAAAAAAAAAAGCAATGGCTGTGATGGGCATTGCAGTCCATCATTCATGTTAAACTAACAGCAGTGTTGAAAGTAGATAAATCTCCTCTAAGTATATATAGCAGTATCAAGCCATTTGAATCTAGTCTACCCTGTATGATGGAAGTTTCTTAGCTACTCGATTACTTTTATATAGTACAGATTCAGCCCACTTAGTGCTGTGAATATGCAAATGAGGTATTAATTCATTAGCATTCCTGAAAACCACAATCTGTTTTAAGTGTGGGGAATGTAAACATGGTGTAAGGGCCTACATGATTGCATACACACCCTAGCACTTTAAGGAAGAGCATTGAAAGTGTTACATGCTAATGGCTTGTAGGTGTCAATGTTAGTCTGACTACAGGAACAATCAGTGTTTCACATCTTTCCTCTTTGATGTATACTTACTGAGGATGTGTCAAGGAGAAGAGATTTAGCAAAAAGCCTGAAAGTACATTGAGTTAGGAGAGCAACATTCCTAACATTCTCATTTTTTATGACCACAATTATTGCCTCTTACTAAGAAATGATCTGCATATTCAAAGAAGTATACCATGTGCAATAAGAATGATATAGAATTGCTTTTGGAAAGCATAGATAAGGGAATGTGGCACCCTAAATAAGGAGAGGAGTAAAGATGCAGTGTTTGCACTTTTTGATTGATATTGTATGGGTGAGTGGGTATCTTGGTTGTTTCCAGTATTCTACTCATCCAGACATGTGCTACTGAATAACATAAAACAGCATTCAGATCTTTTTTCTGTTGCATTTTCAATGTGGCCAGATACAATGCCACATTTTCATACATCTAGTCTACTTTTTCTTCTTGCTAATATATGGCTATGTCTGTAGCAAATATGGCAAATAATCACAAATGAGTGTTCTTGATACCCTGCTTTGATCAAATCCAAAGAGATTACTGTTGCAAGATAAAGTTGAGGAAATAACAGAAAGGTACATTTAAAGTACTGGTTTATGAAATGTATCCCTTTATCCTTTATGAACTGTCTAACTTTGTGCTCCATTGACTGGAGGCTGTCAGTAGCAGTGAATGGCAATTTACTTCCTAAGGTAAAAACAGACTAACTTGGAATGGTATCAGCAGCACAATTGAGAATATCATTGGTGTGCTTTCCTCAGTACTCTGGATAGCATTGAATAAAGAATATCAAGCTGTCAGCTGCTTTCTCTGAGGCATAAGATGTAAATGAAGTGAGCTTAGAGAAACAGTTCAGGTGATGCAGGGTTTGAAACTTGTTTACAATTCACCAACACTGTACTGAGGAACTGCATAGTAAATATTAACACTAATTTTTGGTGTATGAATGTGTTGTGGTCGGAAACTCAAGTAAACTTAATATTGCTAAGGAAACATAATGTGGAGGAGGTAAAATCCAAAACTTTCTAAGTTGTGACAACACAGATGAAGTAACATGGCATGTCTTACATTTGATGGATTACATCAACATATTTCCCAGGTAGTATTCCTGACAGAAAAATATGTCATTTGAAATGATGTCACTATTAATTATGTGTGCTGTGTAAAAATTATAGCATTATTGCTGTTTCCTGTCCCCTTTGCCATTACCATGTGGCAAAGAGATGTGAGAAGGCTAAATGTGTCAGTGTAATGCACTAACTGCTCTTCATATTGCTAGATATGTAATTTGATTTATTTTATGTTCTTTTTATTGCTATTCTAAACAATGTTATTATTTTTTTTTATTGTTGCCTTCTGTGAAAAAGTTTAGTTGACTTGCCTTCAGTAGCACATATAATCCTGGCATCAGTGCATAGCCATCAACACCCTGAATAGCAATAACTGCAGAGAATGCAGCTGCTGATGTCCAACTCTGTGGCACAAAGTGTAAATGAAGTGAGCTTAGAGTAAGGGACAGGTGATACATGGTTTGTCTGGTTACAGATTGTTTTATTGATGGAGGTCATAATAAATATTCACACTCATTTAGATCTATGAATGTACTGCTGTTGGAAAATCAAAAATTCCCAGTAGTAAGAACATGTGATATGCATAGGTTTAAATATGAAAGTTAAAGTCCTAATCATCTGTCACAGAAATTAATTTACTGGTGGAGAAAGGTCATGTGAAGACGATGAGTGAGCCATTGTAAAGCACTTGCTACAAACACACTTTAATTATTTAAACTTTCCTTTTAATTATTCTCAATATGTATTCCTTTTTATTTTTTTTTTATATTAGCCATCTGCTTTTGTGTGCTTCTTGGCAGCTCTCTAGCAGGGTTCACTACTGATGTAAAAAAGTGAAAATTTTTAATTTAGATTCCTGTCAGTATCACAGATCACAAACAAGCCTGGCAGCTGTGCATGGCTATCAGCACTCCAAAATAGTAACTGCATCAAATGCATTTGTTATCTACCTATCTCTATGGCACAAGCTGTGAATTCCATCACTTTGGAGAACACAGACAGTTGCTGAGTGGTTCAAATTGTACTAAGGATAGTTTTTGATAATGGTGTCAGCTGCAAAAATAGATGCACATTTTGGAATATGAATAACACGCCCTAAGTATGTCTGATAAATGCTGCATATGCTACCTATAATTTTGCATGTTACCTATAGTCCTTGTGAGTTGCTAGTACCAGTGTTCAGTAGTAGTAAAGTCATCTATACTTCTTGTTAATGACAGCATTTACTATACATTATATAAGAAATATTTTCTAAGGTGGGAGAATGTATATTTAAGAACAGGATAAATGTTGAGATTTGTTTAATATATGGCTGATTACTTATCCACATAGCCCAAGTATCACTCATTACAGTAAGAGAGTCGCCATTCAAAGTATGTCAATGCGACTTGTATTTATGGTTAACAACTGTCCAAATTTTTTTCTGGACTGACATTGATGAACACAAGAATATGTTTGATTGATCACAGTAATATTGCATGACTATCTCTTCGAGGGGGGGGTTAATGCATACTTTATTCTGCACGCATTTTGCTTTCACATGCTTGTCCAGAATTTTCAACATGAAAATTTGGCAACACTACTTGTATATCCCCTTTATGAATCCAAACAATTCATAAGTTGTAACACAAGTTATAATGTTGCAAATCAATGTTGAAAGTTTTATTCATATTTAATTTGTACTTTCATTACAATTTCATGTCATTTGTTACTTTGTTGCCTTTTGCATTTATGTGATGCTGAATGGCACAACAATAGGTTTCACTGCTGAAGAAAAAAGTAAAAAAATTAATTTGGACTGCCTCTTTCAGCACACATGACTGACAATGGTGCACTGACATCAGCAGTCTGCATAGTATTTATGTGTTCCACAAAATATATTTCTGATGGTGCAAGTAGATGTGAAAAGAAAAGGTGTGTCACTTGAATGCACTTCTTGCTCCTATCGTAGTTTGGCATACCCACTGACTGAATTAATTTTACTGTCAACTTTTTTTTCTCTCTCATATTTTTTCTAATAATTTTAGCATTTGTGGTCTGTTCAGCAGCTCACAAATATGGTTCACTACCCAAAGAAAAAGTGAAAAAAATTAACATATGCTGCCTTCTGTAGTGCAAAAAAGCCTGGCAATGGTGTGCTTTTGTCATAACTCTGGACAGTAATAAGTGAAGAAATTCTGCCAGTCACATACCTACCTCTGTGGTACAAAGCCTATGTACAGTGAGTTTGAATAAAGAATGTAGATCATTAAGGGTTTGAATCCACCTGATAGATACTTTACAAAGGGTGTCAGAATGCCATTTCTTACACCATTTTGATTAGGAATGTAAACCTAAATAAAACGAGAAAGTACAAATATGCTTATTGCAAGCAATGTATTGGTAATGCGTACATAACTAAACTTTTCTATTTAGCATACATAATTAATGCTTCATATATAACCCTAAGATAATGTGTGTAAAATATATTAAAGATAACAATAAGGCTATTTAATTTGAAATGCACTTACATATGTATGATGGGCACAGTAGTTTTGTTATAATCATTATAACATCACATAATCTGAGTACATGTTTAGGGCAGTTATGTCTTGTGAAGTATGTTTGTAACACACTCCAACCTGTATTACTAAGGTGACCTTAGTAAGGTCATGCAACTCCATCCATCTGAAATATACTTAAAAACATAAATACTGCCTTTTACATAGGAATGCAGTCCCCAATCCCAGAAGTACTTAAAGTCATGAACTAGGAATTTGTATGTGATATGCTGAGAAAATTCCCCTATTTGTAGACTGATGGTTTGTAGAGTGTTGACTACAGCTGTAAGTCAAATTCTAACTTCATGGCATTTTATATTCCTATCATATAGATAGCTACAAATGCCTGTATTTCTCCCCATTTACAACATTGCGTTAACATGCCATTTGAATAGTGTAGCAAGACATCATTTGCAAAACCACTGCAGCCTAAAAATGGAGACATAGCAAGCCATTCATCCTGTTATATCTTAATATTGGTTGCACTCTCTGATGCCTTCTTGCTCACTATAGCAAGCATGTTATTGTACAAGGCACAAAAACTTATTAATAAGGAAAGTAAGAGTAACATACCATATGGATAGTCTTACGTGTCCCACAAAAAATACTGTTGCTCTTCTCTCTATCTGTATCTCTTTATGTTCACCTCTTCTGCTTCAGTAAGTTCCCACCATCCTTCAACTGTGTTATTAAAGTGTATGAAGTCACAATTTCTTTGTAGCATTATGAGATAATGTTCAGATCTGTAGACAGATTTTTGCCTACTTTCAAGGGTTCTAATCCAGTTAGTGGATAGTTAGTGGCTGTTTTTAGTACAATAGAGTACCTGTTAGCTGCATATTGTTATGAGCCAACATTATCCTGTTTCTGTCATACTCTACTTGGCCCTGCCTCCCTCTCACCCTGTCTATGTATCTTCTCCCTTCTCCGTCATTAGTATTCCTCCTCTGCATTTGCACAATGAGAATCACTGAGCATCAACTACGACTCAGGCTAAATGAAAATACACAGCTTATGGCAAACTCTTGCGAGCTTTTGCCTAGGGGGACATTACTCTTGCGTCCTTTCCATGGTTGCGCTTCTATGTATAGTCCAGTTAATCTACTTTTCAACAAGCTGAAGAGTTGAATTTACAGCTCACAGTTGTCAAAAAGGGTAATGAAGAGTAAAACATACATTCTCATTTTCTGAAATCTGCTGAAACATTGGACATTTGTGAAGTTTGGCTTCCAGCATGTTCTGTTTAGATAATTCTCAAATCTGTAGCATTTTCTTGGAATGCTCTCAAGTTTCAAATCCAGAAGTATGCAAAACTGTTTCTGAATGTTTAGCCTGACTCCTATGGCTCTAAATGTTGGCTACACCTTTCCTTAACACACCATTATCCTGCTGCTATATTAATGTGCTGCTCCCTATTGTGAAGCCTGTCTTATACTAATCTTGCATGAATAATTATGCTGATAAAGCAAACAGTAACACAACACAAATATGTGCAATAATGAAATACAAAAACTAATGTGTTATTATGTCTGTATTGTGTTTTCATGTCATCAATTGTCCAGCTCTTCCCACAACTTCTGTGTCATCCAGTAATCCTCTTTGATTCCAAAATATGTCCATAAGTAATATTTCCACCTGCAGTAACATGTTTGGTCCCTCATGTGTTTCATAATACACCTGTAGCATTCATATAAGGATTACCTAACTGTAAATATGACAAATGTGTTGACCATAACACATATATGTTCTGTATTCCAGTAGATTCATATGGTTGTATGAGTATAATGCTTCTTTGTATGAAAATTGGCAAAGAGCACCATAGGCTACTGTCAATTTCCACTGTAAGTTCAGCAGCTCAAGATATGAATACACTGGTTACTTCCATGTCTGTGTAAAGCTAATAATACATCGGAATAATTTCACTTAAGCTTGCAATGTGTAACATTCCAGTCAAGTGACAAGTTTTGCCTAGAACTGTCATCCAACATCAATATACTGAGATCTAACTATAGCAGCGTCTCTACAATGAAGTGGTGATGTCATTCTCTCAAAGATTGTGAAAGTCTCAATTGCAGTCAGATGTTTACTGTTCCACATGTGTTTAATGCAATGACCTATAAATTACATTACTAGATAGGTAGAATGTTTTAATTTCACAGTGGTGAACTTGTCTGTGTGGGTTGTCGAGTCAGCTAGGTATAAGTTCCTTGACAACTGAAATCAATCCACCCCTCCATGGAGAAACCTTTAGATAGGTAGCTGAATATCACATCCCTTATCCAACTTTTCTTAACTACAGATTCTCTTAAATGAATTCATGGTTGGTTTTCACACATTTGTAGTGACAACATTTACAACCCCAGAAGACTGTAAAGTCGGTTTAACACACACACACACACACACACACACACACACACACACACACACACACACACACACACACACACACACACACACACACACACACACACATATCGCCTTAGCAATACACAACTGATGTCATCTCTTCATAGATGCTGTATGTCTCACTTGTTCTCAGAATTCTCCTGTGGTGCTGCCTGCTGATAATGTTATTTATAGATTGTGTAACTAGATATGTAGGCAATTTGAGTCCATCATTGCATAAATAGTGTGCCTGTGATTACTGTCATATACAGTCGGTTACTTCACAACATCCATTATCTACACTATCTATTAGGAATGTTAAACTAGAAAATTCTATCATCCCCATGGAAAAATATTTTGGGAAACACAATGATTATATAATGCTTACATAACTATGGTATCTCACAGTTGAACTACAACTTCTCTGGTGGTGTGTGACTTTGAAACTGTACATTGTGGACTGTATGCCTACAGATAGGAGATGTGAGTCCAGCTGTGAGTTTGGCCTTCACTCTTATGCTATGTAGACTACTCTTCAAATACATATACACTTTGTAGCTGTACAGTGTTATTGTGCCGTTTGTCCACTTTTTGCATACACATCCAGCTAGTGAATAATGGTAATGTCACCTATTAAACTGTGCACTGTAAATGTTGTACAGCAATATGCCATTTGGCACTTGTGATTCAGGCACTAATATCTAGCTTATGATCTTAGATAGTTAGCGCAGATCTAGCCATTCCTGCTCAGGCTACATTGTATCAGTCTTATTTTGACTGTACTTCACTAACGCTGTTGTCAAACACATCTGCTGAGTACATGTGTAAATGTTGATTCCTCTAGCAAAAAGCTCTGATAATTTTCACACAGCAATGCTTTTATTCAGAAAAATGGTGATATGTGTTTCCATTTTCTTTATGTAGCAGTTGTAGTAACAGTCCTCCTCTGGTATAGGCTCAAGGGTTCATAGGTTGGTACTAGGCTATTGGCCCTAGGGCCTGTACAAGCCTAGCCATAACAATTCCCTGGATATTTCTTCCCACAATATTCAGTTCCCTGGACCCCTGTCTAGCAGGGTGACTGACGTGATCCCCAGGGTGAATTTCCTATCTCCCATCCATGATGAAATGAGACAGTATTCTCTATACTGTTGCCTTACTAGAGCAATTGTAGGCACAAATACTCCGTGCATCAATAATATGGTATAATGCCTTGAAATTCCAATATAATTGTAGTGACACTTTTACTGTGGCGAATTAAATTTCTACAATATCATGTATTTTCTGTTGTTCAAACCCCACATGCAGTGACTGTTAGCATTGTGTGGCCTTAAACTGTAATGTATGAATGACATCCATCACAGTTATAATTTGTATGTTTACAGTGAGATAGATCTTCCCCATCCATTTTATCTCAAAGAGATTGTTTACAACATATGCATATGATGTAATAAGTTAGCACAGGTGGAGTGTCACACTTGTGTTAAAACTTCCACTGAGGTGCTTGTGTTTCATCCAGCTTCCTACTGAAATGTTGGCACTCGAAATGCAAAGTGCCGACATGCCGAAAAAAAAGACAGAAAACACAACAGAATAGCAAATCAAGAAGATTGTTCTTCTCCTTAAAACTTATATATACCAACTGCAATATTGCCATACCTAGAAGAAAAGGGAATATTCTGAGAAATGGCCAGCTCAGACTTAATATATATAAGTCTGATCTTTCAGCCATTCAGGCTCAGTATTTTGGGACTCGCTCTAATGGGTCCCAACATTTCAAACAGTTACTGTTTCATCCACATGTCATTAGTCAGTAGATTACATAGCTTGCTGTTCAAGTCTAGAAAAAGGCAACATTTTATATGAATGTACTGACTTTACACAAAAAACATTGTATCTAGTTATTCGTATTTATTCTTACATTGGACAATGATATATATTCACATGTTGTGATTGGATGGCACTGAAATGGTTATTTGGGGCATATTGTGCTGTGACTGGCTTGTATAGCATACCTGCACAGGCAGAATGTGATTCACTTTTGGGGCAGTGTGTATACTGCATGATGGAAACAGTTTCCGTGACAAAGAAGCATTGATACTGTATTGCTCAGTGCTGTGTGGACAGTAACACGTGTTGCTCCTTTTCAGCATTCTGACTGAACCAGATTGTTTTAATTATATTTGTAACTCCTTTCTTAAATCACACGTTGATTTCAGTTATTTGTGACAGCCTCCATTGCTATCTTCTGTGGCACACACATTCTATACAGAGGTTTGTAGACAGCCAAATATCATACCCCTTATGATAGGGATGTCCTACAAGCTCTTCAGGGGTGGTCTTCATGACACAAACAATATCTGCATTTCTGTAGCATTCATGAGTGATATACATCTCTCTAATACCTGTCCTGGCATGTATTTGAAAATGAAAATATGCAAATGCTTATTATGCCATTCATTACTTACTGGCATTACTTATGTTTGAAATAATTATACTCTGAATTGCAAGTCTTCATTCAAGCATTTCTTTATTTCTGCAACTCTTTTTTTTCACACTTTGCAGCTTTATGGCAGATGAGGGCTTACATAAAACATTCCTTACTGTATAGTATGCTGCTTGATCATCAGAAAGTGTGATTCAGCCTCTATAATGACACTTTATTGTGTGTTGATGCTGTTGAATTAATGTTATGTTACTGTTCCCTCTAATTACTTGAGAGTATGACCAGCAGTAGCACAGCTAGAGTCGGGTGAGAGAGACAATTGCCCTGGGCAGAAAGCACTCGGTGGGATGAACAGCTGATTTGGAGATTTCTTTAATGCAATACCAATTTTCAAAAATCAGTACTGCATTTGTATTTATACCTGAGTGATGTAGCACTTCGTGTGTGGTCTAAACTCTAACAACTGCTTACTAAATTAAAGCATGCAGTTCAATACAGTTTAAAAGAAACAAAAAATCTGGGTTTTTTTTTTTTTTTTTTTTAGTAAAATCTGAGTGATGTAGCGCTTTTTTAAATTTGGAAACTAAAGCATGAGTGCTGTTGCACTCCGTGCACACAAGATATAAACTGTAGCAACTGTTTACTGCATTTGTTGCAGGCAGTTTGCTGCAGTTCAAAAAGGAGACATTTTATTTTTAACTAAAGCATGAATTTATATTAAACTTGCATGAGATTATGAAAATAATTAATCATTAACTCATTCCCTCTTATGGAGCTCTTTTAAATCTGTACTTTTAAATTCCAATGGATGTGGGCTGATTATTTAAACAATACAGTTATCACCTCACAGTTCATAAATAATCATATCTATAGAACCATAAATTATACTAGAAAACTCTAAATATCAAACCATTCAGTACCACAAAAGGGAAAAAAACTTGCAACAGTCAACGAGAACCAGAGAAGGAAAAAGTATATTACCAAACAAATTTCAGTAAATCATAATTTATTCAAAAACTCTCAACACATCTAGTGCTTTCATCCAGTGTGACTTCCATCAAAACAACATGTTGTATTTAAAAAAATATATATAAGCTATGATTATCACATTACTCAGGCTTCGAGCTATATAAAGCGAAAATTTAAACCAACAGTCCCCTAAAATCCATTCAAAGTACTCAGACCAATAAATACTACTCTAAAACACAATAAACCTGCCCATAATGAATACCATGCAAAAATCTTTTTACTTAAATAAATTAATATATTCACTTATTTTGTAAGTGCTAAAAGTATTTAGAGTTGTTGAATAACTTATGAATGTTAAGTTGTCAATCTCGCCTTCATTCTTGCTGGATGGATCCAGAGCCGATCCTCGGCTCCGACTCGGCCTATACTAAAGCTCGAGAACTAATTTTACCGGCTCGAGGCAACCCTATATCCCATGATGCTAGGCGGTAACTACCCAGATCTCATTTGCCGCTTTCGCTAGCGAGGTCAGTAAGAAAATTTAAGAAATTTTCTAGTTTTTCTCTCTTAGATTCCCCTTATTTTGTCTAAAAGGCTAGTTTTATCTTTATTACTACCTTTTTCACCTTTTAGTCCCTCTGTTTAATCCCTTATCCCAAGTTATACTCCACACCCTAGGTTAGGCCTTAGGCCCTTCTGTTTTCTTCTCAGTCCTTTCCAGGGATTCTTAGCTGTGCGTGTGGTTTTAATTAATTGTGTATCCTTTGTCTGTTTGAGTGTGTGTGTGTAGATTCTAACTTTCAGAATCTTGACTTTTTTTGACAGCATAATGTTGAAAGACACGAAGGTCTCAGGCTTCAAGAAGTGTGATTCGTGCTGTCAGATATCACTGACAGACGGTCACACTTCTTGTGTTTATTGCCTGGGACCCCTGCACCTGCAGGACTCTTGTTCTGTGTGCCATGCATTCAGCCCAAGAGTCCTGCAGGAGCACAGGAATAAGTTGATTTTGAGGAGCTTATTAAAGCCTGAAGGTTCCCCGGCTAAGTCTTTGCCAGGGAAGCCTTTGAAGCCATCCAAACCATCGGCTCTGTGCTCTAAGCCTTCGGCTGGTGGCTCACCTTCTGTGACATGATCGGCTCCGGCTGGAGCCGATACATCTATATCGCAGCTTCCTGCATTGGCTCCGGCTGGAGCCGATGCCTCCAAGACTCAGTCTTCACAGTTGACTCCGGCTGGAGCTGACGTGTCTACGGCTCCATCGGCTCCACCAGTCTCAGTATCCTGCACACTTAAGAGGTCTAGATCTCCATCTCTGGAATCTATTCATTTGGCTCTGAAATCGCCTTTACTCTCAGAGCGGAGCCATCGGAGCCATTCCTCTTGGTCTTTCAGGCTTTCCGACCATGACCTTGAGAGGGTAGTCAGCAGACTGTTAAAGTCTCAGACACTGGCCCAAATGCTTCATAGCCCGTCTCATCAGATGGTGGCTACATCCATACAACCTATGATTCCTCCTTCGACTCTACCCCTGAGTTCGGATTCAGAGATTCTCGGAGCCGCGACCGTCGTGACGTCGGAGCAGATACCTCCCCCTTCAGCTCCTTTGTCTGCTCTGATCTCGTCCATGGTGCCTTCCTTGGAGGGATCCAGGCGCTTGGACGTCCTCGCCGGCTCCGAGGGGGCGAGTGGCATTGGACCCTTGTCCGACCCCGTTCTCCCTCTTGGAGCATCGGCACTGGTGAGTTCGGCCCCGACATCAGCTTTGGAGCTGTCCCTGTCGGTGCCGGCTGGGGTTCCTAGTTCTTTGGAGCGGGAGCCCTCTGCCCTGCCTGATACGGGCGCCTTCGAGGTCATGAGGAGCGTACTGGCCCCAGTGCCTGCTCTATGGTCAGCTCCATCAGCTCCTCCCACTGTAGTGCCTGCTGAGGTCTCTGCCCACTCTCTCGCCCCCGGCTGTAGAGATCCAATGCCTCAGGTTTCCCTACTGGGAATATCCTCCTCTTCCGAGGTTTCTCCTGATCCGTCAGGTGAACCCCCGCATAAGAGGACATGTAAGAGGAAGCATGTGGACTCCCCTGAGTCCATCACATCTGATACCAACTTGAATGAGTCGGAAGGGTCCCCAAGGTCCCCCTCGGAGGATGTCTCCTTTTCTGACATCCTTGAAATCCTCAAACAGAGGGGGAACTGGTCTACCCCTAATCCTTCTGAGGATGAGTCGGTTTACCTAGAGGCGTTTGGTTCTCGCCCTTCCACCTCCTGGGTGTCTCCACCCTTCGACCCCCTTATGGAAGTGGTGGTGCGGAAGGCATGGATGGCCCCTGATTCGATGGAACCCACCCCATGGAGGCCTTCCAAATTTATCACAGTCCCTTTGGATAAGCAATTTTTAACTAAGGGTGTCCCAGTTGATGCCATGATGGTGGCTGCAGCCACCAAGAAGGAACTGGCTGATCCTTCAGTGCCTATCCATCTGCCTAATAAGGATTTTAGGTCTATGGATAGGTACGGCAAGCGGATGTTCTCGTCAGCGACCTTTGCCATGCGGTCGCTGAATTACTTATGCCACTTCACCCATCTTCAAAGAGATATTCTTAAAGAACTGGGTGAGGTTCTACAGGATCCATCAGCTGCTGGGTCTCAGGACAAAATCAACTCGCAGCTAGGAACCCTGAATTCCATTGTCAACTCCTCCATGCGGCTTATTTCCTATGCAGCCGATGGAGCGAATAGGGCCGCAGGCACAGGTGTGGCTTTAAGGCATCATGCCTGGATGCGGCTTTGCAACTTCGCAGACCCCTTCAAGGCGTCCTTCACTAACTCCCCCTTTGATGGTTTAGTGTTGTTTGGACCTCAAGTGAAAGAGACCTTGACCAGATGCGAACAAGATGGCAAGACTCTTTCTGCCATAGGAGTCCGTTTTTCAACCCCATCTAGACCATATCCTAAGGGTCAAAAGGGTGGAAAAATGTGGTTCCGCAAATCACAAGGAGTCATGCCTGACGCAAGAGGTCAGTTTCCCCCTAGAGGCAGAGGGGGGAACAAGAACAACAGATGCCGTCCAAGAGGCAGAGGGGGTCCGCAGAATCAGGGTAGCAGAGAACCTCTTTCTGACAAACCCTTCCAGCATCCCTGAGGTCCACCTTCGGATGCAGTCGGGGGAAGATTATCGCTGTACCCACAAGCCTGGCTCTCCCTCACTCAAGACAAATGGATACAGTCGATCATATCCGAGGGTTACAAAATCCCCTTTATCCAAACCCCAACTCTACAAAAAGGGTCCCTCCCAGACGTTCCACCCAGTCTAAGGGAACAAGCAGCACTAGAAATATCAAAGCTGCTAACAAAGAGAGCCATCCAGCCAGTCCCAGCAGACCAACTAGGATCCGGAGTCTACTCAAAGTTCTTTTTAGTACCAAAAAAAACAGGGGACTGGAGGCCAATATTGGATCTCAGCAAACTAAACAAGATTGTAAAAAGAACGAGGTTCCGGATGGTCACTCTACAGTCCATTTTACCCCTTCTGGGCAAGGACAATTGGATGTGCTCAGTGGATCTTCAGGATGCATACTATCACATCAAGATACACAGGCGCTCCAGAAGGTTTCTCCGCTTCCGGCTGGGGGCCAGTCACTATCAATTCAAGGCCCTGCCCTTTGGTCTCAATACAGCCCCCCGAGTGTTCACCAAATGCATGACAGTGGTTACGGCTCATCTCAGAAGTCAGGGATTCCATGTTTTTCCATATCTAGATGACTGGCTCCTTACTGCCACCACCCCTTCTGGCCAGAGATTATACCATCCAAACTTGCAAAGGACTAGGTATCTCCATAAATTTCGAAAAGTCTGCCTTGTCGCCTTGTCAGTCTATTACCTTCATAGGTGCCACCTTGGACACTGTACAGCTCTCAGCAAAGTTAACAGAGCAGAGGGTCTTAGATATTCAAAATCATGTTCACGTTCTCCTTCAGAGCAACAGAATTCAGGCCAAGTATGTTCTGAAAGTGTTAGGTCTCATGGCAGCAGCCATCACGCTACTTCCCCTTGCCCGCTTTTACATGTGGCTCCTCCAGTGGATGCTTTTCTCCCAGTGGTCCTTTCAACAGCTTCCTATGACACACAAGATCTTAATAACTCTATCTTGCAAGAAACATCTGTCTTGGTGGATGGTCTCCCCTCAAGTCCTTCAAGACAGACCATTTATTCCCCCCCCCGGTCGCCACGGTTACATCGGACACCTCCCTGATCGGGTGGGGGGGGGGCATTTTCAGGGCAGGACAGTCCATGGCACATGGCAACCTTTCGAATGCCACTTGCACATAAACGTCCTGGATATGAGAGTAGTGCTTTTAACATTGCAAGCCCTCCAAGACTCTCTTCCCCTGGAGACTATTGCAATTCAAACGGACAATATGTCCGTAGTGTGGTATATCAACAAACAGGGTGGAACCAAGTCCTATCCCCTGTGTCGAGAAGCACTCAGACTTTGGCAATGGGTGATCTCTTCTCAGCGGTTTCTGATAGCAACGCATATCCCCGGGAAGTCCAACATCATAGCGGACAGGCTGAGCAGAGCTATTCTCATGCCCCACGAGTGGTCTCTCAAGCAATCTGTGACGGAGGAAATTTTTCGGAAGTGGGGGTTTCCTTGCTGTGATCTTTTTGCAACACCACAAAACAACAAGTGCCTCGACTTCTTCACTCTCTTCCCCCTTCCAGGCCATCCCCCCAGAGACGCTCTAGTCCACGATTGGCCTCGGGGACTTCTATACGCCTTTCCCCCCTTCCCATTAATCACACAGATAATTCAGAAAGCTACCACCTTGAAAGCCAAGATGATTCTCATTGCCCCTTATTGGCCTCGACAGATATGGTTCCCGTTCCTGCATCGTTATCTTTTGGAGCAGCCTTGGCATCTGGACCCAATGCCAGATCTTTTGGCCCATCAGTCAGGGCAGCTGCACCAATCCCTCCAATCTCTCAACCTCACAGCTTGGTTGCTCCACTTCTGTCCCTAGCCAGGCTTCCCATGATCTCAAATTGTGTCCGTGATATTATCGTAGCTTCCCTTAAGTCTTCCACCAGAAGGATCTATGCTAGTAAATGGCAATGTTTTTCCTTCTGGGCAAGGGCTAGGAATATAGATCCCTTCACTGCTCCAATACACTCGGTTTTAGATTTCCTAGCTGAAATTTTTCATTCAGGATCTTCATCCTCCACAGTAAAAGTTCAGTTAGCAGCCATTTCAAATTTTCACATAGGCCTGTCGGACTCCAGCATCATGTCCCATAAGCTTTGCAAAGCATTCCTTAGAGGTATCTTTTTACTCAAGCCCCCAATCAAAGAACCCCCACCACAGTGGGATTTAAACTTAGTTTTAACATCCTTGATTCTCCCTTCCTTTGAACCTGTGGCTTCCTGTTCTTTGAAGTTACTTTCCTGGAAGACACTCTTCCTAGTCGCCATTACATCTGCTAGGAGAGTATCTGAACTTCATGCCCTTTGCATTCGTCCTCCTTATTTAGTTTTCCGCAAAGACAGAGTTTCTCTTAGAACTAACCCATCTTTTTTACCCAAGGTGGCTTCCCAGACAAATTTAAATCAATCTATTGATCTTCCAGTTTTCTTCCCTAATCATTCAAACAGGGCAGAGCAAAAACTGTATTGCCTGGATGTTCGTCATCAGCTCCGCTACTATCTGGACAGAACTAAACAAATCAGGAAATCTGATCAATTATTTTTATCTTATGCAGAAAGTAAAAAGGGCCTTCCGGTATCCAAAGTAACCCTGTCTAGGTGGCTGTCTTCTGTGATTACCTGTATTTATCAACTCAGAGGTAAAGAATTGCCTTCTAGGCCAAGAGCCCATTCAACCAGAGCATTAGCTACATCAACAGCCTTTCAAGCTAGATTACCAATAGATACTATCTGTGCGGCAGCCACATGAGCCTCTCCTCATACCTTCGTTACACATTACAAATTGGACATGGCCTCCAGAAACAGGGCAAATTTTGGTTTCACCATTCTCAAGAGTCTGTTCCAATGAGCCACCCAGGATGAAGGTGCTAGGGACGCAGTCCCATCCAGCAAGAATGAAGACGAGATTGACAACTTAACATTGAGAAGTTATGTACCTACCATAACGTTCCATGTTAGTTGTCTTCTCTCGCCTTCTTTCTTGCATCCCGCCCACCATCCCCCTAGCCTGGACAGACTGAAAGGATTTCCCCTTCTACTAAGGGGCCTTACCTTGCACTATTTTAAGCCCAAACAGGTTGCCCTGGGGTAGCTACTGCTTCAGATAGTGACATTTGGGGAGTTTCTCCTTTCTCCTTCTCCTCCTGAGTTGGGAGACTAAATTGGCTAATTTTTTTTCAGCTACCAAACGAGATCTGGGTAGTTACCGCCTAGCATCATGGGATATAGGGTTGCCTCAAGCCAGTAAAATTAGCTCTCGAGCTTTAGTATAGGCCGAGTCGGAGCCGAGGATTGGCTCCGAACCCATCCAGCAAGAAAGAAGGCGAGAGAAGACAACTAACATGGAACGTTATGGTAGGTACATAACTTCTCATTTATTGAAATTGGTGTTAATACGTGCTTTCCTTCTCTGGTTCTTGTGGCTTGGCAGATTTTTTTTTTTGTTTTTTTGTTTTTGTTTTTGTGGATTTGGTTCTCCCGCAACTGGTCTTATTGCCTTGACTTGAAACTATTCAGCACAAAATATTTTTACAATTGTTGCATTCATTCAGTTCTGGATCTTAAAGTGGATTTTATAAGCCACAATAAGCATGGTAAGTATGAACTTTGTAATGTTGTATAAACAGCTTACAAAATCACAGTAACCATTCAAGCGAAACATATACTGTCAGTTGCATTTTCTTCATATTGCACTGAGCTTTCATATGAGGCTAAGCAGTTCTGTTTGGGTCACTTGTTTGTTGAGATATTTAGTGAAATATAAAAATTATTACAATATAAGCTAATAGCATACAAATAATCGTCTTTATCTTTTTTAACTGCACTAGACACAGTTCAATATCAATATAGTTCTGTTTAACATCATGTAAACTTTAAGAAGAAATATTCTAATACCTTGTATGACATTTAGTTTTGGAATTATTACTGTAAATATGAACAAGCAATATTTGACACATAGAAGCATTAGAAGGATGTAACCACAGAAATGCCTGGAGGTGTTACTAGGCTGTAATGAAAGTCAGGAGGGGGGTGTTATGGTTTGGCAAAATATATTAAGTATTTAATAGAATCATAATAAACAACCCTTCTTTCCTTTTTTATTTTCCATCTAAAATACTAACGAGGGTCCATTTTAAAAAAGATGGTGTAATTTTGGTGAAATGGATATAGTGCATTTTTATTAATTTAGAAATAATTTACTGTACATTCACTATGAAAACCTAATGTTGGCTTCTGCCGATTTGACAAATTACAAACATTATACAGTGGTTTTATTCACAGTAACTGCGGTGGTGGTGCTGCGGTAGCGTTGTCGCCTCACAGTTAGACGTTGCCTGTTCGATTCTCAGTTAGAGCGTCTGCTGTGTGGCGACATGTGTGAATGGGCATTCCTTCGTTGAAGGTTGTGCATTTGGCCCGGTAAGCCAGTACGTAAAAATCTACTGCCAATCATTAGTGGACCGGAGTTCCGCTGTGGCGACCACTAAGCGGGAAAAGTGGAAAGACTTTTATACAGTTGTTTTATATGTACAGATGCTAAGTTCACAGCTACACTCTGTTCTTCATACTATGATTGGAAACTTCTAGTATTCTTGTAATGAGGAGGCTATTTCATTTTGGTTATAATATTATACTTAAGCATCTAATTCTATATATAGTTTCACTACTTGCATTCTATTGAACCAACAGTTTAGTGCTATTTATTTATTAGCTACACAGTCATTCATTCTACAAACTCAAGATCTTTCATAATGAACGTGAATATCTTTCAAGCTTTCAGACTACCACAAGTCAATAAATGATCATTTAGTGAGAGTCATTATAATACAGCTTATCCCTTTCTATGATACAGCACTTATTTCTGTTTTATCTCTAACATGCATTCATTTTCTTTCTTCAGATGTATAAACAATGATTAAAACAGCAGTAAATAGACTGGATACTCATACATGGATGATTTGAACTGCAAAGCATCGTCTGTGACAAAAAAAGTTTTCTGACGATTTACGTTATGTATTGCTGAATATCTGATATTAGATGTAAGAAGGTTATGCACAGTAAAACAAAAAAGAAAAGTTGTATATATTACATTTATATAGCTCACTACAGCCTAGCAATGCCTGCAGGTGTTTTTGCAGTTACATCCTCTAGGTATCAAACATTGTCTGTTCATATTTCCATTAATAATTCCAAAACTATGTAGCAAACTACTGAATTATTTCATATTAAAGCTCATAGGAAGGGCAACACAACTGCACTAATGTTTGACATCTACCTAGTTCTGCTAAAGAAATATTAATTGCTGCTCATTTTATTAATATTGCCACAATTTTCCCATTTCTAAATATCTCAACAACCAAGTACACATGCAGAGCTCATAAGAAGTACACAGATAAGCAAAATGCTGCTGATAGTATGTCTTGTGACTTTGGGGTTACCGAGATACTGCAAGCTGTTTACAAAATATTACAAATTAATATGCATTATGTTTATTATGGCTTATTAAATCCAGTTTAAGATATAGAATTTAAAGGACATTAGCACTACAAAGATTTATTTGTGCTGAACAATTTGCCATTTACATTTCTTTAGTAACCATTATGGTTCAGAAGATATGAACATTTGTTTTGACATGTGAAGACATACGTTTGTTTTGTCAAAAAAAACCAGGCTCCAGTCATTGGAAGTTAGGTACAAACACCCAGAGCTCCACTGGAGTGAATGATATAGTTTTGTGGACACTTACTTTGTATTTGTGTTGAACACATATAGATGTATATTAGAATTTTGCTCTCATAAGAAAAAATGTAGATAATTAATACAGGACTATTATTCATAGACTTAATTAATATGCTAAGATGTTTGAATTAAGGTTTTAGGTGCTAAAGTACTCAACTGAAATTTATTTTCTATTTAAACTTTTAGTCGATAAAGGTCATTTGAAAATGAGACAGAATGGAAATGGTATGCATTATTACGATTCACATTTTTGTTAATAATTTTATATTTGTATTTTGTCTGCTGCAGTGACATGGAGGGAAAAGGTCTAACTATGGCCCAGCCAACCTGGGCTGGATTAGCAGCTCAGGTGACTGAATGAGAGGCACAAAAGGGATTGGCATGGCCAATCAAGATGGGAGGGTGCTCACTGATATACTTCCTAAGGGGAGCCATAGTCCAAAGAGGGGAGATGCTCTCAGGTGTAATCAACAAGCAAAGGGGATGGGTTGAAGACAGTGGATAGGACATAAAAAATCCCCCTGTGGATGAAAGTATGGACAAGATGAGTCTCTGGGTCACCATCAGAATCCACAACAGACCCCAGCAAAAATGGAGTAAGTTTGTGTGGGAGATGGAGAGTAACTGATAGCACCCTGAGTGGACATTGGGTACTGGGCGTCAAAGCAGGTAAAAATGAGGTCTGATGGGACCAAATAAATAAATACTTTTATATTTGTATTTTGATGCTATGGTTTTAACAATATTTCAGAAAATATTTTATAATGTGTCAACATTTTTCTGGGTCATGTGTTGTGATACTTGTCTTTTAAATATGGTAAAATATGTTATTTTGAAACACAGAGAAAGTACACTTTATGAAACTGACCCACTAACCCGGATTTGGGAAAATTTCTAAAATTAAGACAATGGCCTTTATTAATAATAAGGTGTTCAGTTAATGCTAGGTGGCTTTATTTTTATTGATAGTACAAACTAAGCAAAAGGCAGCACAAAAAATATACAAATATTGGTCTAGCAAATAAAACATCCTAATACTTTTAGTATGTCTTGCCTAGAGAAGCATATGATTCTGTAGACTGGGACCATTTATTCCAACTTCATTTATAATCAGATTCTCAAATATCCTTATTAGAAAATTTTCAGCGATTTATGAAAATGTCATGTTGACAGGTTCATATGTTGATTTTACAAGCTTGCTGTCTGCTGGTCATCTCACAACTTACATATCATAATTTTAAGCTTCTTACCCAATACTGAGGTTTTTTAAAGAACAAATAGAGCATTTCTTATATAAAGTTGGAGATTATTACACAAATGTATGCCTGCTAAAACTTTTTATCTTATTTTAAAATTATGGTCTACTTATGATTAGTCAGTCTTCCCAGTATTTAAATTCCCATCAGTCTTCCCCAATATTGAAATTGCCACCATTCTAAAAGAAATGTAATATGGCTGTGCCTACTTCTTTGTTACTTGGGACGAACTCAAATAGATGGGACAGCAACAATTCATCTAAAATACTAAAGAAAATATGTTAGTGCTGGTCTAGTCATAAAACATCTTATGAAACAAAAGATCAAACCTTAAATTATTTACCTGCAAAATGTAATGCCCATAAGAAAACAGAAACTATTTGACAGCTTGGTGTCAGCTAAACACTTTGGAAACAAAATATTATTCCCTCTGAAGAGTCAATAGAACGCCAGATTATGAAACATAGAGAAGTTCCAGTTCTGAACAGTTGCAAAATGAGCCTGATTTCAGAATAAATAAATAACACTATCATTCCACTTTTCTCAAGAAAGTTTAAGTATTTAACAAATGTATATGATCTTTCCTGCTTCTGTTAACATATAATAGGTGATGAAGGACAGGATCTTTTATAGAGATTTCAATACATTTCACCCATGAATGTAATGTGCAGCTATTTATCTTTTTTTGTGAAATGAAGTTCACAACTCTGCATGCATTGCACGTTTTCAAATTCTATCAAAAAGTAAGCTTATATATTACAACAGAGAAGCATACTGAAATCTGTATAAAGTACAGGAATTCTTTAACAATTTACTATATTAAACTACAAAATTATCTTGATATCAAAGATGAAAATGACTTGTAAGGAATTTGTAACTGCATTAGAAAACTGAAAGGGAAATTATATGTGCTGTTTGGTCTGTAATGGGTTCAGGCAACATTCCTGGTGGATTGTACAAGACAATCAAGGAAAACCTAACTATGCACCTTAATTGTAGAAAAAAAAACAATATTGAGTAGTTTACTGTACAAACCTGAGAAAAAAAAACTAGAAAAACATAACAGATAACTATACAAAATGATTGCATCTATAAATGGTTGCAGTATAATTGGTGGTGGTGTCACTTCTAAATGCAAACGATAATAGACACCATCAACCTGGCTTGTGTTCTCTATAAACTTCTGCATATAACCATAATGTAACTATATCAAAATTATGCAGGGAGAACAGTTTTTATCTATGGAACTGTATGGAGCTGTTAAAGAGAGAAAGTTTATTTTGCATCTTACAGCATTGTTTGAAGATATAATAGAACGTAGAAGAAACAATTGATGAAGGAATGGTAGTACAGACTGTTTATTTTTACCCTGCAAATCAATCAGTGCTGTTCTGACTAAGGAAATATTTGAGAAATTAGATGCAATAAATATAAATCCATAAACAACTCCACATACAGAACACTTGTTATGAAATGGGATGCTGCATTAAATGTTGTGAACCTGTCTCTTTGAATGTCGATTAACAGCTGGGACCCTCAGGCTTAGTGCAGGGATAATTTGTTTTTGTATAACACGTCTTAGGTATAAACATTGGGAACTGGATTCTGGATAATGAGATATCCTGATGATTCCACATTGGATAATATAAATATTTCAGTAAAAGATTCAAAAGATTTCCAAAATAATTGACAGAAATATAGACTGGCTGCAGTAGTAATTAATGGCTGTATCTTTAATATCAAAAAAGCATTGCCATAACTGTTAGACCCCCCCCCCCATAAAATCACAGTAATAAACTAAATGGTCATTAATAATAATGACACCATTATTAGATATGTGAAGGCAATAGCAAATAATTTGTACTTTTCACACTGTGAAACTTGTACCATCATTAAAGAGCTGCAAACCAATCCAAATTGGGGTGTGGGGGGCTTAGCCCCCCACCTAGTCTGGTTTTATATGGTCCAGTTTACAATTTAGTATGCTGAAATTCAGTATTATGGATTTCAGTCAAGTGACTTTTCAGTCTTTTGAAATTTCAGTCTTAGGGTTTCATCATTAAAGAGCTAGGCACAATGACAGGCAGGAATTTATACTTTGTCCACTGCAGTGGTCATACAAAAAGATAATATAAAATATCTAGTGACAATGGTAGATAATTAAATGTTTAAACACACAAAAGAGCTGAAAGAATAGCAACTATATTAAAACAAAATGTTTTATTATTATTTTAAAATGAACTGTGAAGACAACTGAAGTGGTGGACACAAATGTCTTCTAGGCTAAAATAGTCTGAAAATATGATGCCTGTATACAACCAGAGAGGTGAACCTCAGACCATTAGTAATAGTAATTAAACAATTAGACTGTCAATTAGGAACACAGAAATGAAAGCTAATAACCAAAGAAACTAATGGAAATGCACAAGAGCAAAGCGAGGGTGGGGCAATGGAGAACCACCCCTGAGGCAAAGTGTTAGGAAGACGGTCAGGTCTTCAGTGCACAACCACCATTCAGAATACCTAAAGCTCTTTAGCGCTCCATATGTGGAATTAATTGTAGCATTTCCTTGCTCCTCAAGGAGTGTAGAAAGAGAAAGAAAGAAAGAAAGAAAGAAAGAAAGAAAGAAAGAAAGAAAGAAAGAAAGAAAGAAAGAAAGAAAATAAGAAAGAAAGAATAGATCTGACTGATGATTGGAGACTAGATTGATTGAAGATCTTTTTTTTTTTATCCTCATCTTTAAATTTGTATGGGGGGGAGCAACATGCATCAGAATAACTAGGCCTCTTGACATGCAATATACATGTTATGTACTTAAACACTCCAGAAAATTAAAGTAAAAATAAAAAACTGGGTAGCACAACTAAGGGATGAAAAAGCCTATATGTATACATTATAGACTAAAACTACTACAACCAATAAGTAAGGGAATAAAAGCTGTATGCATAATTAGCAATTCACATATATCAGAATATAATAAAATAATAAATATAAAAACTAACACAACTATATGTGTGTATGTGTATATAGTAATAAATCATGACATCATACAGGGAAAAAAAAACAAAATCTCCAAACCTAACCTCTCTGAAACAACATAAACAATTCAAATCCTATATAGAACTAATATATATATACATATATATATATATATATATATATATATATATATATATATATGTGTGTGTGTGTGTGTGTGTGTGTGTGTGTGTGTGTGTGTGTGTGTGTGTGTGTGTGTGTGTATGTAAATATATCTATGTATGTATATATATATATATATATATATATATATATATATATATATATATATCCCTATCATATGAATATATATATATATATATATATATATATATATATATATATATATATATATATATATATATCCCTATCATATGATAGAAAGCTCATTTGACTGAAACTCATTTGACTGAGATCATAAGACTGAAATTTCAAAAAATTTCAAAAGACTGAAAAGTCACTTGACTGAAACCCATAAGACTGAAACCCATAATACTCAATTTCAACATACTAAATTTTAAACTGGACCATTAAAACCAGACTATGTGGATGGCTACATCCCCCACACACCCCAATGTGAGGGGATGTGCCCCACACACCACTCTAACTATATATACTAACTCTAGGATTACACTACAGTGGGGAAAAGGGCATAGTAGTGACAGCATGTAGACTACGGTAAGGCACGGGAAAGGTATATGACCTTTTCCCCACTGTAGTGCAATCCTGGAGTTAGTATATATAGTTAGGGGGATGTGGGGGGCACAGGCCTCCACATTATGGGGGATATGGGTGGCATAGCCACCCACATTGGGGTGTGGGGGGCTTAGCCCCCCCATCTAGTCTGGTTTTATATGGTCCAGTTTACAATTTAGTATGTTGAAATTCAGTATTATGGATTTCAGTCAAGTGACTTTTCAGTCTTTTGAAATTTCAGTCTTAGGGTTTCAGTCAAATTTATTTTTTATTTATTTTACATTTGTTGACCAGGCTAGTCCAGCTGGATATATGTCCATTTTCAGTGGAGGCCCGGGGAGAAAAGCTCCACAAATTACAACAACATAAAAGGTCAAGACAAAGACAATAACAGTATAATTTGGTGCATAAGTTTTAATAATTATAGTACAAGCCTAAGATTATATATTTTATATTTCAGTAGGAAAAAGGAAAATTTTATCTAAGAATAGATGAATAAGACTAATACATTTGTATTAGAAATGGTGTAGTACAAATCTTTATAACATGTTACAAAATTAGATACACCTAGTAATTTATGATAAGAGATACTAAGGTCTCACAAAAACCTAAGAAAGAAAAACACTAGAGATCAATAGATAGAGTTTAGAAGAACAGCAAACAAGGATAGATTTCTGGTGTTATTTAACACATAGGTTGTGATACTATATGAAGGTGTTTGATCATTCCACAGTATATACTTATTTACATGAGAAAAAATCGTAAGGAAGGTTAAGCTCACTAAAAATTAGTGAGACAACACAAGATCATGATAGGCTAGGAATTGTGGGAGTCTAGTTAATAGTTAGGTACTTAGTCTGGGTTAACACAGGGGCATAGCCAGTGTGATTTGAGGTAGGGTTTAAGCTTGCTTTTAAATAAGCTGACAGAGGATATTGAGGTTAGCTGGCTTGGGAGGATGTTCCAGGCTTTACCTACTGTATTGGAGAACAAGGTGTCACCAGCTAAGTTGTTGGATTTTGATATTTGTACAAGTAGGTTATTAGCTGAGTGTAAGGTCTTGAGGTTATTATAGGGGATGACTAGGGATGTAAGTATGGGTGTATTTTGAGGTAAATACAGGATCTTATGGGCTACTATTAATTGATTGAAAAGTATTAAATTTGGCAGCTCTAGCCATCCTAACTGATTCAGATTGATACAGTGATGAGTTCTATAGGAGGACCCAGCTGCAAATCTGGCAATATTGTTATAGGAGGATGTAAGTTTACTCAGATTACTTCTACATATTTTGGTATAGATAGGGGAGGCATAGAGCAAAGTAGAGATGAGGTGGGTACGAGCAATAATAACCCTGGCTGGAGGTGTAAGAAAGGGTTTTATTCTATAGAGGGAACCTAGTTTCTTGTTTACTATTTTTATGGTGTTATTAATGTGAGGTTCAAAGGACAAGTTATTATCTATTAGTACCCCGAGTAGTTTGGTGGTTGGTTCCAGAGATATTATAGTTCCATCATTTGAAGTAATAGTAAAGTTAAGTGGGGAGGTTCTGTGGGTGGGGGTAAATAGTAGCATTTTTGTTTTTTTGAGGTTAAGGATAAGACATCTTTGTAGGAGCCAGTTTTCAACTGTACTAAAGGTCATTTGGGTTAGTGACTGAAGTTCTGATTGAGAAGCAGCAGCGCATATGAGTGTGGAGTCGTCAGCGTATTGGATACAGTCAGCTTGAGGAATTACAGAATGAAGGTCATTTGTAAAGATGGAGAAGAGTAATGGGCTTAATATAGATCCTTGTGGGACCCCTAGAGTGACTGGGACGTGGGAAGATAAAGTATTTTCCCATAGTACAGCCTGTTGCCTGTTATGCAGGTATGATTGGAACCACTGTATATTATGGTTGTCCAATGACAGGTTTTTGAGTGTGTCTATAAGGAGGTGGTGATTCACAATGTCAAATGCTTTGGACAGATCAATAAAAACAGCTGAGGATAGAGTATCAATATTACGATTGCTGTTAATATGGTTAGTGAAGGATAAGAGAGCAGAGGTGGTGCTATGAAATGGTCTAAAGCCATGTTGACAGGGTGCTAATAAATTGTGATCGAGTAGGTAGGTTAACAGTTGTATGTGTATACATTTCTCCATTATTTTTGCCAAAGGAGATAGAATAGCTATGGGCCTATAATTGGACAACTCTTTGGAGTTACCGCCCTTATGCAGGGGAATTATGTGAGAGAATTTCCAGATTAGGGAATAGATCCTTCAGAAATAGTTCTGTTAATGAGGATGGATATGGGGTAGGCTATGACTTTAGCAGCCTTTTGCAGGTATTCTGCAGGTAATTTATCAGCAGAGAGAGTAGTGGGTTTAAGTTTCTGTATGAGGTTGCAGATAAGTGAAGTGGGCACTGGCTGAAAATGAAATTGATGAGAATTATTGGTAAAGGTTGTGGCAGAGCCTGGGATGCTAGGGGATAGCTGGTTGGCTAGGGATTGTATGGTTTCAGTGAAAGAAGTATTAAATGAGTCAGCTATTTGGATGGGATTGTTGTGATCAGAGCCAGAGGGAGAGGGAGTACTTGAGCATCCAGGGTGTAGGAGGTTATTGATACCTCGCCAGAATTTTTGGGGATTATTTTGGTTGGTTTGTTGTAGTTGGTAGTAGTAGTTTCTTTTATCGACTAATATGGCTTTTTTTGTTTCATTTCTTAGCTGTCTGAATTGCAGGTGGTCTGAGGAGCTTTTTGTTGAGTGCCATTTGGCC
>NC_056733.1:447826319-447836319 GCF_019279795.1 Protopterus annectens | reverse complement strand
TGGCTCATAGCACTAGAACTGCTTGTTTGGAAGGCATTGATTCAATAATTTTATAAAGATTTTATAAAGCCATAACCCAGTGAGACCTCATAATATGATACTGCTATTTACATACATAGATATATACATATGTGTATACTTGTACAGCCTAAAATCTTTCAGCTAAAGCTATGCATCAGTTATGGCATTTGTTTTTTATACCTATTGAAAATGTTTAGTATGACAGCAGATTAGTAATACACAATAGTAAATGGTAAATGATTACATGTGCCTCAACAACATCAAATTATTACATATGTTTCAATTAAATTTCTTTATAAAATAATTAATTTAACAGAATATGGCTTTTGCCTGACTTCAATGTAATTAAAATAATTTACTGTGTCCATCTTAAAGCTCACTTAATTTCATTAAACCTGATTGTTGGCAGTATTATTTATAAAAAGGCATAATTGTTTTGCCTGAAAGCAATGCAGTTGAAATATTTCTTCAATGGCAGCATTATGTTTTATGCACTGATTAAAATGTTTAGCATGGTGATAGATTAATGCATTTCCTAAAAGAAAGCATATGCATTGCTAACTATGTTAATCTGTCTCAAATGCATTTGTATACATTCATATGAATTTCACATATGTCTTAAAAATTCAACAGAACTTAAACTACATTGACATTATTAGCATGAGTGTGGAAATTGTAATAAATAAAATATGTTTCTCTACAACTTGATAAATAATAGAACTCAATATCTTCAGGAACTGTCATAAAATACCAAGCCAGTACTATGTAACATATATTTCTTGACATCTGTCTAAAGTATTGTTTTCTGTTCCTACTATACTGCCTTTCAAGTACATAAGCTGCACGAGATGAGAATTGTGTATGATAACATTAACTCTTTTAGCCAACTGTTGCCTTTAAGAGGATTACATTGAAATCTCAAGGAAAGATATTTAATTTTATTCTCTGACACACACAGATGTGAACATTGCCAGTAGAAAAGGAAACGTATTCTTTTGTTGTGCAAGCAGTTGTTAAGACTATGGAGAGGATTCAAAAAGAAGCTTTATTGTTGAGCACTGACAGCTCTCCGTTATAATCAGAAGAAAACAGGAAACCACAGAAAAGAAGAGAAGACAAAAAACACTCATATCCATCTTTGCTCTGACTGATTCAACACATTACATCAGGTCTTCAGTGTATTATTCTCTGATAATAGGCTTCCACATCTTAACTACTTAGGAAAGAGTATCTGCTACGTCTGGACCATTCTCTGATGTTCTACAGTGAAGGAGCTTGAATAATGCTGCTGTATTTCTCCTAGTGCAGAAAGGGGAATCCATTTTTTTTTACTGCTGGCTGCTTTGTCACAGTTGTTACTGCTTTGCTGTAGCTGTAACTGTGTGCATTTGACTTCTGCATTGCTGGCATTCTTTCTCGCTAAGCTACTCTTTGCTGTGCCATGCACATTAGTAGACTCTGTACACTTTTTTGTAAAGCTGTTCCTCATTCCTCTCTTAGTGGTGTCATAGGCTGAGTTGTGCTAGCCTTATTTATTATGTAGTGCAGACTGCATACAATCATTGATATGTTTAAAGAGGGTAGTTAGGTTTGGTGAACGGGGCACCAGTTCCTGGCAGCAAGTTTTAGTTGGTAAAATTGTCAGACATTCAGAAATGAATGCTAATATGCTGGTATTCCACTTTCAGTCAGAGCATAGCTTCTTTAGAGCACCTGGCATGGCATAAACTGTAGCAACTACTTGCAAATATATGTAGCAAACAGTTTTCTACAGTTTAGGAGGGGATGGCTTTTATGAGAGGACGTTTTTTTTTTTTTTTTTTTGCTGAAATTAAAGTTGGATGCACCATTCTGAATGTATACTAATATACATTTGCCACACCAGTATTCTCACCTTTATGTGTTCAAATATGGTGTAATGTTCTAGGTCTTAACTAATTACAGGCATAGTATTATAGAATAACACAAGAGGATTCCTTATACCTGTAATGATCTACTGGCCAGTATGAGTCTCAATCAGCCCTAGCACATTCTGTAGCCTGCCCCCTGCCTATCATAGCCTTATCAGTGCCCCTACCTCATGCATCAGCTCTGAACCTTATCATCTGAAAAGTCCTTTCTTTAAGAGCACCGCTATTATGACAAAGTATGTCTGACGGTAGTTGTGGCAGTTTCATATTTATATATATATATATATATATATATATATATATATATATATATATATATACATATGTGTATATATATATATATATATATATATATATATATATATATATATATATATATGGGATCCGTACAGATCCCCGAATGCACTTTCCACTGAAGCAGAAATCACTAAGCATACTTAACCGAAAGTGCTGTTCACCAAAGCTGCACTTTCGGATAAGTATGCTCATTGTGTCGGTCGTACTACGGTGTGGATAAGGCAAGATTCCCTTTTCCCCACTGTAGTGTGACCTCAAAGTGAGAATAATAAAGTGGGGGGTATGGGAGGTGTAGCCCCCTACATGGGGGATACAGGGGAGCTTGTCCCCCTGCATAGAATAGAAGTAGGTTTAATGTTGTGTTTTTTTTTTTTTTTTAACATACTTTACCATAAGTGCTTTTTCGGTGAAAGTACTTTCAGTAAAGTATGTTAGGTGATAATGGATTCCACACAAGTCACACACATGCAGGCACTCATGCCTAGGGCCAATTTAGAGTGTCCAATCCACCTACAGCATGTCTTTGGGATGTGGAAGGAAACCAGAGCACCCGAAGGAAACCCACGCGAACACAGGGAGGACATGCAGACTCCGCACAGAGGGCACCCCAGCCGGGAATATATATATATATATATATATATATATATATATATATATATATATATATATATATATATATATATACATATATATATATATATATATATATATATATATATATATATATGACATTTGGTCTAACATTCAATACATAAAGCTGAAAAACATCAAGTAAAACTATTCAAAACTCAAATAAACAAAAAACAGGACTCAAATAATCAAAAATAGGAAAAAAAATATACTAAATACTATTTTTATTTATTTATTTTTTTTGCAGAGAAGATGCCCTCTACACCATTCAAGTCCCTAATAATTATATACACCATCAATGAGATTACATTTCAGTGAGGAAGGGGCAAATTCCCCATAACACTCACTTTTCTACCACCTCACTCAGAAGAAAAAAAGCTGTTTATATCTGTTCAATTTAAATCACATTTCTAAGAACCATATAATGGTACTTGGTTCTATTAAACAAATGCAAACATGGAATTTATATTCCCACTTTAAGTATAAGTTAAGCATTATAATTGTATCCTTTGAAATTAATGTGTGCAACATAAAACACTGATTTTTTGTTTGCATTCAGATACTTAAAGGCATGAATGCACTCAATACAAAGGAGTTGATTAAATTATTTGCATCCTTTGTTACACTCCCATAGAAAAAATAATGGTCTATTCTCTTATTTTTGATAGAACAATTACAACTGCAGAAAATACAAAGGTATCTCACAATTTTTTACATAAATGAGATGATTTATCAGCAGAGATTTACATCACTACATCTATTCTTGACTGCAACATGAACTCAGAGTGGAGAGCTTATAATTCCTTACATGGTTTCTAGCAATAAAATGCTTGTGAACTACCATCAACAGAACTGAGCAACAGACAATATCAGGTCCCAAGGTTCTATGTGCAAACTTATTACTGAGAATACAAAAAAGAAAAGATTTTAATAAAATCTGCTGGCAAAGACCTGGAGGAAGCCGTGTCTAATAGACAAATAATACTAAACTGTATATGGGTAGCAATGTAACTCAGTTCTTCACTGGTTTTTGACCATGGGATTCATGCATTTATCCATGACAACTAACTTAGAATAATGATCATGTGCACTTTTAATGCAAAAGGTACTGACTGTAACAAATAAACCTGGATTAGTAGCATCCTAATAAAGAAACATTTTGTTTAAATTGTAGCACAATAAATAACCATAAGTAATATAAACAAAAAAAAAAATAATAATATTAACAGTGGAGCACTGACACCCACTGAAAGCATTCTTTAAAGAAAAAAAATCTCTTCTACTTAAAGTGCTTTCCAGAATTTTTATTAATGCATTGTTGGGCCAAGGTAAGCTGTTTTAATAACATTTGGAAATAATATACATGTTCTCTAAATTCCAAAGAATGCATTGTCAAGATGAATAACTTACAGCAGTGCATAAACTGCGATTATTTTATTACTGGTAATTCTGTTTGACCTGCAATATCTGATATCACTATTAGATTAGCAAATAAATGGCCATATTGGTAAAGACCATATATGGTTTATGGAAATCGTAATTCTGTTAGAAGTCTTTTAGAATATTAATACTGCAGTTACTGAATTTGGAATACACAAACTAAATGGCATATACATAGATAAGAAATCTACTTAATTAGTGATACCAGGTTTAAATGTTTGCATTAACTGTTTATATTTTGCCAAAAAAAATTTAGTAGGAGAAAAACGAAAAATAAATAAATAAAAAGTCAGTGCTGATGAAGACACATTTTTAAAGTAAAATTACTTTTTATTAAAAAAACTTTGCCTGCAAGCTCACATTTTAAATAAAATCAGCCATTAGATATATTTATCATACTTATTCAATAGCAGAAGCTAAGTATGTAGCAATTTTGTCTCAGACATCCATTAAGACAAATACAACTGTAAAACAGGGGATGAATAGAGGGGTCTATATTACAACGTTGATCTAAAACAAGTTTGAATATTGCAATATCGAACCCTAAAGTCCGAAAGTTGAAAATAGCGAAGCCACGGCACATTGACTTTTCTCCCAGGGAAAAATATTGGTGGGCTGTTTTTGGGGCTTTGTATTTCCTCCACTGGGGTGCAATCTTGGAGATGGTATATTTAAGTAGGGGGGTGTGGGGAGCACAGCCCCCCACTTTAGTTTAAGTTAAATTTTTTTTTTCTTTTTTGTCACGGAACAGCAATTTTTTTCCCTGGGGAAAAAAATCACTGTTCTGTGTTTTCGGTTTTGTTGGGCTTTAGACTTTAGAGTTCGATCTTACAACAATCAAACTTTTATTAGTTTGATGTTGTGATATAGACTCGAAAAGAGTATTCCAGTATCAGATTTGATATGTTTGCCCTGTGGAGTGATTCAGAAAGCAGTTGCTTTGCAGAATAAGTGGAATTCAGGTACACAGTTTGCATTGTTTAGTATAATGCCATAAAATACCCATACTGAGGAACATAGGCATCTAGAGCATATAGAAAGGGGACATATAAATGAACTCATAATGTTAGAGTGGGACAACAGAAATGACCTCATAATTCTATAGGAAGTTCATTGGGAGGAACACAGCAAGTTATGATCCCCATTAAAGTGCTGCATATTAACTGTGAATAATTTAGCTACAAGTGGCAATACAAAGGTACTGTCCAAAGCTGTGGCATATAATCATACACAAATGGTTTAGAGATGTTAAAAATAGTCAGTTTGAACCTCTTATCAAAAACTGCTTCATTGACAACATTGCTTGGAAATGAACTCCATGTAGCTCCCCCTCCACTCTTACATTTAAATGTATCTCATTCCTGCATCATTGTACCATGGGGCAAAGTTGTATTTAGATGTGGCAACACCCCATGTTCTGAAGCTGACTTTATTATTTTATTCAGTCAATTTCAACAAATATCTTTCAAAAATTTATTTTTTAAGAATCACACAGATCAATATATGGTGAACATCTCCACTGATGGTGACACTATGTACTTATTATTGACGGACAGTAAGACACCTGTCTGTAAAACTAAAGGTCAGCAAGCTATGGATAACAGAGACATAGACTATGATCTTGCAAAGGAAAGGAAAGGAAGCTGTGTGCTGAAAAATGAAGACAGCATGACATCATCCCTAAATGCAACAGACAGGAATATAGTTATTTATGTTTATTTATTTATTTATTTATTTGCAGTTGGTTTACCAGGATAGTCCATTGGGCCAAAGAACCCGTTTTCAATGGAGTCCTTGGGAGAAAAGCTCCAGAACTAAGTATGTTACAAAAAAGTAATTCATACTAGTTATACAAAACTATAACAAATTACAAATTATATAATAATACAAAATATTTTGACACCAGAAAACAATTTCAAGTGAATACAGAAGAAATAACTATAAAAGAACAATAGATAAAATTAATAGATTATAGATAGTAAAGAATATTGCATGAAAAAAATATTTTGAGTTTGCATCATATTCTGAAATACTGAATGAAACGTCTGAGGAATAACAGAAATTTATGAAGGAAGCACTTAGGAGGTGAGGCCTAGTGCAGTTTTCCCTATAATATGAAATGATAATGTATATTAGTTATGGGTAAATAATCAGGAAGAATGCACGAGGAATCAAGGCAAAGAAGGAAGATGGCAATTGCAAGTAAATTAGCTATGTGGGGTGGAAGCAAGAGCATTCCCACTTGGATACTAGGTGGGAATGAAGAGATCTTTTAAAAATAAAGTGGTTGGGGGTGGTGCGGATGGATGATGGTAGAGAGTTCCAAAGGCGGGCAAGGACAAAAGATAGAAGATTTTTCCCTGGGGGACGAGTGGGTTTATAGATTTCTAATAGATTTTGATTGTTGGACCTCAATATTCTATCAGGAAGGTGCATTTTAAAAGCTGATGAAAGGGAGGGACAGAGAGAGGAGTTGAAAATGAGTTTGTGAGCAAGAGTCAGTTGAGTGTATGTGAGATAGTTGGGAAGCTCTAGCCATTTTAGTATCTGGAGAGAGGAACAGTGGTGTGAGGAGGACTTGTGGTTGGTAGCGAACTTGTCGATTTTGTTATAGCAAGAGGAAAGACTTTTTTAGGGAGGACTGTAGATTAGTTAGGAGTGGGGCTCCATAGAGAAGGGAGGGGATAAGAAATGAAGTAGAGAGAGTGATTTTGGCAGCAAGTGTGCGGTATTTATTTTGCCGGTACAGCATACCAAGTTTTTGGTGGGGTTTTTTGATATTTAGCTGTAGGTGAGGGTTAAATTTGAGTTAGTTATCAATTTGGACCCCAAGTAGCTTGGTCTCTGACACTAGTTCCAGAGGTGAATTATTTTGACTAGTGATAGAGAATGTGTTTGTGTCGAAAGAGACAGCTTTAGAGGGGGAAAATAGCATTAATTTGGTTTTGGAGGCATTGAGAGGAAGGTGGTTTCTTTTCATCCACTGCTCAGTGGTTGTGAAAGCTTCTTGGGTCAATTTTAGGAGTGAGGGGATAGAAGAGGCAGAGCATATAATAGTGGAATCATCTGCATATTGGATGATGTCTGAGAATGGGATAGAGTTGCGGAAATCATTTATAAATATATTAAAGAGAAGGGGACCCCGTATGGGACCCTGGGGTACCCCAGTAGGGGTGTTTAGAAATGAGGAAGTGGCCTTTTTCCATATTACTGCTTGATATCTGTTAGATAAGTAGTTGGAAAACCAGTTCAAGGAGGAGGGAGATAGGTTAAGTCTTGAGAGTTTGGTTAGTAGCAGGTTATGAGAGATAGTGTCAAAGGCCTTAGAGAGGTTGAGTAGTAGGGTAGAAACAATTTGGCCAGAGTTGCGTGCTTTGTTAACAGTTTCAAGGAAGGAGTGGAGGGCAGTCATAGTGCTGTGATTAGGTCTGAATCCATGTTGTGTGGGAGTTAGTAGGTGATTTTCTAAAAGGTAAGGAAGGAGTTGAAGATGAATACATTTTTCTAAGATTTTAGAGATGGGAGACAGGATAGCAATGGGGTGGAAATTAGTAACATTGTTATTGTTGCCCCCTTTGTGCAAAGGGATGATGTAGGCCTTTTTCCAGATTTGGGGTACTGTACTTTCTAGGATAGAGTGGTTGATTAAAATGCTAATAGGGTAGGCAATAGGGTAGGTAGTTGAATAAGTGAGAGAACTGCGCTTAAACTGGTAGACTGATATTCCAGTTATTGGATACAGTTAATATTGTAACAGAACTTACTTTTTCAGGAGGAGACCGATGCATGCCCTGGATGTGTAGACATCTGAGAATGGAAGTGTGGAATTACTGGTGTGGGAAATGTTGTTGCAGTATCAAACTTAATAGTATATGCACCTCCTCCTTTCCCCAAATACAAAGTGACATAGTGTTTTCCTTTCCATGACAGCTGACAATCACAGTGCAACAGTATGTCCTTCCAGAGTGTATTGCATCCCTTGCAGAATTCAAATTCTCAGTGCCTCCTTCCATTATCTATATCATTCCATGTGCTCAATCCATGCATGTAAACCATCCCAGTGTGAAGGGATCAATATCATTCAGTGTTAACCTGCCCTGATACATGCACCTCTAACAGGAGATATAGTTGTAGTGTTATACACAACTAATGGAACAAATAAGCCACTTCTTTTACAATAATAGCTAGATGGATAACTCAAAGACACTCCCTTCCATACTCATGTGTGTTAATGCTAACCTTATACCTGCAACTTCCCCTAACCCCAGCCCTTCACACTACCTTCAGGAAAACCCTTTCCATAACAGTAGCGGTGTTCAGAAAAGATGTGTGCTATGAGGCTATTACACATTTGTTCTATATTTATTTATTTTTTCTCATTTGACTGAACTCAAAAGGAGACTGCTTGATTTTCCTTTCCCAATCAGTTCACTGCTGGGTGTGGGTGGTATTTGTTGGGTTTGGAGACATGAGGCTCAGGAAAGAATTTTGTTTTTTGGGAAAATAAATTTTGTAGGTATTTATTGGGTTTTTGACCTTCAAAAAGTTGTATGTCAGTATTGGTGGCTATAATCATGTAAACTTGCACACACACACACACACACACACACACACACACACACACACACACACACACACACACACACACACACGTGTGTGTATCTATCTATCTATCTATCTATCTATCTATCTATCTATCTATATCTCTATATATCTATATCTATATATATCTATATATCTAATATCTATCTATCAATATATACTAGGTCTTCTTCATAACATTGAAAGCCCACAACATGGAATCCGACATTGTCAAGACAAAATCATTGAATACACATTTTAGAAAATAACAGGATCAGGGAATCTATTCCCGGGTAAGTAACCACTCATACAAAAAGTCATGAGAATGAAACCACACCATCTCCAACTCACCCAGGTGGGGGTCTACATCCACCACACCCTAAATGTGGTGGGCTGCACCCTCCACACCCTCTCTAACTAAATATACAAACTCTGAGTGTGCACTACAGTTTGGAAAAGGGCAAAGTTCACCTTGTTGACCAACAGGTTGCTAACCCTGGCAATAGATTTGCTGGTCCAGTCGTTCACTGAAATGAGCATTCAGTGATTTCGTCTTGATGATATAGGATTCAATATTGTGAGCATTTGCTGTCTTCAGGTAGACCCCAAAAAGTATATGTATCTATATATGCACACATTTAGCTGTAAGTTTAGAGGTTAGTCAGGTATCTTTAAACATTGAAATCTGTTCAGCTGACATGATTTAGTTGAAGTGTGAAAGACTGCTACAATACTAAGGTTGGGGAATATTCCCTATCCCTGGTATTGTGTAATCTTGGAGTTAGAGTATATATAGGGTGTGGGTGGAGCAACTCCCTACATGGGTGAATACTGTTAGGGTATTAAATGTATTCCCCTGATAAAAATACAATGGAGCAGATTCCAAAAGAGTTGTTATCAGTATAAATGACTTACTTTGGTGTAATGTCTATCTATAAAAAGGCTTCTACGATGCACCAGATTCTAAAAGAACTGCTGTCAGCTTTAAGCTTTCACTTACACAGATAGCAAGTCTTTTGGAATTAGGCCCAATGTTTTTTAAACTGTATGAAGTGAGATTATCTCTCTGCGTACTAGTTGTGACACTTCTTTTTTGTTGATATTATGTTGTCACCGTTAGC